>NC_064634.1:387492492-387808922 GCF_023864275.1 Schistocerca cancellata
CCATCTTGCAGACCTTTTGTCAAACTGGAGCACATCATGCACAATTTGATGTGCTGACCCATGATTAATCTGTAAACATGCTCCAATGTCGTCCAGTGTCACACGGTGGTTTTCCTTCACTGTGGCTTCAACTGCTGCAATGTTCTGTGGAGTCACAACTGGTTGTGCCTGGCCTGGATGAGGAGCATCTTCCACTGAAGTCACACCATTTGCGAACTTTCTACTCCATTCGTAGACTTGCTGCTGTGACAAACATGCATCACCGTACTGAATCTTCATTCGTCGATGAATTTCAATAGGTTTCACACCTTCACTATGCAAAACCGAATAACAGAACGCTGTTCTAACCCTGGTGCAAGTCGCAAGTGGGGCGGCCATCTTTATACTGATACTGCGACGGTATGCGTGCATCTGCACTATGCTGCCACCTACACGCCATTCTGCACGCTGTTTGTAGCACGCTTACCAACTTGCAGGATAACGGCGCGAAATTCGGATTTGTTATTACAAATTTAAGGTTTTCATTTGACTCACCATCGTAGGATGGCTGGCGGCAACCAAACAGCCCGCTCGCACTCGGAGATACTTCACTGTGTGATGCTATGCAGACACCGCGTAGTTACAGATCCGATACCATCTTGCATGCTTTAGTTCAGAGAGCCTCATTCTTGTTGCTGTCATGTTAGCTGGCCTCTGTTTCATACTGCATTATTTATAATGAGTCTCTGTACCCTTGGAGAAAGCCACAAGTTAAGTAAAGCTTTTGTTTACTGTATTTGATTGTTCGCTCATCATTTCTGCTCCTGTCCAGGTTTCCTATGACGACAGCTGCTTCACTACTCCTCTCCTTATCGTTGTGTACGACGTAATCCACGGCAGCACAGATCCCCAGAGGAAATGTTTCTGAGTACATCAACTGTAGCCGAGCACTGCTGATAGGGTCAAAGCTCTGCGGCAGAACACACGATAAATTCGGCACAAAGCCCAGCGGCAGCGGCGGTGAGGCGTTGGTGGCTCGGTGCAGCTGGCGATGGCCTGCTTTGAGTGGGCGCCTGAAGATGAGTAATTTCCGCCTACTTAGAAGCCGTTTATACCGCCATCTTCTTAGCCCCGAGGCGCCAACTTCCGTGGTTGGCGGTACCGTAGCGTAGTTACCGCCGTTCGCGGTGAAGCCGCCAAATCTACGATGTCCCCAGTCTCTGTCAAGTTTCACTTCAGATATTATCTACAGTCACAATAACAAACTCCTGCATTCGTTTAGAGGGTGTGTGTTTGATGTTGGCTGTTATAAAGTCTGCTTCTAGCATCAGTCGCACCTAAGAGGAGAAATGTTGCTCTGTAACATGGATTATCTTTAGTATGAGGGTTGGATCTTTAATAGTGACAACTATTTATTTACAGCTCGTACAAAATAGAGAAGCGTTTCGAAGTTTTACTGACCTTCAAAGTAGTCACCAGCATTGTGTATAACCTGTTACCAGCGATGTGGAAGTCGTTGGATACTCTTAGCATTGCCGGTTGTGTTGACAGTTCGAGCGGCGCGGTCTATTGCCCGACGATTTTGTAGCAGTTCTGAAGCGAATGCCGTGAAGTGTTTCCTTCAGTTTAGAAATCTAGTTGAATTCACTAGAGCTTAAGTCAGGGGAGTGCAATAGGTGGTATAGCACTTACCAGCCCCATCAGTCAAACAAATCAGTAACAGCTTGCACTGTATATGCTTGAGTATTGTCCTGCAAAATGATGGTTAGGTCCTGCAGGAAGTGTCATCACTTCTGTCTCTATGCTTTTCGTTTTTGGAACACAACCTACGACCACCTTCTACACAGAAGTGATGACACTTTCTGCAGGACCTTACCATCATTTTGCAGGATAATGCTCAAGCAAGTACAGTGCAGGCTGTTACTGAATTGTTTGACTGATGGGACTGCTAAGTGCCGTACCACCTACTGCACTCCCCTGACTTTAGCCCTCGTGAGTTCAACTCGATTTATAAACTGAAGGAAACACTTCACGGCATTCACTTAAAAAAATGGCTCTGAGCACTATGGGATTTAACTTCTGAGGTCATCAGCCCATAGATCTTAGAACTACTTAAACCTAACCTAAGGACATCACACACATCCATGCCCGAGGCAGGATTAGAACCTGCGACCGCAGCGGTCGCGCGGTTCCAGACTGTAGCGCCTAGAACCGCTCGGCCACCCCGGCCGGCATTCGCTTCAGAACTGCTACAAATTCGTCGGGCAATAGACCGCGTCGCTCGAACTGTCAACACAACTGGCACTGTTAAGAGTATACTACGACTTCCACATCGCTGGCAAGGTGTTACACACAATGCTGGTGACTACTTTGAAGATCAGTAAAACTTTGAAACACATATCAATTTTGTAAGAGCTCCAAATAAATAGTTGCCACTATTAAAGGTCCAACCCTCGTATATAAGGTGTCAGTGGTATACGCCAGAATGTGAACATCATGTATTGTTATGCAAATGGCTAAAATTGAGTTGGAACATTTGTTTAAATTTCTTTGAATAGGTCTGCAACTCACCTTCCTCTGTTTTTTTCTCGAATGTCGAGGCTTTATAGTGAAAACTTACAATTTACGATTCAGAGTATTGGTTATCGCTGGCTACTACTACGTCCATGTTTCGGACAGCATACAAATCCCACGACGGAAGGACGAGATCCATGAATCGGCCCAGTTTTGCACTTGTATATGTGATTGGAGGTGTTGGTTCAGTCAGGCCGTGTGCCATTGGCCGAAAAAGGCTGTAGGCAGAAGGAGCAATATCTGGGGAATACGGCGGGTGGGGTAGGACGTCCCTCTTTAATGTTTCCAAATATGATTTGAGGAGTTTTACGACGTGAGGTTGACCCCGTCACGCTGCAAAAGTACCTTTCATGTCCATCGCTGTATTCTGATCTTTGTCTTTTTATTGTTCGCCCGAAACGCATCAACTGCTCTCAATAACGATCTCCTTTGATTGTTTATGACTGTTTGAGTAACTTCTAAAACCTTCTCTCTTCCACCGCCAAGCTGGTATTCGACGCAAAATCACCTACCATTCATGATGCATTGAAACCATTCTCTGCACGTTCTTTCACTAATAGACACCTCACCATATGTATTATCCTGCATTTTATGAGCGCCAACCGCAGGTTTCTCCATGTTAAAGCAGAAAATTAAAACTTTTCGCAAATAGCGATAACTGAGCTCTAAGTTGGCACATTCAGCCGTCAGCAGCGAATAAGTTTTTGATGCAATCACAAATCGTAAAATATTTTGATGACTTTCTGTTTACAAAGTCATAAGCTCAAACTATGAGATTTACGATTCACCTTCACCACTATTTGCCGCTACTGCCATCTATTTCCAAACGGCGGAAGTAAAGGCGTAGACCTAAGACAGTACAGCACATTGCTTTCAATAAACTATGACTGTTATTAGACACATCAAATATGAACACAAACTAAATTTTATTTCTCCAAAAATATAATTTTATGCTCTTAAACATATATAATTCAAACAGAAAAGTTATATTTTACTTTCATATAAGTATTTTCCCTTGGATTTGGTGACTGCCTCACAACCACGAAGCATGTGGTCAATACGTTTTTGGAGGTATTGCGACCGTATATGATTCACAGATCCTTAACAACATTCCACAGATGTTCCTTTCTCGTTATGTCGTTATGTGAACTTTTTTGGATGTATCTGTCCACTTCGTCCCAGACCATATCAATAGGATTGCAATCAGGGTTGTGGGACGGCCACGCCATATCTTTCAGTGCCTTCTGTTTTTCCTTTAATGCATGTGCTTCTTACGGAAGCCGATCGATGTTTTGTGTCTTTATCCTGATTTAATGTCAAGATTCCGTTATTCTGCGCAATCCATATGGTATCACGTGACACTGAAGTATTCAGTGATAGTGCTTTGGGTCCGTCCTCCCTCCTGTTTTCAGACTGTCACCAACTATCTCCAGCAAAACACACCTAAACCATAACAGAATCCTCCGTGTCTAACCATACATAGAAGCCAATGCCGGTTCATCCGTTGTCCTTCAGATCAACAAACAAATATCTTCCTACTGATACCAAAAATTTCGAGTCATCATTAATGACACTTTTTTCCAACTTTCATATGTTCAGTTGCAAGGGTGTGCTGAAATGTAATGCCTCCGAATTTTTTATGTGAAAATTCTTAAACCTTTTAAGTAAAACAAACGTTTTTAACTTTCTACGTTTTTGTTTTTCCTCTACATATTCGTAGCCCACAGACAGTACAGGGCTCCGAATTGTAGCATGTAACGGAGCTATGCCGGTACACGAGCAACAGTATGCTGTAATCGAGTTTCGAATTCGAATAGTTCGTTCACACATGGAGCTCCCTCTCCTTCAGTATGATAACGCCATGACACACTAGCGCTGCGACATCTGTGACAACCCGACACCTTGTGTTCAATGTCAGCGATCATCCTACATACAGTCAGGAGTGGACCCTATACGATTTTCATCCGTTTCCAAAACTTAAAGAACAGATTAGAGGTCTTCTCTTTGATAGTGATGAAGCGGTGCAAGCAGAGCTGAGGTTGCGGCTACGTCAGCGACGTAAACCATTCTACAATGACGATATCAACAAAATTGTGTCTAATTTTGGAGAAAAGTGTTCGTCGCCAGGGTGACTATGTCGAGAAATAGACATGCAGACATAACGAATAAGGATGTAGAATCTTCATAACGTTTATTTTACTTAAAATTCGATGGTATTAATTTTCAGCAAGCCCTCATACTATGATTCCTAGTCCACTCGAGTCTCTTCTGTTTACGGGATTCAGAAGGGGTCTCCTCGTTCCCACACTTTCTTTCAAGCCAACATGAATCAGGCTCCTTTTTTCTGTCGAAAAACATTCGATTTTCTTGAAACTTCCTGGCAGATTAAAATTGTGTCCCGGACCGAGACTCGATCTCGGGACCTTTGCCTTTCGCGCGCAAGTGCTCATGCAAAGGCAAAGGCAAAGGTCCCGAGTTCGAGTCTCGGTCCGGCACACAGTTTTAATCTGCCAGGAAGTTTCATACCAGCGCACACTCAGCTGCAGAGTGAAAATCTCATTCTGGAAACATCCCCCAGGCTGTGGCTAAGCCATGTTTCCGCTATATCCTTTCTTTCAGGAGTGCTAGTTCTGCAAGGTACTCAGGAGAGCTTCTGTAAAGTTTGGAAGGTAAGAGATGAGGTACTGGCAGAAGTAAAGCTTTGAGGACGGAGCGTGAGTCGTGCTTGGGTAGCTCAGTTTTCAGAGCACTTGCCTGCGAAAGACAAAGCTGCTGGCACGGTAGCTCAGCGTGTTCGGTCAGAGGGCTGCGTGATCTCTGTAATAAAAAAAAAAAACTGAGTCAAGGAACCAACGATCAATTTGAATGGATGTCTTGAGACGTCCGCCCCGACCAGACGCAACGAACTATATCGAACAAAATGAGTAAAAAAAAAAAAAAAAGTTGGTAGAGCACTTGCCCGCGAAAGGCAAAGGTCCCGAGTTCGAGTCTCGGTCCGGCATACACTTTTAATCTGCCAGGAAGTTTCATATCAGCGCACACTCCGCTACAGAGTGAAAATCTCATTCTGGATTCGATTTTCTTGTTGATTTCCGCCAATTCTGCTGTTATGAGCATGTTTCTGTTAGTAGTAATTCTGATGATTCGTTGTGACTTTCAGTTGTTTTACGAAGTCGTCCTGGTCGTGGTAGGTCGTTATTGCTACCAGTTGCCTTCTAGTGGTGGAAGGTGTATTTTAAACTGCCCCCCCCCCCTCTCCTACTTCGCAATTTGGTGCATAGATAAACCTGCTCATCTGAATCGAGGACGTTAGAATAAGGAGGAGATGGCGTTGCCTATGCCTAGCACAGATATCAACTAAATCCAGGGGTACCATCTTGGCGAGCCCAGGAAGTGATTTCTCAGTTAAATACTGTGTGACACTTGCCTTCTTAGCTTTCGCACCACTAATTGACAGGTATTTCTCAGTATTTATTTTGACACAGTATAAAGTATGACTCCAATGCAGTATGAATATACATTCGACATCCAATTTTATGGACACACCAACATGGAGGCCGTCGCTTCATTTTTGTGGCGTAATGGCACCTTCCTTATTGTAACTTCCTTGGTCTGAGTGCTTTAATTGCAGGTTTGTCTATGGATATCTTTACTCTTTGAGCCATAGTACAATAACCATGTAGTATGTACAGCACCATTGTTTGAAATACACTGAGGACAACACAACACTACAGGGAACAGCAGGAATCTATGGAATCGACGTTCAGTCGTCACACGTGTAAACACCCTTCTACATAATATTGCGTGCAGATGAAAGCAAGCACATAAAGCTGACGTGTTTACCAACTTTAAACTATTCCTTCGCTGATTCAGCCGTAGGCATGCTACAGTACGGTATATAGAGAGAAATAGATGCAAATTATTACGCTTATCTAAATTAATGAGCGATAGTGTATGTTTGAAATATCTAAATATGCATTCAGAAAAACCGTAACACCACAACCCTTATCACAAAAGTATTCTTTGCAATGCTCTGAAGGCCAGTAAAATTTCAACTTCACGAAGGCGGGATGCAACAAGCGAAGCGCCAAATTGGCATGAAGTTAACTACATGCTTGGATATGAAAACTGTCAGCATTTTAGTGCTGAAAATAGGCAGGAGTAACGTTATCTACATTCCGTGTACAGGGTGTCCGGGAACGTGCGGAGTTTCCTCATTTGTCTCGTACCAAAGTGATCGACTACGAAAGTGTTAAATGTGTAAGTAGGCTGTTTATGTTTTCTTTATGTAAGTTTGATGTTTATGTTTTCTTATTGGCAACGTTACGTAGCGCTCTCTGTATGAAAATCACTGGCTGTGCTGTGTGCAGTATGTGGCTAGTTTGCATTGTTGCCTGCCATTGTTGTCATGAACTGCTATAGCTGGATGTGAACAGCAGATAGCGTTGGGCAGTTGGAGGTGAGCCGCCAGCAGTGGTGGACGTGGGGAGAGAGATGGCGGAGTTTTGATAATCTGTAAGACTGAATGTCAATTATGAATATTAAGGTAAATACATTGTTTGTTCTCTATTAATATCTTTCATTTGCTAACTATCCCTATCAGTAGTTAGTACCTTCAGTAGTTTGAATCTTTTATTTAGCTGGCAGTAGTGGCGCTCGCTGTTTTGCAGTAGCTTGAGTAGCGAAGATTTTTGTGAGGTAAGTGATTTGTAAAAGGTATAGGTTAAAGTTAGTCAGGGCCATTGTTTTGTAGGGGTTATTGAAAGTCAGATTGCGTTGCGCTAAATAATATTGTGTGTGAGGTTAAGCACAGGCTTGTATAATTGTTCTAAGTGGACGTTTCACATGCACAATTGTTCTAAGGGGACGTTTCATATGTCGACCCTTAGCCTAGGATACCTCACTGGAATCTTCTGATTTTTTCTTGTAGTTTGTGTATTTAGTGTAGCTTTTGTTTATTGCTAGTGCGTAATTGTAGAGAGAATCTCCTTTGTAGTTGCAGTCTTTCATTGTTTTACAGTAAAACAGTTGTGGCATGCATGTAGCTTTGCGCCAAGTATTTCGCTGCTGCAATTAACTAGATATTATTTTCAGTGCTATGTTAATGTGTTCTCTTATTTTTGCTCTTCAAATTGTGCTTTTGTGTGTTATCGTGTGAAATATTGTCTCAATAATGGCGTGTGAAAAACGTAACACTCGGCTCCAAAGTAAACTAAGAAACGACAGTGAAGACGAAAGCAATGTGTTAGCGCCACTGTGTAATGAGTTAACTAATGTTCAAAGTAGTAATTTGGTAACTGTGCATAGGGAAATGGAGCGGGCGTCAAATAATGGCGTAGACAGTCAAACAGGTAGTGAACAGGGAAGCATTATCGATCGATCGGTCGGCAACAGCTCGCCTCAGGAATCCGAAATGATAGGACACAATTTTGCAAATACTGTAGATTCAGGTTTTGCGTCCTCACCGGTTTCTCAAATGAGTCAAGACACATTTTCTGCTTGTCAAAATGTGAATGCTGCCGGTGAAAACGCACTGCCAAAGAGCATAGAGAAACAGATTCCAGACACTAATACATTATTATTGCAATTAATGCAAAAAATGGAACAAAATCAGAAACAAACACAGCAACAGTTAGATACAATGGGACAAAATCTGCAAAAGTTAGACACAGTGGAACAAAATCAGAGACAAACACAGCAAAAGCTTCAAAAGTTAGACTCATTGGAACAAACGCTTGAACAAACACGTGAAGATTTAACTACTGAGTTACATAAAATCGAATCGAAATGTCAAAAAGTCTGTAATGACGTAAAAACACAAATTTGTGAGCATTTCCAACCTATTTTTTCGCTGCATGAAAATGCATTACAGAATCACGAAGCAGCCATAAAAGAGCTGCAAACCATTGTTCATGAAAATCATGAGACCTTGTGGGCTAAAATTGACTCAGTTGCATCTACCGATTCGGTAACGCAACTTGCAAAAACTCAGGAAAACTTAAAGGACACAGTAGAAAGACACATGGAGGAAATTAGTTCAGTATCAGAGAAAGTAGCCGAACTTTCGGATCAGGTCACTAATTTATCTACAAAGGTAGATGATGATCTGAATGACACAAGACCCGTAGCCTTCACTGACACAGAAGAGTATGAACAAATAAGAAAATTCAAACAAAATCAGAATCAAATTAATACGCAATACAAAAGAGAAATGCGGGAAGTACAAGATCAGCTGACACAGGTAATACAAGAATTACGTATTTCAGAGGACACTCGCGCCCCAATAAGGGAAGAGGGACATAGAAATACGGAACAGCCACAAAATAATAACACAGGGCATTTCGGTAATTATGAAAGAAATTGGCAAGGTACACCGAATTTTGAGATGGAACCGCCGACACGACGTAGCAATGACCGACATGCTACTCGCCGACATGATGATTTTGACTATAAGCTGTTCATTACTACACGTAAATTCAAAACATTTAAGAATTCTGGCAACGACATTCATCCACAAGCATGGCTCCATCAATTCTCTCATTGTTTCCCTCCCAACTGGTCACTGGAGCACAGATTAGAATTTATGTGTGGCTACTTGGAGAATGAACCAGCTGTAAGAATGCGATCGGTCATTCACGATTGCCACAGTGAAGGAGAGTTTTACCATGCCTTCCTCTCAGCATATTGGTCCCAAGCCACACAAGACCGCGTAAAACATAGCATCATGATGATGAAACACTTTGAACAATCTGAATTTTCCAGTCTTGTCAAATATTTTGAAGACATGTTGCACAAGAATCAATACCTGTCAAACCCATACAGCCCCTCAGAACTCATCCGCATTTGCTTAATCAAACTGCCCGAACATTTGAGACATATTATTTTAGCAGGACGTTGCAAAGACGACATTGAAGCTTTTCAGGGACTGTTACAAGAACTGGAAATTGACACAGACAGTCGCGGGATGCGAAAACAGGAAAACAATCATTACAGGTCACATCCGTCACAATTCCGTGACGACAGAAACAATAAATGGCCACGACAAACCTATTCTTACAACGTAAATCGTGACCAAAACAGACACCACCCATATGACAACCACTGGCAGAGTAATAGTTACAGGGAAAGATCACCTTTCGGCGGTAATGACTATCACAGAGACAATCAGAGAAACAGACAATATGGGAACCAATATAACTATTATCAAGGGAGACAGAATAACTTTAGACGCAACGGTCCAGCACGCAGTTACGACTCAGGCAGAAATTCTCCACCACGTGACCGACAAACAAGAAACTATGTAAACTACCGACATGACGACAGACGATATGATCGTAACGACAGACCTGAATTGCATCAGAACTGGCGAGATTTAAACAGAGCTGGGCCCTCTCGGCAAGGCGAATTTGTGGAAGTTAGGCCTCCAAATCCCAATAACGACGCGCGCCAACAAAGAGACAATAGGCGATGACTCACACCACTGGCAGCCACAAGACGTACTTATGAAACTGATGACGCAGCTGCCGTAGCTAGTAATTACGTAAAAATGGAAGACATTAGGGACATCTTACTCCAGGAACACGACGTAAAACATAACAACATTGCATATCCTGTGATTCATATTACTGTAAATGACGTAAAATTTACGGCAGTACTTGACTCTGGCAGTCCCATTTCAGTAATTAGCGAAACAGCTTTTAGCAAATGCAACAAAGCGAACGATTGCCCCACACTTCCGTTACGTAAGATTAAATTACAAGGTGCAATCTTTGGAAAAAGTGTAGATGTACGCCAACAAACCAATTTAGAATTCTTTTGTCAAAGCCACAGCTTCTCTATGAACTTCCTTATTGTTCCATTATTGTCGACGGAAATTATACTGGGAGTAGACTTTTTGAATGAATATAAAGCAATCTTAAGCTTTCACGATGCTGAAATAAGTTTAGAGAAAGAAGGTAAGTCAATAGCTTTGAAATTTGAAGACTGGCTCTCAAACCATGATGAGGAAATTAATCGGCTTTACGTTCTGTTAGACAACAGTTCGGAATTTTCTACGGAAGTAGACACCAACAATCACTCTGCAAGTACTGACGGGGTTGACATCGACGGCATATTTGAAATTAATGAGTTAATTCAGAATAAAATTCAGACAATTGAGAATTGTAATGACACTGATAGGCAGGACCTTTTTGAGATTTTACAAGCACATTCCACAGTTTTTACTCACAAAACAGGAACAATCAAGGGGTTTCAATACCAATTTCGTGTTCGTGAGCATACTAAATTTTGTGTTAGACCATACGTAATTCCGGCGCATTATAGGGACCGTGTTAGAACAGAAATACAATCTATGCTTGTCGAGGGCATTATTGAGCCTGCAGTAAGCTCATACAACAACCCATTACATGTTGTTGAGAAGAAGAATGGATCGATCAGGCTTGTTTTAGATTCGAGACAAATCAATACTATCATCATTCCTGAAACAGACAGGCCGCAGACGATGGAAGAACTTCTTCAAAATTTTAATGGTGTAAAAGTGTTATCTTCCATTGATCTCAGATCCAGCTTTTATCAGATCGAACTTCATCCAGAATGTAGAAAATACACAGCTTTCCTTTGTTTCGGCGTTTGTTATCAGTTTCGGAAACTTCCTTTTGGTTTGAACATTTCTTCAGCAGCATTCATTCGTGGGTTAAATTCCATATTACCTGAGTTCTTAAAACGTCACATCACTTTATATGTGGACGATATTCTAATAGCAGAAGCTTCATGGGAACAACATAACCGCATCCTCAACAGTTTGTTACGTATTTTTGCAGAGTCTGGAATTACAGTTAACTTGGAAAAGTCTGAATTCGGTAGGTCAAAGGTGAAGTTTTTGGGACATATTATTTCTTCTGAAGGCATTCAGCCGGATCCTGAAAAGTTAGAAGCAATTAGAGCCATTCCAGTTCCATCCACAAAAAAACAAGTCCGCAGTTTTCTAGGTCTCGTAAATTTTTACCGTCGTTTTCTGAATATGCAAATTCTAGTTACACCTAAACTTTGTTCTCTCACTGGAAAAAATACTATTTGGAACTGGGACGAACAAGCACAGTTGGAATTCAATTCTTTGAAAGAAGCGTTACTTCACGCGCCAATACTAGCTCATCCAGATCTGTCACAAGATTTCTGCCTTAGCACTGATTCTTCCAAAGTTGGTCTTGGTGCCCATTTATTTCAAGAAGCCATAGAAGATGACATTACTGTTCAGAAAACCATTGCTTTTGCTAGCCGAGTGCTAACAAAATCTGAAAAAAATTATTCCGTTACTGAATTAGAAGCTTTAGCTATCGTTTGGGCATTTAACAAATTCCGTTTCTTTCTTTCTGGTAAGCACGTAAAAGTATACAGTGATCACCGTGCATTACAATTTCTTATGTCTTCAAAATTAAATCATGATAGGTTAAAACGTTGGGCATTGTTTCTGCAAGAATTCCGCTTCACAATAGTCTACATTCCCGGCAAGGAGAACATTGTTGCGGACGCGCTGTCACGCGCACCGGCTGGACTTGAGAAAAGTAACACAGAAGGCAACCTCGAGAAAAATTTCAGTATTCTTTACATTCAGAAAGTCGCCTTTGAAAACTTCATCACCACATCTTTAAAGGACATTGCTCATGAACAAGATAAAGATCCGATTTGGAAAGATATCAAAAGTAAATGGCATGAAAAGACACACACTCAGATTCGGCATTATTACCTGGTTAGAAACAACATACTCTTCAAACGCTGCACTGTTGATGACAAGCTATGGGTACTTTGCATTCCAGACGATTTTGTTAATAAGCTCATTTGGTACATTCATTTCAGCTACGCACATTTTGGTCCACGAAAATGTTATCATATTCTTCGAACGACTTGTTATTTTAACAATATGGAAAAGCGAATTCGAAGAGTCTTGTCTATTTGTAAACTTTGTCAAAAGGCGAAACCATCTACTATCTCACATCGTGCTCCGTTATTTCCTATTATTCCTTCTAAATTAAAAGAATTTGCTGCTGTTGATCTCTTGGGACCCCTTGTCAGAACATCGAATGGATTTTCGTACGTTCTAGTCGCTGTTGAACTTACTTCAAAATTTGTTTCTTTCACTCCGTTACGTAAAGCCACTGGACGGTCTGTATCCAACGCCTTTGTTAAAAAATTTTTACGTGAAGTTGGACACGTTAGTAAAGTCATTTCAGATAACGGACCGCAATTCAGATCTGCTGTTTGGTCACGCATGCTTCGGAATCATAGAATCAAACCTGTTTTTATTTCATTGTATTCACCACATTGTAACCCGTCTGAACGGATTATGAAAGAAATCAATAAGCTTTGCAGACTTTATTGTCACAGAAAGCATCAGCATTGGGACAGATATTTACACTTATTTCAAAATGTGCTGAATGAAATGCCTCATGATTCCACTGCTTTACCACCTACTCTTGTACTGAAGAATGAAGAACCTCCGAACAGAATCAGAGAGCTTGTACCTTTCCCGAATACACGTAAACTTCGACACAAAGACATAATTGATTTGGCTCTAAAAAAATATAAAATCTGCAGCAGACAAAAGGAGAAAACTACACGGTAAAGCAAAAGCAAAGAAATTATATATTGGTCAGAAAGTTCTCATTAAAGCTCATTCATTGTCACATAAGAAGAAACACTTGAGTCACAAATTCTTTCTAGTTTACAATGGACCTTACAGAATCCGACGTATACCACATGATAATTGCGTTGAAGTTGAAACTCTGCGTACTAGGAAGAGTAAAGGTTTACACCACATTTCTCATGTAAAACCATTTATTGACAGATAATCTGCTTTTTAACTTAGTCTTTGCAATTGTCACTTCACGCTACTTGTACAATTTGTCCCACTGAGAAACTGTTAACATGCAACTATGTTTTTAAAGTTAACTAACCATCCAGTCAAGAACATAGGTAACTTAGACAAGTAATTGCGAATGCATTGTTATTGCGAACAGACGACACAGTGTTGTTATTTATACATTCTTCCTTGTTAGTTGCACGATTACATAACGAATATACGGCTTACATACTTAGAACATATACCAGCACTGCTAATGAAATTTTCATGCAACATTTTGGTTTGCTTACGAGTGGATTCTGGATTTGAGGTGCTTTCTGTGAAATGCCAGATGACACAGTGGTTAGTTTATGTGACAGCTACACGATTTTATCACGACGCTGCTAATGCGTGACAATTTACAATGTTGCTTTTGCGGTGTATCTGTTTTATATCTGCACAGTTTTTTCTGAATTCTTCTATAAAGTGAGACATGTTTTAGTAGTAACTTTTGTGGTATAGCTACAATGAGACAGCCTTTTCCGTAGCACAACAATACTTTACAGCACAATAATTCCTTCATCGCGGCAATAAGCGTAATAACTAAGTTATGTATACGCAAAGCATTTCACTTTGTTTATCATGAGGTAAGTACATTGACTTCTGCAGAACTTAGCTTTCGGAGGACAATAACTACGACACTTCCCAGAGATTATCTTACAGCAAGACGCACATTTAGCGCTACAGGACACGTATTTGAGTGATTAATTTTGTACTTAAAACATTTATTTTTAAAGATTTTTGAATTACAAAGAAAGTTTTTCGCAATACATTTCATTCCATTGCTGAAATCTGTAACACCTGAGGGTATAATTACAATAAACCTCAGGGGGGTACACGCCTACTTTGTGTACCATGTGTTTGGCAAGCACAAGGAGCCCTAGCTAATATGGTATTTGCTTATACAATTTAACACATCGTTACCATATTTCTCTAACACATAAATTACACACCTATCTGATCATTTAACAGAGAAACAAACATCCTTTTACTACGTCAGTGACACATGTTTACGCCATTACAGAGTTGGATTACTTCACACTTAAGAAATTGTACTTTGTCTGTACTTTGTGCACTGTTCATATTTTTTTGGAACCATTGTGATACTATGAGAACTTTGAATGATGTATTTGGTAAGGGAGTATGATTTTAAAGTACGTTGGAGGCAGATGACACTTTTGACATGAGCAGAGAATTTTGTTAGGTTTTGAAATTATTGGAGGAAGCTACGACGATTTTGAGATTTGACTGAGGTTTTATGATGTTATTTTTACGACGACGATGTGTATTATGCTGTTGCGGTAAGTTTATGATCCATAAGCTGATGCTATATGAGTTATTTGATTATGCTATGTATCTGTTATGATGAAATATGGAAAAAGTGTCGACGAATAAGGTAAGGAGTAATGAATAGTGGTTAGGGACTCTTGACTTGTGAAAAAGGATGTTGGAAACCAAGAATCGTACTTTAAGAGTTATGAAATGTGTGTGTAAATGCGTGAATGTATCACAATGCAAGCGAAAATATTTTGGACACTGTCATATCAATAGCATTTTGTTTCTACAGATTTGCAACGCTAATTCTTGACCTGTGAAATTTTGTATATGAGACTGTCACTGTAGCGGAAACTACTGTCGTAAATATTTCCGTAAGAAAGTTAAGTGACCACCTGCACATAATGTGACGTGGGCACCCAGGTGTGTCAGACACCTGGAGAACAAGCCTTTTCAGACGCTCAGGTAGAAAAGAAAGCCATTAGGGTGTGCCAGAGGCACAGGTGGAAGAGAAGGACAAAGAGAGGCCTATACCTCTGTTAATGACATTCCTTTGTAGAGGGCATCGCTAATACGACACGCTCGTTACTTGAAAACATATGATTTTTGTAATGCGTTGTGGGCACACAGCTGTGTCAAACACCTGGAGAACAAGCCATTAGGGTGTGCCTTTCATCGCTAATGCGACACCCTCGTTACTTGAAAACATATGATTACTCGCACTTTGTGCTAATTACTGAAATGCTTATGAATTGATGGGAAATATTCGTACATCTGCACACCTGATTATGACAAGTGTCTTTCTCCGAGAGTTGAGTGCTATTGACTTACGAAATGCCACATGACTATTGAATGATATTTTTATGCTTTGGTTTGCGTAATTGCTTATTTCATTTGATATTTGGTTTCCAGCTGTGTTGCAGCATTGCTTTTATAAAATAAAATGCATTTGCTAATGTGAACACTTTCTGTCAACAGATCTATGAAATAATTATTTTATGATCCACATTTTTTAAAAAAGGAGCACTTGGAAAGGAAAGAACAATAAGAAGTAACTAGTAACAGTAACACTTAATTTTCTTTTCAGGTACATGGTAATATTTTTTTACAATCAGTTGTTATGGTGCACCACTTCAATTACATAGACATTAAGATGTGAATATGCATTTCCCTTGTCTGCATTGTTGTTTTTACTGTAATATTTTTTCTGGTTGCGCTATGTCATGTTTAGGTATAAGTTGCTGCTGTTTGCCAGGCATAGTGTTATTGAATTTGACTTTTGCTAATTTATGCTGCTAGCTTTGCCAATTTGCATTTTTTGTCATTTCTGTTTGTGTTGATTTGTTGTGATGCTGCATTGCCTCTTCCCTTGGTATATATATCTGAGCTCAGTAGATTTAAGTTAGCTTAAGAGGGGGTAGACTATATAAGAAACTGACTATGGAGAATAGGTAAAGAATGCATTGCGAAGAAAGATTTGGGCCCCAATGAGTATTGTACAATCAGAAATAATTATTTTGAAAGAAAGATGAATAGAATACAGGAACGAGGTATAGGTAGGATTTTCTTGTAAATAAATAATGAGGTAAGAAATATGTGAACACATAAATACAGAAAGCATGCTTGGATAGGATTTTTTTTGGTGGAAACAAATGTTGAAATAAGACGAAAGATCTATCGAATGAAGTTGTGGGGTGGACTGCAGTACCAAATGTTACACTGAAAACAAACCCTGTCCTTTCCTTTTGTGTTATCCCACTATGTGTTTGGGTACCCGTGTGTATTTGTGTTTTTCCTGTCTTTATGTGTTTAGCTGATGAGAGCTATGTTGTAGAATTTTTCTAATACTCTGTTATTTTCTTTGTAAAGATGCTTAGACTTTATTTATTCTGTTTTGTTTTAATGCTCATGTGTGAAGTTGACGTTTCAAAAGTGATTCTGATCTTTTATTTTTGTACTCATGTCATCATTCCTGTAACACTGATGTATACGTTTATTTCTATTCTTTTGTAAAGCCCCTATTACTACAAATATTATCTGTGTTGTTATGTTTTTAATGATGTATTTTGTACCTTTGTCATTGTATTCTTATGTTATAAAATTGTAATTGTCACCAGTTCATGGTATTATTAACTTGTAAGCATTCATTTCACTGCACACATTTCTGTTGGTCATAGTATATGGACAATATGTGAGGAGTAGGGACTGATAGTGTTTGCACATGTGTTAATAATTCAGCAAGGGACTGGATAACAGCATTGCTGGTTCTAAGGACAATTTCAAAAACTTTGTGAGTGCACAAGTGGTGGTTATGGACTTGCTCTATTATACGCAAGACTCTTCAATGGTGATTGTGCACCTGCACAGTCGCAACAGATGGCTGCTGGCGATCTCTACAAGGACTGCAGTGGGTCTGCATCTTTGATGACCCACCAATACCATTATCTCTACAAGGACTACAGTGGGTCTGCATCTCTGATGACCCACCAGTACCATTATTTCTACAAGGACTGCAGTGGGTCTGCATCTCTGGTGGCCCACCAATACTCTCTACCAGGACTACAGTGGGTCTACTCTGTGATGACCTACCTACCAATATTCTTCGAAACGTCGACTGACTCTGCTGGGGGTTTGCTCTGTTGTGGCCCATTACCTGTCAGCATGTCAAGAGTCAGCACTGTCTTTCCGTTGGAAGGACAACACTACTTCTTCAAGACTGCATGGAAATCCACTACTTCTGTGTGCAATTTCTTTTACTAATGAGACTTTGTGAAAAAAACTGTAATTACTATTATGATGAATGATCAGGACTGTCTTTCTGGACTGTGAGAAAATTTTAGCTTTTGACCAACATTGTATCAATAAGTGTGTGCATTGGATATCTTTGTTAGTGTAATTATGAAAAATTTTATCAAATCATTATTGGCCACTGGCCAAAAACATTTGTAAAATTTTTTGTGGGGAGCATGGGGGCTATGTAAGTAGGCTGTTTATGTTTTCTTTATGTAAGTTTGATGTTTATGTTTTCTTATTGGCAACGTTACGTAGCGCTCTCTGTATGAAAATCACTGGCTGTGCTGTGTGCAGTATGTGGCTAGTTTGCATTGTTGTCTGCCATTGTTGTCATGAACTGCTATAGCTGGATGTGAACAGCAGATAGCGTTGGGCAGTTGGAGGTGAGCCGCCAGCAGTTGTGGACGTGGGGAGAGAGATGGCGGAGTTTTGATAATCTGTAAGACTGAATGTCAATTATGAATATTAAGGTAAATACATTGTTTGTTCTCTATTAATATCTTTCATTTGCTAACTATCCCTATCAGTAGTTAGTACCTTCAGTAGTTTGAATCTTTTATTTAGCTGGCAGTAGTGGCGCTCGCTGTTTTGCAGTAGCTTGAGTAGCGAAGATTTTTGTGAGGTAAGTGATTTGTAAAAGGTATAGGTTAAAGTTAGTCAGGGCCATTGTTTTGTAGGGGTTATTGAAAGTCAGATTGCGTTGCGCTAAATAATATTGTGTGTGAGGTTAAGCACAGGCTTGTATAATTGTTCTAAGTGGACGTTTCACATGTACAATTGTTCTAAGGGGACGTTTCAAATGCACGATGCGGCACCGGCCCATTTGCAGTTTCGGTGAGGCGACGCCAAACTCAAGTCTTTCAGAAGTGATGGGTTGGTCGGGGAGAGCCAATACTTTGGCCTGCCCGTTCTCCTGACGTTAACCGTGTGGACTTTGGTTTCGGTGATCTCTAAAGATCTTGATGTATGGGGTCACCCTAAATGATGTTGATACGCTATGACAACGCGTGTTGAGTGCGTGCGACGCAAGTTGGCAACAATCAGGCGTGTTGCAACGAATGCGTGATTCCAGGAGATGTAGGGTGGATTGCTGCGCTGCTATGGCTGGCGTTCACATCGAGCAGATGTGAAGAGTTGCGTAAAGGCAAGGTGAGCATTGACTGAAGTTGTAGCACACCATAACTCCGAAGATACACTATGTGATGAAAAGTATCCGGGCACCTGGCTGAAAATGACTTACAAGTTCGTGAAGCCCTCCATCGGTAAGGCTGGGATTACCAGCCTTCTTAGCCTTATCACACTTAGCCTTGATGACAGCTTCCACTCTCGCAGGCATACGTTCAGTCAGGTGCTGGAAGGTCTCTTGCTGTGCTGAGGAGAGTGACTTGATGTCGGTCGGCGCGTACTGGCACCAAGTCGGCGTTCCAAAACATACCAAAGGTGTTCTATAGGATGCAGGTCAGGACTCTGTGCAGGCCAGTCCATTACAGGGATGTTATTGTCGCGTAACCACTCCGCCACCGGCCGTGCATTATGAACAGGTTGAAACGTCCCCTTAGAATAATTTTACATATGAAATGTCCACTTAGAACAATTGTACAAGACTGTGCTTAACCTGGCACACAATAATTTTAGCGCAACGCAATCTGACTATCAAAAAATCCCTGCAAAAGAATGGCCCTGACAAACATTAAACTATACCTTTTACAAATCACTTACCTCACAAAAATCTTCGCTGCTCGAACTACTGCAATACAGCGAGTGCCACTACTGCCAGCTAAATAAAAGATTCAAACCACTGAAGGTACTAACTACTGATAGGGATAGTTAGCAAATGAAAGATATTAACAGAGAACAAACAATGTATTTACCTTAATATTCATAATTGACATTCAGTCTTACAGATTATCAAAACTCCGCCATCTCTCTCCCCACGTCCACCACTGCTGGCGGCTCACCTCCAACTGCCCAACGCTACGCGCTGTTCACATCCAGCTGTAGCAGTTCATGACAACAATGGCAGACAACAATGCAAACTAGCCACATACTGCACACAGCACAGCCAGTGATTTTCATATAGAGCGCTACGTGGCATTACCCATATAAAAATCTAAACAGCCTACTTACATAGCCCCCATGCTCCCCACAAAAAATTTTACAAAATATTTTTGGGCAGTGGCCAATAAAGATTTGATAAAATTTTTCATAATTACAATAACAAAGATATCAAATGCACACACTTATTGATACAATGTTGGTCAACAGCTAAAATTTTTTTCACAGTCAATAAAGACAGTCCAGATTGTTCATCATAAGAGTAAACCTGCAGTTTGTTTTTCACAATGTCTCATTAGTAAAAGAAATTGCACATAGAAGTAGTGGATTTCCATGCAGTCTTGAAGAAGTAGTGTTGTCCTTCCAACGGAAAGACAGTGCTGACTCTTGAAATGCTGACAGGTAATGGGCCACAATGGAGCAAACCCACAGCAGAGTCATTCGACGTTTCGAAGAATATTGGTAGGTAGGTCATCACAGAGTAGACCCACTGTAGTCCTGGTAGAGATTGTGGTATTGGTGGGCCACCAGAGGTGCAGACCCACTGTAGTCCTTGTAGAGATGATTGTATTGGTGGGCCATCAAAGATGCAGACCCACTGTAGTCCTTGTAGAAAGTGTGGACAGGCCCACTGTAGTCCTGGTAGAGATTGTGGTATTGGTGGGCCACCAGAGGTGTAGACCCACTGTAGTCCTTGTAGAAAGTGTGGACAGGCCCACTGTAGTCCTGGTAGAGATTGCCAGCAGCCATCTGTTGCGACTGTGCAGGTGCACAATCACCATTGAAGAGTCTTGCGGATAATAGAGCAAGTCCATAACCACCACTTGTGCATTCACAAAGTTTTTGGAATTGTCCTTAGAACCAGCAATGCTGTTATCCAGTCCCTTGCTGAATTATTAACACACGTGCAAACACTAACAGTCCCTACTTCTCACATATTGTCCATATACTATGACCAACAGAATGTGTGCAGTGAAATGAATGCGTACAAGTTGCTTAATTGGATTAACTGGCGTCAATTACAATTTTATAACATAAGAATACAATTACAAAGATACAAAATACATCATTAAAAACATAACAATACAGATAACATTTGTAGTACAGGCTTTACAAAAGAATAGAAATAAACAGATACATCAGTGTTACAGGAATGATGATATGAGTACAAAAATAAAAGATCAGAATCACTTTTGAAACGTCAACTTCACACATGAGCATTAAAACAAAACAGAATAAATAAAGTCTAAGCATCTTTACAAAGAAAATAACATATTATTAGAAAAATTCTACAACATAGCTCTCATCAGCTAAACACATAAGGACAGGAAAAACACACAAATACACAAGGGTACACAAACATATAGCGGAATAACACAAAAGGAAAGGACAGGGTGTGTTTTCAGTGTAACATTTGGTACTGCAGTCCACCCCACAACTTCATTCGATAGATCTTTCGTCTTATTTCAACATTTGTTTCCACCAAAAAAATCCTTGCAAAGGAATGGCCCTGACAAACATTAAACTATACCTTTTACAAATCACTTACCTCACAAAAATCTTCGCTGCTCGAACTACTGCAATACAGCGAGTGCCACTACTGCCAGCTAAATAAAAGATTCAAACCACTGAAGGTACTAACTACTGATAGGGATAGTTAGCAAATGAAAGATATTAATAGAGAACAAACAATGTATTTACCTTAATATTCATAATTGACATTCAGTCTTACAGATTATCAAAACTCCGCCATCTCTCTCCCCACGTCCACCACTGCTGGCGGCTCACCTCCAACTGCCCAACGCTACGCGCTGTTCACATCCAGCTGTAGCAGTTCATGACAACAATGGCAGACAACAATACAAACTAGCCACATACTGCACACAGCACAGCCAGTGATTTTCATATAGAGCGCTACGTGGCATTACCCATATAAAAATCTAAACAGCCTACTTACAAGGTGCTCGATCGTGTCAAAAGATGCAATCTCCATACCCGAATTGCTCTACAACAGTTGGAAGCAAGAAGGTGCTTAAAACATCAGTGTAGGCCTGTGCTGTGATAGTGCCACGCAAAACAACAAGGGGTGCTCGCAACCTCCATGAAAAACACAACCACACCATAACACCACCGTCTCCGAATTTTAATGTTTGCTCTACACACGCTGGCAGATGACGTTCACCGGGCATTCGCCACACTCACACCCTGCCATCGGATCGTCGGATTGTGTGCCGTGATTCGTCACTTTACACAATGTTTTACCACTGTTCAGTCGTCCAATGTTTAGGCTCGTTACACCAAGCGAGGCGTCGTTTGGCATTTACCGGCGTGGTGTGTGGCTTATGAGCAGTCGTTCCATCATGAAAACCATGTTTTCTCACCTCCCGCCTATCTGTCATAGTACTTGCAGTGGATCCTGATACAGTTTGGAATTCCTGTGCGATGGTCTGGATAAATGTCTGCCTATTACATATTACGACCCTCCTCAACTGTCAGCGGTCTCTGTCAATCAACAGATGAGCTCGGCCTGTACTCTTTTGTGCTGTACGTGTCCCTTCACGTTTCCACTTCTCTATCACATCACATACAGACGTATGACACAAGTGACACCCAATCACCTGACCACGTTCGAAGTCCGTGAGTTCCGCAGAGCACTTCATTCTGCTCTCTCACGATGTCTAATGACTACTGAGGTAGCTGATATGGAGTACCTGGCAGTAGGCGGCAGCACAATGCTTCTAATATGAAAACATATGTTTTTGGGGATGTCCGGATACTTTTGATCACATAGTGTATGAGCTAGCCGAGCAATGTTTACAGAATTTTTTTTCCTTCCCTTGTTGCCTACTAGAATCTCTATAAATATTGGAACTCTTTTTTCTGGACACCTCGTACAACAAAATAGTTTGTCAAGGCAAATTGCTCAGCAAGCGGCCATTTATTAACAGCGAATAACGTTGAAGCATCAAACTGCAAATGTGAAAAGCATATGCTAACAACTTAGGTCATCTGTGTCAGTAATTAAACACGTCTAATTTTATGTCACTCAGTTCCTCTTGACAGGACATTTCAGAATGCAGCAAGGAGGAGAAAAATTTTAGTTCCAAATTGGCAGTTTAATGTTCGCTCCGTAGGAATAATTCCTACACAATATGAAATTTCATATTGCCGTTATAAGTGATTGACATATGCAGTGAATAGTTTGGAGGTGGCCTATAGTTTCAATACAAAGTTTTCCACATTGGCATAGTATATAGTTACCTATCCACATGGCCTTCAACTTTAGTATTCAACTGGATTAAATACGATCGTCCATAGACGCACAGTAAGGGGAAAAATGCATATGAGGAGAGGTTGCTGATCACCCGACACAAATTTTACTAACAGTTGCCACTGTAGCCTACGTAACTGTATGCTAGCACTAGTGGCCATGCTGGAGTCTAGGAGTAGGCAGTCAGTAATATAGTATTCAGCATTAAAAATAAAACTTATAGAGCAAAAGCGTTCTTTCCAAGACAATGTATAATCAGGACTGATCGGTGTTTACTGGGCACTGCAGATACATTATTGATATCGGATTACAACACAACAAATCTTTAAAAATGCACTGACCGCTGTACAAATTAGGTGATACTGAAAATGTAAGAAATTACAGGTCAATCTCAACACTATCATACTTCAGAAACATAATGAAAAAACAAGCTTATGAATAATTTAAATCACAGTGTTCAGTGAATAACAGTTTGGCTTTAGGCGTTGAAAATGGATAACATTTGTCGTGTCATCATATGCCCCACAAAAATCAGATGAAGAAGAATATGTAACAGGGATCTTCCCACACCCAAGTAAAACCATTGACACACTAAGAGCACGGAGTTTTGAAACTGTAACTTCATGTGCATAGAATGATGGAGATAGTAAAAAAGTGATTTCTATATTATCTAGAAAACTGAATGCAATGCATTGCGATATTTCACATTACTGAAACATTTGGCTACGTTGGAAAGCATCTCTCATATCAAGTATATGCAAACATAGAGGTTGGAAAACCCTGAGTACCATAGTAACGATTACACAGAGTGCACCACACAAGTGGAAACAAGAGTGTTCACAGTTCACAGCCACACTTTAATTACGACTGTCACCAGGAATACAGAGTTAATATTTGCAGCTGAGGTAGTATAAACATAGGCGACAAGTAACACAGCTACATAGATGACCTGAAAAACATGAACTTCTCTATGGTAAGACATGACCTATTAAAACTGAATATAAATCAGCCATCAGTAAACAAAATGCCAAACATTAGAGTGTTTGCTGTATATGTTAACACATTCCTTCGCTCTAAAAAAAAAATATGAAAACTTCAAACGTAAGAAACAATTTTTTGTATCTATCACATTACACAACTGTAATTCACGAACTACTTAAGAGATTAAGCCAATGCATGCATAGCAGAGATTTAGCTGGCCATAACATGGCCAAATTACAAGCACATTCCCAAACAGAATATCTTCATCACACTGCTGCTGGCTTTCTGCAGCTGCCTATGCTGAGGGATTACTGCATTCATTTTCTTGAATGGGATGCTGATGGCATCGTTCGATTTTTCTTCTTTTCGCCTTTGGAACTGTATGCAAAAACTGTAGATGTTGCATTGGGCTTCAGTTTCTTCCTGCCATCGATTCTCATCAGTGAAATGTTTCTATAGCAAAAAAGCAAAAGATTACAAATGTAATTAGATAGCAAAATGTGTAGGTACCGCTACAGTGAGAGAAAAAAGAAGAGCAAGATGTAATCTGAAGAACTGTGGAGCTTCCTGCCCTGAAAGCAGTAACGATAACCTGAAACACCCCTATTCAAGTCGTTTGGAAGCATAAACTGTAGGTAAATCTAAAGGCATCTACAGGTATCAGTATCAAGGTACTGCTAAAAAACAAATCATAGAGAAAAAACATATAATTGCGAGTTGTTTATAGCTTAGAAAAATCTCTCTACATATGATACATAACCTTCTTTAAACCTATGGTTCAAATGTCTCTGACCACTATGGGACTAAACATCTGCGGTCATCAGTCCCCTAGAACTTAGGTCTACTTTAGCCTAACTAACCTAAGGACATCACGCACATCCATGCCCGAGGTAGGATTCGAACCTGAGACCGTAGGAGCAGCGCGGTTCCGGACTGAAGTGCCTAGAACCGCTCGATCACAACGGCTGGCTTTAGTTCTATGTTTATAAGAATTTCTCTAAAAAATTGCACACAATCAATTTACAGGCCAAATGTCATATCTCACAATAAATCTTGTTATATACAGCTGAAAAGCGAAAGTCACTTACTTATCATAGATAAGAGTACTTCACCGGTTCCCGCAAGGCTACCTTGTGATTTATATCTTTCGTATTTACTCAAATTACCCACTGCTTTTTCCTTTCTTCATTACGCGGATATACCGGCTTACAAAATGCAACTTCGCCTCTGTTGACACATGCGAAAGCTGCACAACCTGGTGTAGTTTCTGAATGTCTGCAGAATGAATTGCAGATAGTCAAATACTATATTGATTTCATCACAACATAAATTCTTATATGAACTCGTATTTATGCTCGCACACATAAATTCTAGACCAAAAATTTAAGTTCAAACACATACATAGAGAATAACAAATTTGTAACTCTCAAATATCCTCCAATCGATTCAAAAGTCTTCAACACAATAATCCAACGTAGGAAAGCACTATGAACATACGACTCAAGAGCCATCAGTGACAAATAAATGGCATCGCACCTGATGTAACAACCGCGCACGATTTTACCTACGGCCACTCTCTGTCATTCAGATAACATATATCTTGTATACAGGGTGGTCCATTGATCATGACCGGGCTAAATATCTCATGAAATAAGAGTCAAACGAAAAAACTACAAAGAACGAAACTTGTCTAGCTTGAAGAGGGAAACCAGATGGCGCTATGGTTGGCCGGCTAGATAGCGCTGCCATAGGTGAAACGGATATCAACTGCGTTTTTTTAAATGGGAACCCCCATTTTTATTACATATTCGTGCAGTACGTAAAGAAATATGAATATATTAGTTGGACCACTTTTTTTGCTTTGTGATAGATGGAACTGTAATAGTCACAAACGTATTAAGTACGTGGTATCACGTAACACTCCGCCAGTGCGGGCGGTATTTGCTTCGTGATACAATCCCCGTGTTAAAAAGAACCGTTTACCAATTGCGGAAAAGGTCGATATCGTGTTGATGTATGCTATTATGATCAAAATGCCCAACGGGCGTGTGCTATGTGCGCTGCTCGGTATCCTGGTCAACATTATCCAAGTGTCCGGACCGCTCGCCGGATAGTTATGATATTTAAGGAAACAGGAAGTGTTCAACCACATGTGAAACGTCAACCACGACCTGCAACAAATGATGATGCTCACGTAGGTGTTTTAGCTGCTAATCCGCATATCAGTAGCAGACAATCGGGAATGTCAAAAACGTCGGTGTTGAGAATGCTACATCAACATCGATTGCACCCGTACCATATTTCTATGCCCCAGGAATTGCATGGCGACGACTTTGAACGTCGTCTACAGTTCTGCCACTGGGCACAACAGAAATTGCGGGACGATGACAGATTTTTTGCACGCGTTCTATTTAGCGACGAAGCGTCATTCACCAACAGCGGTAACGGCATAATATGCACTATTGGGCAACGGAAAATCCACGATGGCTGAGACGAGTGGAACATCAGCGACCTTGGCAGGTTAATGTATGGTGCTTCATTATTGGAGGAAGCATAATTGGCCCCCATTTTATCGATGACAATCTAAATGGTGCAATTTACTCTGATTTCCTACGTAATGTTCTACCGATGTTACTACAAGATGTTTCACTGCATGACAGAATGGCGATGTACTTCCAACAGACATGATGGATGTCCGGCATATAGCTCGCGTGCGGTTGAAGCGGTATTGAATAGCATATTGCATGACAGGTGGATTGGTCGTCGAAGCACCATACCATGGCCCGCACGTTCACCGGATATGACGTCCCCGGATTTCTTTCTGTGGGGAAAGTTAAAGGATATTTGCTATCGTGATCCACCGACAACGCCTGACAACATGCGTCAGCGCATTGTCAATGCTTGTGCGAACATTACGGAAGGCGAACTATTCGCTGTTGAGAGGAATGTCGTTACACGTATTGCCAAATGCATTGAGGTTGACGGACATCATTCTGAGCATTTATTGCATTAATGTGGTATTTATAGATAATCATGCTGTAGCAGCATGCGTTCTCAGAAATGATAAGTTCACAAAGGTACATGTATCACATTGGAACAACCGAAATAAAATGTTAAAACGTACCTACGTTCTGTATTTTAATTGAAAAAACCTACCTGTTACCAACTGTTCGTCTAAAATTGTGAGCCATATGTTTGTGACTATTACAGCGCCATCTATCACAAAGCGAAGAAAGTGGCCCAACTAGAACATTCATATTTCTTTACGTACTACACCAATACATAATAAAAATGGGAGTTCCTATTTTAAAAAATGCAGTTGATATCCGTTTGACCTATGGTAGCGCCATCTAGCGGGCAACCATAGCGTCATCTGGTTTTCCCCTTCAAGCTAGACGACTTTCATTCTTTGTAGTTTTTTTTTTTTGTTTGGTGCTTATTTCGTGAGATATTTGGTCCGGTCACTATCAATGGACCACCCTGTATGGGCTACGCCACACCTCTTCAGATTGAAATGTCCCATATAATTACCCGTTACGAATTTTTTGATTAATGACTGGCGTGATTCGTCGGGGTTCAGATCTTAATAGCATTACATCAGGGCCGGTCACGGAGTGCCAGACTTCTCGAAGCGCATAAACGACGGGTACTGCTTATTTGATATGAAACGACATGTAAGAAGAATTTAAAGATTTATTTGACAAAACAAGAGCAAAGAATTACAACAATCGACAGACGGAATTCATTGTTTTGCACATAAAGATGCGCTTTGTCCTAAATTTTCAGGCATGGGGCACGTGAAGACATCGATGATACGAAAAGCGAAATTTTTGATGTTGCATGCATTATTCCATTGTCAGCTGCAACCATTTTTCATGGAACTGAACGAACAGTATGGGCACTTCATGTATAACTACTAAGTACATTGATTAAGTCAAGGCTCATGCCTTTTGTCGATTTTAAATTCGCTATTGTTGAATCTACGGAACAAACAAGAGTGCAGGAACGAAAATGAGAATATTCGGAATGGATTGTAGACTTCGCATTTTAAATGGACTTGACTGCACCCTGCCCACAGTAAGACATAGCGAGGTGGCTTCTTTCTGATTTGATGAGGGTGTATTTAAAAAGAAGATCGCGTTGCAGAAAGGACACATTCTGACAGTCCAACTCCCTAAGCTCACAAGGCGTTAAAGAAAATGCGAGGTTTGAAGAATTCATTGTGGTCTTGAGATCAGTGTCAATCTTCCAAGTGTTTTCGAGCTGTTTGCTAGATCATTTGCCTTTTTAGTTGAGAGCGCATGTGTGCATGTGCAAATGTGAATGATTGACCTGCATGGTAACTCCCATTTTAATAACAAATGTTTTTAGATTAAAACTGACCAGAACGTCTCCATTGCCTTCCTAAGGTAGAGTTTCCACGTCTCTATAATGAGGTTGCGAAAATGATACAATATTTTAATCGACATATTTGTGTGAAAGTCTTTTTTTATTACGAAACTAAATAAGTCAAAAATATGTGACAGCTTGTACCAGAAAAAAAACTGTATCTTCAGGGTGCCAAAAATTAATAATGCTGAAAATCTCTTTTGTTTGGGTATATATTGTTGCGAAATATGAAACATAAAACCAAGTCGTATGCAGTGCCATTGCACCGCTATTTATATGCGGCGGGTTCGCAGTTATCCCCTCTTCCCCTTCCTCATGGTCAGACAGCATAGCGGACCGGTGGGGAAAATGTGCAGCGAGGCAGCGCACCTTGGTCCTCTAGCTCGGGCACACACTGCGAGCCGAAATCTTGGCCACCCCTGCGTTACAGGTATATGCTTTTAAAGTTCAGCTATAAGCTTGCACATGCAGGAGCAGCGATCCTTTCAGTAGTAAGCTACCATACATTTATTCAGATTTGTTTCCACAAACGTTTTTCTTGGACAGCTGTGGTATTAAGAACTACAGACGAAGCACTTGTGCACCTTTAGCTCGCGCCTACAATGCGCACCAAGCAAAATTTTTCCCGTTGATCAGTCTAGTGAATCAAGTGATGCGCTGGTGCAGAGCAGCTGAACGACACGGTAATTAAATGGGAAGCCACACGTTTAACACACCAGCCGCGTTCTACACAAGCAACTGTCTTGCTGAATCACGTCGCTGCGAGCAATGGCCGGCCGGAGTGGCCGTGCGGTTCTGGGCGCTACAGTCTGGAACCGAGCGACAGCTACTGTCGCAGGTTCGAATCCTGCCTCGGGCATGGATGTGTGTGATGTCCTTAGGTTAGTTAGGTTTAATTAGTTCTAAGTTCTAGGCGACTGACGACCTCAGAAGTTAAGTCGCATAGTGCTCAGAGCCATTTGAACCATTTTTTTGCGAGCAATGGGGAGTGGAGATGTTAAACAGTAAATTTATTTTGATACATGATTATAATTTATCTCAACTAATCTATGAACAAAGGTTCTGATTGATACGGGGCCAACTGTGTTTTGGGTAATGTTGTAGATGTCACTTTACTATATCAGTCGTTAACAGTTTTATAACATAACTGCTGCATGTACCGGTTATGAGAATAAAAGGCGATTCCAGCTCATACCAAAAACACAAAACTTGACACATTAACTCGCCTAGAGAGCCCCACTAGACAGGTTCATACACTCAAGAAACACGAATATACGATGTGAGTACTGCATCAGTGCAGGGACATATATAGATGACAGCAGATGGTTGGACAATTAGAAAACGTAGTGGGGGTTGCCATCATTTAATGTCTACGTATTTCAGAAGGTATAAGATTCAGAACTTTGAAAACAAGTCTACCATCACTAATGGCACCTCTAGTGTTCGTTTCCGTAGAAGAACATTCCTATGCCATTAAAAAAAAAAGTAACATTGTGTTGAAGGTTATATTTGCGTACATTTATGGATTGTACATTCCTGCCCATTTTGTGAATACCTGACATATGCGCAATTCCGGTCAACTGCATTTTTCACATTTAGTTTCTTTTCAGAAATATAGACTGGTGCCCAAAATTAAAGCTACAAACGTCTGTTTCTCTGACTTACGTCTAAATCACGGCATAATAATAAAAAATCAACAAATGCCCGTACAATCGTGTTCTGCACGGAAGATGGCATTTCGGTCAACGGAAAACCATGTGAGCGATGATGTCAGGGCACCAATCAAACGGGGTAGTGTGTATCGGGTAGTCCCACATCCATAAAAAAAATGGCTCTGAGCACTATGGGACTTAACATCTGTGGACATCAGTCCCCTAGAACTTAGAACTACTTAAACCTAACCAACCTAAGGACATCACACACATCCATGCCGGAGGCAGGATTCGAACCTGCGACCGTAGCAGTCGCGCGGTTCCGGACTGAGCGCCTAGAACCGCTAGACCACCGCGGCCGGCCCACATCCATAGTCCCTGTGTGTACAGTCACAGACGGGGCGGTATGGCACACAGAACACACCTGCCACACTCTCTGGGGTGGAGGGGCGTAGGAAGAATCGAAGCAGGACAGTCACAAACTGTTGGGTTCAAAAATGGCTCTGAGCACTATGGGACTTAACTACTGAGGTCATCAGTCCACTAGAACTTAGAACTACTTAAGCCTAACTAACCTAAGGACATCACACACATCCATGCCCGAGGCAGAATTCGAACCTGCGACTGTAGCGGTCCTGTGGTTCCAGACTGTAGGGCCTAGAACGGCTCGGCCACCCTGGCCGGCAAACTGCTGGGGCCCGACACCTTAATGTGAATCGTTCTTTTGTTTACCGGATGTGGCGACAATTTATAGACACCGAAACAGTATCTCGAAGACCAGGGCAGGGCCAACGAAATGTGGTATCAGAAAGAGGAGTGTTATTTGGCTGTAAGGGCACGATCCTACCGCCTTAGTACTGCACGGTAACTGTCAACTGACCTCTCAGCGTCCAATGGACGTGTCGTATCGAGACAAACGGTGTGCAGAAGAATTCGGCAGAATGGCCTTCATTGTCGGAGACCTGATGTATGTGTACCTCGAATGCGACTTTACAGAAGGGGACGTCTAGAGTCGAGTCATCAACATTCCATCTGGACTGTTCAACAGTGGGCCAACAGATGAGTCCCGATTTTGTGTGGAGAGTGATTCTCCAAGTATTCGCATCTGGAAGGAACGTGTAACACGATTTCGGGATCCAAACACAATGGAAAGAGACCAATATCGAGAACAATCCCAAAAGGTGTGGGCACGGATTATGTGGACCTCTCGAAAATCTCTTCGTGAAAGTGTATGCGTGAATCGGCAAGGTTTAACTGCTGTCAGGTATCGTGACGAGATACTGGGACCTCACGTGCGGTTACTGTGAGGTGGTGTGGACTCAGACTCGACCTCATAGAGAACGGGTAGCTGATGTTTCCTTGGAAACGGAAAATGTTGGACCCGTTGTGTGAACTGCTCGCTCTCCCGATTTGAATCCCGCAGAGCATGTCAGGGATGCACTAGGGAGACAGGTTGCATCACGTCAGCATCCACTAACCACTCTCCAAGAATTGCTAGCAATTCTGCAGGAAGAATGGTTCAAAATGGTTCAAATGGCTCTGAGCACTATGGGACTTAACATCTATGGTCATCAGTCCCCTAGAACTTAGAACTACTTAAACCTAACTAACCTAAGGACATCACACAACACCCAGTCATCACGAGGCAGAGAAAATCCTTGACCCCGCCGGGAATCGAACCCGGGAAACCCGGGCGTGGGAAGCGAGAACGCTACCGCACGACCATGAGCTGCGGACCAGGAAGAATGGATGTTATTGCCTCAACTTGAGACTAATGACATCATTCACACCATGTCGAGTCGTTGTCGTGCTACCTCTGCTGCCAGACGTCGCCACACCTATTGAGCACATTAACCAGTTGTCGGAGTGTGTGTGCAAATCCGTGAAGTCGGAAAAGACGAAGAACACTTTTGTCCATCGTTATGCATATAGCACTTATCTGTGTTCTGTATTCTTTACATTGTTTCTGCTTAACTAACACCTGTTATATTGTTTTGCGGCAAAATAAGTGAAACTTTGCATAATTTCCTTTTGTTGCTTTAATTTTGGACACCATTGTATGACGTGACAAAGTTAGGTGGGACAAACTGTGTATAATACTAAAGACGCTGCACGACTTTACACGGGTAGCAGAGAACAATGTAAAGTAAATATTTCACAAATCCTACGTGATAAAAGCAAAGCACGCGAGGAGAATCGTTCCAAGGCGTGAATGGTATACGCTCCATACTCAATTTTGCACAGACTGTAGTGTGTACGTTTACAACTAATGTAAATATAGTATGCAAATCATGGGTGTATGTGTGTGTGTGACTGATTCAATATGTTTCGACGGCTGTCTGAGGTGTTACAAACAGAAGAAAGAAAATAACAAAAAATTCTAATTCCACTAATGGCCATAAAAATTGCTATACCACGAAGATGACGTACTACAGACGCGAAATTTAACCGATAGGAAGAAGTTGCTGTGATATGCAAATGATTAGCTTTTCAGAGCATTCACACAGGGTTGACGCCGCTGGCGACACCTACAACGTGCTGACATGAGGAAAGCTTCCAACCGATTCCTCATACACAAATAGCAGTTGACCGGCGTTGCCTGGTGAAACGTTCTTGTGATGCCTCGCGTAGGGAGGAGAAATGCGTTGGTCGAGATCCAATGACTGTTAGCAGAATATGGAATCGGTGGGTTCAGGAGGGTAATACGGAACGCCGTGCTGGATCCCAAAGGCCTCGTATCACTAGCAGTCGAGATGACAGGCATCTTATCCGCATGGCTGTAACTGATTGTGCCGTCACGCCTAGATCCCTGAGTCAACAGATGGGGACGTTTGCAAGACAACAATCATCTGCACGAACAGTTACACGACGTTTACAGCAGCATGAACTATCAGCTCGGAGACCATGAATGTGTTTACCCTTGACGCTGCATCACAGACAGGAGCACCTGCGATGGTGTACTCAACGACGAATCTGGGTGCACGAATGGCAAAACGTCATTTTTTCGGATGAATCCAGGTTCTGTTTACAGCATCATGATGGTCGCATCCGTGTTTGACGACATCGCGGTGAACGCACATTGGAAGTGTGTATTCGTCATCGCCATGCTGGTGTATCACCCGGCGAGATGGGATGGGGTGCCATTGGTTACACGTCTCGGTCACCTCTTGTTCGCATTGACGGCAGTTTGAACAGTGGACATTACATTTCAGATGTGTTACGACCAGTGGCTCTACCCTTCATTCGATCCCTGCGAAAACCTACATTTCAGCAGGATAATGCACGACCGCATGTTGCAGGTCCTGTACGAGCCTTTCTGGATACCGAAAATGCTCGACTGCTGCCCTGGCCAGCACATTCTCCAGATCTCTCACCAATTGAAAACGTCTGGTCAATGGTGGCCGAGCAACTGGCTCGTCACAATACGCCAGTCTCTACTCTTAATGAACTGTGGTATCGTGTTGAAGCTGCATGAGCAGCTGTACCTGTACACGACATCCAAGCTCTGTTTGACTAAATGCCCAGGCGTATCATGGCCGTTATTACGGCCAGAGGTGGTTGTTCTGGGTTCTGATTTCTCAGTATCTATGCACCCAAATTGCGTGAAAATGTAATCACATCTCAGTTCTAGTATAATATATTTGTCCAATGAATACCCGTTTATCATCTGCATTTCTTCTTGGTGTAGCAATTTTAGTGGCCAGTAGTGTATTTACATGTATAGCATGTGTCCAGCACTCCTCTTGTGAAGATTAGTACGAACTGTGATGCGTTTATGAGACTCACTGCCGCAATTCTATGTCGTGACCTCTTTGTAACACACTTCTTCGCTGTGCCACAAAAAGAATCGTGTCCACATGTAGATTTTATTCAAGGAAAGCAGAGATCCGAAAATGAGATACCTGCTGCGCTGCTGAAAGAACGTAACAGACGAGTCTGTAAACGAAGGAAAGTTGCTGTAGTACTTTTTTGGATAATGTTTAACTAGTAGAATGGAATATAAAACACCACTTCTTTTTTTTGGAATCGATTGTTTTTCCGCTGCGTAACTTTTCTCAAATACTGCAGAAAACTATTCGTAAAGAATATCTGAAATTGTCTCTCGCATCACAGCCTGATGATGGGGTGGTTACCTATTTGTTATTAGTTATACTTATTACTATACTTCAAAGTTTTGTAACTCACTATCTGTTTTTTTTAAGAATTCGCAGTGAATTAAGAGTGCAAAATTTGACTGGTAGTCTGAGAGATACAGAAACTGTCAACATGAAATTATTTCGAAATGCGTCTATCAACCTATAGAAATATATCGAAACCTTATGTAACCATCCATAAGAAATTTATGAATACTATTCCAGAAGACTGTGCCCTTTTCTCACTGCATTAATCTCTTTCTCACCAGTGGAGATTCGTTTAGCAATCTCCTGCATGATCTGAAACTGGCTACACAAATAATATATTTCACCCCACCGTGCAGAGAATGGCGTTCTTATGTTTGTTCGACTCAAGAACAGCAGGAAGCTTAAAGTTGAGTCATTAGCACCACTGCTGCAAAACTTTCTTTATGTAAACGAAGTAAAGCTGCATCTCCACGCATAATTGAAAACCGCAAGTTTTGCATTCGCGTGTTTTCCCGCTATACAGTTGTTCTGAACGACTGCAATGAATTAGATGTTACTTGCATGTCCCTAAACAGTTACCAAACTGGGAAAAAGGGAGCCAGAGTGTAACGTGGAATACTAGGCAAATTTAGTTTATTGCGAATATGCACATCACTGAGATGGGAACGTCATGTTGAAAGCCAAAGTGAAAAAACTTGACGCATCCCGGTTTTCATCTTACACCCTTATAGTTTCTATCCTTACGCTCCACCACCAAATCATCACACCAGATGGGATTTTGTCATGCTAACTCAAGGCGCTCCCGCTCTCGCTTGTTATGGCGGCAGTTCGGTAGGTGAAAGTGGCGTAGTTTTCACCATTTAATTTTAATTCTCCGTAAATCGGACAGTTTGTAGGAAATGTTTATAAATTATGTACAAAAACCTCTCTGCATCTATTAGTGAAAATCGGGTCGTGCATTTCTCTGATATGGGGAATAGAGAAAAGTTGTGATATTTCAAAGATGATCATAAATAATAAAGCTGTCGTAAACTGATTATTTCAAGAGTAAATACGAAATTACCACACCTTGTACTAGTAAAAGTGTCACGTAATGGAAATGAGCGTTTGGCGTCATTGGCAGGGAGGCCCCTTGCGGGGCAGGTCCGGCCGCCTTGGTGCAGGTCTTATTACATTCGACGCCACATTGGGCGATCTGCGCGCCGGATGGGGATGAAATGATGATGAAGACAGCACAACACTCAGTCCCCGAGCGGAGTAAATCCCCGACGCAGCCGGGAACGGAACCCGGCTCCGTAGGACGGCAATCCGTCACGCTGACCACTCACCTATCGGGGCTATGTTACCTAGTAAAATTAAGTAAATGACGTCACGGATGGAAAAAAGATCAGAACTGAGAGTGACGGTGTTCGACTGTATGCAGATCACGTCGCCTGAACTGGGAGCCTCTATGTGGCACAGTATGCTGCGGTACCCGTTTGATTGTCTGCGACGGCCTAAAAACTGAAAATCGCGCAAGAAGTGACATGTGATATTGTTAACAAATGCTTGACTTTTATAGTGAGATTACTTTCCGGCTTAGGTGACAACAGATAATGGTTACTACACCTCAAGCCACGTCCTTAGCGACAATCTCGATTCTGTAACGGCAAGTTCGGCTATGCTGGTTAAATTGCTGTACGATTTTCGTAGTGCTGTACTGGTTTGCTCGCGAAAGCGTACGTAAAATGCGGCTAAGGTGGAGTACTCTGTGTTAATATGGTGCTGATGTAATGATTCAATGTCCTGTTATGTTAAGAATATTTGAACTGGTGTCTGTAGACTCGATTATTTAACTTTGATTTGTGTGTTCAATTTCACATGGGTTTTGCGAGTACTGGAGTACCTTTGGTACACGATTACTCTGAATTAGTAGCTCCCATAAAGTTTGCTTCGAACACAACTTACTTAGATCAAGATGTGAGACTTACGTGTACTGATTTAAATGGAGGCCACGGAGCCTTGACTAATATAGTCTTTCTTTACCGGGCTAGTTGGGTGCTTATTTATGGTCTTCCCTGGCCTGACATTTGTTTTACAGCAAGCGAAAGTGTCACTAGAAGCAGTGGCGCCTCAAATGAACTCGCGCAGTGTACGGTGGGCAAGCAGCTGTGTTTGCTGGTCGCTACGTCAATATATCACTCAGCTCCTAGCTACTTCCACCGTCCCGGCTGAATACAAGTCCCTGTGTTCTTATGTGTGCCTTAAAGTACGTTAACCACCACAGTAGGTAAGTCCCTGTCGTAGAGACGTTCACAGTGTAACATCCCACGGCTTGAAGAGAACGATAGCTAATAACACAGGTTATTACAACATCTATAAAAATGATCTAACATGATGTATATCAAACCTTCACATCTAAATGGTATAGTGGCGTCTACATTTACATAACAGTGCAACAAATAAGTTAAGTTTTCTTATTATTAAAGGAGAAAAAAATTGCCACCAGCCAATCCTTCTCCCATTGACTTACGAGTATAACACTCCTCCTCAACAATACGTAACAACACCTAAGGAAGAGTATCCCGTAGACCCTTCTCTTCGCTGCAGTTATACCGTTCTGCCATATCAGCTTGCCAATTTCCGAGGATTTCCACATATCCTAGAGCTAAGCGGAATGATACCTCCTTCCCTTCATGCTGTCACATTTGAAAGTGTGTTTATCTTTTACACCTTATGATTTTGATAAATGATCTTCAGTGCCATTAGAGCATCAGAGCAAACGAAATACTCATTATTTCGAACTGTACATAATGTGCTCCAGTGAATTTACAGTTTCACAGCACTTATGTCAGTGACTGTAAATTAATTTGGAAGACGAATCTAAATGGTTCTGACTGGCGAAAATACTGAGCAGCGGGCAGTACAGGCGTGCTTACCGCATCATTATAAATAAGTGTTAGATTTAGTACTTATTATTCTGGTGGTTAAGAGCAGTTCATCTACATCAGCACAGATGCTGGATAAATGTTGTACCTTGAAGTTTACCATTATGAATCTAACTGCCTCATGATGGTTGAGTCCATGTTCCTTAGATAGGATCGACACGCAGATCCATATAAAATTTAACGATAGTCCTCCCATGAGAGCAGTTGCCAATTCACGTTAAAACGATAATAATCTTAAGGCCTCGAGATGTAACGGCAAAGACAATATATTTCCAAAGAAAACTGTACACATACAGAATTTACCAAATAATTGTATGCAAACCTGGACGCGTTGGAACTCAATACCAGTTGGAATATTTACTTCAAAACTCTCAAAAGTTCAGTAATATAAAATTTTCGAATGATGGGTGAGTGTTATATATATATACTGAGACTTCAGAATTCAAAGTGGAATTGGACAGGTGGAGGGGAAGAAGAAATTTTGATTATCTGGATCATCCGAGAAGCAGTATACACAGGAAAAAGAATGTTTGTGGTCATTTCATGATACTGATGTAAATAACTGTACATGTGGTTTTTCTACGTGTTAATTGGTTGCATGATGTTTAGGTTGTACTTGAATCATTAAGCAATAGTCAAAGAAAACATAGATTATTGTCCATCAGCTTTTTCTTGCAATGTTACTTGTGTTGTCAGTATGAAGTTGATGTTTTGCGTTAGTGGTTTTCAACGTGGTACAGTTTTGGTTATGAAATGTAATAGAAATTATTAACATAGTATTATTCATGATGCTAGATGCGTTTTTAAATTTTGTGTGATTTTGTTACTTTTTACATTAGAGAAAGATGATTTCTTTTTACTCACATTTTTTTGTATAGCTTATCACCATATACTGAAAATAAGGATGAATTAATATAGTTAAATTTTGTGTAATTTTTTGAACAAATCGATGTGTTACATAAACTCATTGTATCCCAGCGAGTAAGGGCTCTGAGCTATGTTGCACTCTTTCACTTTTCATCTTTCTGTGATGTACTATTTCTACATCTTTTCCAATTATCTATCAAACTATTTGTTGCTCTCTGTAGTAATCGAGTTAGTTTTTTTAGCGTTTTAATATTATCTCATATGTGCTAGAAACCTGATTACATTTGAGCTTATGTAATGAAATCTGTCCATGGCTTCTGAAACTGAACGGATTTATGTTCTCATCTGTCTTGTTTCAAGTTCAACTGACACGTAACTTGATTAATTTCATTTCTGCTAATTATCTGGATGCCATAATTGTTACTCCGTTATTAACGAGATAGTAGCTATGTTGAATTATAAAGTCTAATAACAGCCATGTTATATACAAGAAGACAGTATTTACAGATCATTCAGGGTTTAAAGGAGACTAGTATCAGGTATTATACAGAAAACAGAGATACATAATGCAGAGTATAATAGGTAACACCTTTTAAGAACGATGTCATGCATACTTTAAAGTTATTGCTTATCAATAGAAAAGTAGAAAAGTTCTGAATACAGAGTCAAACTAAAAGGAAAGAAAATAAACGAAAATCTTAATACAAGTGAGTGATGTATGTTTTTGTGGTGGTGTGGATAAAATTATGCTGAAAATGTACTATTTATGATGAACAGATATTTATTTGCACATTAAAGTAATACTTATGTAGATATCTGTGTACTAATCTCATGGTGATGATAATTGAGATGTTGTAGTTAGCTGAAGTCTTATTTGAAGTCATGATGATTATTGCGAGATGTTGAGACTATGGTGAAATGTTCAGAAAATTCTTGGATTCTTTTATCGTCATGATGCGAATAGTGTTACATTATATTAATGAGAACATTTAATAATTGTTTGAAATACGATATTATTTCTGGTATGATATTAATGTTAAGGTTAAAGATTAATGGTCATGAAATGTAATATGTTTTATGTGTTGAATCATGTGGCATATATTTACTGAGAAATTTAAAGTAATATTTCAATTGTTGAGTGTGTTGTTGTTAACAAGAAGGATATTCAACTGGCAACTATGGACGTGTTGACAGTGTGAAGAGCAACTTATAATGTAACAAAAATAGCAAATTTTTGTGGTAACTGATCAATGATAATTAACTGAGGAATATGTAATGATGAAATGCTGTTGCTGTCTCGATTTGATTACCATATGATAAATTGGAGAAGCAAATGCTGATGAATAACAACAGAAGTAAACGATATTGGAAGTTTAGTGAACAGTGAGAAAGATCAGTATCCTTAGAAATATGCAGGATTTCATTGCCCTGGTTTAATCTGGATAAGGAGATCATACATTTTTTAAGTACTGCTCTTAACTTCATCCGATTTTGGTTACTGTTAATTTGAGAGCAAATTATGTGTCATTCCACTAATTCTGTAGCAGCTTATTGTCATGATAGGTATTTTTGTGTAAATGTTGCTTCTTCTTTTTATCTGTTGCAAAGAAACAAAACCAAGTCAAAGAATAATAAACCTGATGATGATTCAGGATCAGGTATCACATTTTTCGTATTATACATAACATGATAATGCCACCATATTCATGGTTCATAGTTATTCGTTTAAACAAAGGAAATTCTTCACTTTTTATGTAAAAAATTACCGTATTCAGTACAATAGTCTAGTTGTATTCGTATTTTGCTGTTTTGGACGTTGCTGTATCCCATGCGCAGACAGTATGAATAATAACGTATTGAGTCAATGAATGTGTTGTATTTTGTTAGTCACACGATGTATCTCGGACCCTTTGGATCCATTATATGGATGCAAATCGCTTAATTCTTTAGATACGTTCAAAGTTACCTGTTCAGTCGCACTTCCATTCTTGCCCACAACATTTTTTCTTTTTAAAATCATAAGTTTATCTTTTCAGGGTTTAGAAATTTCAGTCTCGATTAATCGAGCCAAACTGTTTTGGTCGTCTCCTTGTCTTCAGTAGTTGTGACTTGTGACTTAATTACGGAGTTTCGAGAAGTATTCCTTTAAATTGGTTGCAAACGGTAGATTCCCCGAGAAACCGGGTGGACAGAACCGTCTAACTCCTGTCTGACCAAAGTATCCGGACACCTGGCTCAAAATGACTTACAAGTTCTTGGCACCCTGCATCGGTAATGCTGGAATCCAGTATGATGTTGGTCCACCCTTAGCCTTGACGACAGCTCCCACTCTCGCAGGCATACGTTCAATCAGGTGCTGCAAGGTTGCTTGGGGAATGGCAGCCCATTCTTCACGGAGTGCTGCACTGACGAGAGGTATCGACGTCGGTCGGCGAGGCCTGGCAATAATTCGACGTTCCAAAACATCCCAAAGATGTTCTATAGGATTCAGGTTTGGACTCTGTATAGACCAGTCCATTACAGGGATGTTAATGTTGTGTAACCACTCCGCCACAGGCCGTGCATTATGAACAGGTGCTCGATCGTGCTGAAAGATGCAATCGCCATCCCCGAAATTCTCTTCAACAGTAGGAAGCAAGAAAATGCTTAAAACATCAATGCAGGCCCCCTCCACGAAAAACACGACCACACCATAACACCGCCGCCTCCGAGTTTTACTGTTGGCGCTACACTCAGACAGATGACGTTCATGGGGCATTTGCCATACCCACACCCTGTCATCGATCATTGTTTACCGTGATTCGTCACTCCACACAACGTTTCCCACGGTCCAATCGTCCAATGTTTACGTTCCTTACACCAAACGAGGCGTTGTTTGGCTTTTACCGGTGTGATGTGTGGCTTATGAGCAGCCGCTCGACCATGAAATCCAAGTTTTCTCACCACCTGCCTAACTGTCATAGTACTTTTAGTGGATCCTGATGCAGTTTGGAATCCCTGTGTGATGGTCTGGATAGATGTCTGCCTATTACACATTACGACCTTCTTCAACTAAATGTTAAAATATGTGTGAATTCCAAATGTGAGACCAAACTGCTGAGGTCATCCCTAGATTTACGCACTAATTAAACTAACTGATGCTAAGAACAACACACACACCCATGCCCGAGGTAGGACTCGAATCTCCGGTGGGAGCAGCCGCGCAATCCGTGACATGGCGCCTCAAACCACGCGGCAACTCCACGCGGCCTTCTTCAACTGTCGGGGTTTCCGTCAGTCAAAAATGGTTCAAATGGCTCTGAGCACTGTGGGACTCAACTGCTGTGGTCATCAGTCCCCTAGAACTTAGAACTACTTAAACCTAACTAACCTAAGGACATCACTCGCATCTATGCCCGAGGCCGGATTCGAACCTGCGACCGTAGCGGTCACGCGGTTCCAGACTGTAGCGCCTAGAACCGCACGGCCACTCCGGCCGGCTTTCCGTCAGTCAACAGACGAGATCGGCCTGTACGCTTTTGTGCTTTACGTGTCCCTTCAGGCTTCCACTTCACTATCACATCGGAAAAAGTGGTCCTACGAATGTTTAGGTGTGTAGAAATCTCGTACAGACGGATGACCCAATTGACAACCATTCACCTGACTACGTTCGAAGTCCGTGAGTTCCGCGGAGCGACCGATTCTGCTTTCTCACGATGTCGTTTGACTACTGATATGGAGTACCTGACAGTATGTGGGAGCATTATGCACTTAATATGAAAAACGTATGTTTTTAGCGGTGTCCGGATACTTTTGATCACATAGTGTATTTACAAAAAATTGAAATTCACCAGACTTGAAGCAACGAATACTTGCAAACTATGAGAAACCTCAAGGAGTTTATGTATGTGGCCCATCGCAAGAAATCCGTTCCTCGCGGGACTGTCGGTTCTGAGAACTGCAGTTAACCGATTGCGTGATGTGTCTCCACTAACGTACAGGCGTGCCTGAGGGTTGTCCAGTATCAGTCGCAAATTCCGTGTCCCGTCGTTAGAAGACGCTCTTGTCTAGCCAGTTAACGGCTTTCTTTCCGAAGTTGGGGATGAAGGCATCCATGTGTTCTTGTAGACACGTTTTGAAACTTCCTTCTTTTTTCTTGATATAACTGGCAGTAAATTGGAGCACGATGCTCTATATACCCCACTGTTGTTGAATTTTAAGGAATCAGTCTTTATGTTGTGAACTAATAGGTGACCTAACTCATTTTTTTTTTTTTTTACAAACAGTTCAGCTATTTTTGTCAATTTTGGCCTAGGTAAGGGATGCTAGTAAAAATTTTCTCTTCTTTATTAGTATTGCCAATTCGTTGCCTTATTTTTTTATTTGTATCCATAATTATCTACTGTTTTAGTTGTGTAGCCATTGACAATAGCAATATGTCTTTATTGTGACACATTCAGTACTAAGTCTGTTTCCTTCCAAATTAAGTGACTGTGTTTTGTGGACTGTGGCCCTAAATATGCGTGTTTGTTTGCTTGTTTGTGTGTTGCGAGATGTCATGATGAGTTGGATATTGTTATATATCTGTATGTGTATTTTCTACATATGTTCAACTTCTGTTTTTCTTGTATGTTGGTGATTTTGACAGCAATAAAATTTATGCTTTTCTTATCCTCATGCTAAACTGTTAATTTTATACTTTTGTAGAAATAAATTTATAATGTAAGCAACTCCGCAATCCTCAATCCCCTCTTTTGTGTCATCAAGTAATACCAACTTATCATCAAAATACCTGCAGTAATATGCCATTTTACTGTTGAGCATGTTTTCTTCTTACAAACATTATTTTCTAAACGACTCAGAAATATATCATCACGAAGCTTGATAGCAAGATCCTCTTTCTGCTGATAAGCTTTCACATTAAAAGTAAACTAATTTTGTGGCAGTATAAACTGCAGCAAGTCAGTAACTTTGAATATCTCTGAGATTGACAACTTTTTATGTTTTACAAATTTTAAAATAAATTTATCTTTTGTTTTGTCAGTTGTTACAATTAAATCTCTGAGTTTCATCAGAAGAAGGAAATCTAGCACCTACAAGAATATTAATATTTTTAAGTTTAGTGCAATAGTCATGTGTGCTCTTTACTATGTATGATTTGTATAAAGCATGTTATTGCTTCAGAATTTCATTCAGTAATGTGGATTTATGTTGTTTTCAGAAAAGGAGGTCCATGTGTAAGTAATGAAATGGTCCTTGTATATAATTACTACATAATTACTTCCTCGTTCCTCCTCTATAACCGATTGGTTAGCTTCGTTACCTTCTATAAAAAGGCTAGGGCTTGTTTCCTGGTACCTCCACAGATGTTTTCCGAATTTGGGAGGTGCCACGTGATGCCAAATGAGGAGCTGTCTGAATGAAGAACCAGCAGCACTATCAGGATTATTCTGCTCGATATTACAACGGGAGGGATTGGTGAGATACTGACGATGACGATTTATGGTGGAGGGCGCTAAACAGCAAGGTCATCAGAGTGACATACTTAACACATGTCCCATGAACATAGGTCGCTGCTTGTACTGACTCGTAGGTATCATTCGACCAGTCAGAACAGGTCTTAAGCCTAACCTCTGAGTTGTGTTTACGTAGTACGTTCCTTTAGTCAGATTTCACAGTCATGGCATTACTGAGTTTCATGTTTATACTTTTTAAAAGTTTTCTCTCTTCAGAAACAGATTAGTGGTTTTCTTTACACTTAGTTATGCCCTGATTTATGACTGACTTTATTTATATTTATGCTAAGATAATCTGTTCAGTGTAGTTTAGGTCTACTGATTCAGCTGACGTCTTACTTTGTATGATGAGGCTTTCTAGATTACTACAGTTTAATTTGGGTCTTACATTGTGCTTCAGCCATTTCCTGAGTCATCGACGTTCTTTTTCACCAAACTATCTCGCAACCCATTGTTATTTCAGTAAGTTTAAGACACGTTTTATGTTTAGTTCTTTACAAGTAAGGAATTATTTTATAACACTAAAACATTAGACGATTCATCTTCAGTCGTTTCAAGTTATACTGTATATGCCAGGTGTAATGACTTGTACAAACAAGTGTGTCCCTTGAGTGAAGTGATGTGGAATTATGACATGAATTAATCGACTTTCGCTAATGTTAGAGTATTAATAACGTTTTTCCTGGATCTTTTTCTAAGTTGTTCGTTGTTTTTCATCCAGTTTTCTGTTGTTTGATACGCAACTTACGAAATTTGACACCTCACATTCTCACAATAGGAACATACTTTCGCGTCACTTCGCTGAAGGGCAAACGTAATTAATTTCCACCGAGGTGATGGACCCACAGAATCAGAAATATATCGTGTAACTTAATAAAGCAAGGAATTTTCTGTGAATCAGGGGGTTATTACTAATACATACTTTGATACGTATTTATACATCGACTAATCGTATGAAATAAATGACATGTAAATGTGGGAAAGTTTTTCGTCCGAATACCAACAGAAATATGCACATAAAAATATAGAATTTGATTAAAACAAAATTTTTAATAACTATTGATAGAAATACATTATTAGGATTATTGAGATACCATTCCATACAAAGAAAAAGCGATAAACGAAAAATTTCATGGAATTACTGTAGCGTATACAAGACTGACAGCAATGCACTTTGTAACAACCTAATACGTAATATGTGTCATAATGTAATGTAAAATGTTTAAAAATCATGAAAGAATTTTGTGGACGTGGAACAGACGTGGAGACACTGGAAGGTTTCTTACAGGTAACATAATAGTGAGGCCGACTTTTAGAAACCAGATTTTAGGTTCTAACACATTTCCATAGGTAGATTGTGACTCTGAACTCTGTTAATTGGTTATGAACTATAGATTAAAACTGTTTAAATTGCAGAAATACAGGATATTAAGGAGATTGGGCTTGGATAAGTTGAAAGAAGCAGACGTTGTTGAGAGGTTCAGAGGGAACATTAGGTAACGATTCACTGAAACATGGGTAAAGAACACAATAAAAGATGAATGACTGTCCTTGAGACACGAAATAGTGAAGCCAGCAGAAAATCAAATATACAAAAACACAAACCCCAGTATAAATCGATGTATGGCGCACGAGATACTGAATCAATTGACTAAAGCAGACAATATGAAATGGAGCAAATGAAGCAAATAAAAGGGAATAGAGACGTCTAACAAAATAAGTTCGGCAGGAAGTGCAAAACGTCGAAAAAGGAATGGCTAGACGAATAATGCAAGGATCTAGGAGAATGCATCTACATCTAGAGATAAACGGGATAAAATACAGGGAGCGGAACATTATCTACAACTTTTACAGATATAAGACTCTGTCAGAGACAGTAAAGAACCTAAAAGAGCACTTGAATGTAAATAACCGTCCATTGAAAACAAGTTGTAAGATGTACAAATATAAATGTAGGGTAGTGGACTGTATTCTAATTAAGTCATGTGAGATTGAAGCAATTAGAGTAGCAAATGAGAGACTAGAAGAAATGGTTTTGTTTCGCTGTTTGCGCACCAAAAGGACTGATTATGGCCGAAGTAATGAGAATATGAAGTGCATACTTTCTATGGCATGAAAACAGTTTCTGAAAAAGAGAAATCTGTTTATATCTAAAACAGATTTAAATGTTAGGAAGTCTTTTGTGAAAGTATTTGGCGGAGTATATATTTATATGGAAGTGAAACATGTATGATAAGCAGTTCAAACGAGAAGGCAATAGAAGCTTTTGAAATGCTATACTATAGAGGAAAGTCGAAGATTAGATTGATAGATCGAGTAACTGATGAAGAAGTATGGAATTGAATTTGGAGAAAAACAAATTTCTAGCATAATTTAGGCAAAAGAAGCACTTCGTTGATACAGTAAATCTTGAATTATGGAGGAATCATCAAGTTGGTAATAGAGAGATGTGTGGGGAGTAAATACTGTAGAGGACGTCCAAGGCTTGAAAACAGTAAGAAGATTCAGATTGATGTAGGTTGCAGTAGTTATTCGGAGGTGAAGAGGCTTGCACAGGAGAGAGTAACATAGAGGCTTGCATCAGACCAGTTCCCAGGCTAAAGACCACAACAACAACAATGTGCTTATTTGATTGTTCAAACTCTGTAGAATAATACACATTTAAAGCTGCAAGGATTCGGTCTGACTTTTTCTCATTTAAACCGGTGGACTATACGCACATTGGACGAATTGGCACTGAAATTGAGCTCTTAATTATTTTATGAAGTTTCTGATTTTATTAAAATTCAAATCTATTCACCATCATAGAGTGTCCCTATGAGATGTGATGATTATTTTCATTGTTTAATGAGTTTGGTTTAATTTTTGATCAGCACACTAATGAGAAACCACAACGAACCATTTAATTAGTTGAAGTCCATTTGTCACCATAATTTTCAAAATAGCAACCAAAGCCGGCTGTGGATAACAAAACAGGATATGGTTCAAGAATGGTTCAAACGGCTCTGAGCACTGTGTGACTTAACGTCTGAGGTCATCAGTCCCCTAGAACTTAGAACTACTTAAACCTAACTAACCTAAGGACATCGCACACATCCATGCCCGAGGCAGGATTCGAACCTGCGACCGTAGCAGTCATGTGGTTCCGGACTGAAGCGCCTAGAACCGCTCAGCCACTCCGGCCGGCGAACAGGAAATGCATTCTTATGGTATTACTGACAGTAAAATGTAGAGTTGGCTGAAGATATAGCCTATTAACCTTTTTTTCTGTTGTCTTTTCCCAATTTTGCTACTCGGTCGATATTGTTACATCGGTTTGTCATTACCTAACGTGGAAAGAAATCTGTGTACTGCATCTGTTTGTGTCTAGTTTAGACTTCATGTTCAAGTGTGATGATATTTTCAAGGTGTTTGCGTAGCGTGTAAATGAGAAGCGACATGTGTACCAGAACAGCATTCGCCTTATTGGATAAGGAAAACCCGCTTAAAAACCACATTCAAGCTTGCTGTCTGATCGGCTCTCGTCATTAATCCGGGGTTCTCCGCCTTCCCGTGTCCCTGAACCTGGCGCTTTAACACACTCGGCTATCCAGGCAGGTGAAGAAATGTTACTAACGTTTATTTTTACTAAATTTATAGAACCATATTTCACCCATTAACTATGAGAATAATGTCTTACTCTCTGGCTGTGTTATACCAGTATCCTATACGAAAGCAAGTAGGATTTCACTTAAACAGTGACAATGATGCATAAAGATAATTTAGCCAACGTTTGCATCAAATTATTCCTAGATTGGCACTCACCTAGGTGAAAATTACTGTAGCACCTCTATCAGAGTCGAACGCAAAGAAATTTCAGGAAGCACCGAACAAGATCTGAACCGCATATTAACTCATCAATCTCTTGCTCTGCGTCGCTTTCGGTCACCGCCAGGTTTTCTAGTGTCACCCAGCGAACAAGACCTGAGCAGCATGTTACCTCATCAATCTCTTCCTCTGAGTCGCTTTCGTTCACCTCCAGGCTTTGTAGAGGCCGCATCAACTCCGATGTGTCCTGTATTTTCACGTCCACCTCCCTACCTTTCTCTCCATCTCCTTCACACTCCTCCTCCTGCTCTTGAGGCAGCCTGCGTTTGCTGGACACCATGACCCCTGCTCGCTCCTGTGGCGGTAGCTGTTTCTGTACAAGAAGAAATATGCCACTTGAAGAAGTCACTTGCAGCAGTGTGATTTTATTTATTTCTGTACTAGGCTTCTAATGTCTTGAGTTTTAGGTTTCTAAATACATGCATACCTTAAACGTCTCGTATCCTGATCAGATACGAAAGAGATACACGGGACAGCTTTTAAGCTGATCCACTATAATTTCCCCACATACAAAAATAAAATTTACACAGATATATGCAGGTCATTTCTCTTTAAATTTTAGATATGTTTGATACTCATAACTAGAGTGCTAATATCGTTTGTCATACCAGTAGTCTCACAGAACTACAGTATCACATGACAAGTATCTTGGTGCAAATTACCCCTTTGTCTGTTATATCACTAGACTAAGACTAGTTGTCTTATGTTAGTATGCAACGAAATACCCTGATGACCATATATCGCCTCCACCCTTTTTTTTAGTCTCCCTCCCTCCCTCAAAATCCTCTACCCAGTACAGAGTTAATATACCTCCGGCAATTGCGTAATGATATCACTCACTTCCACTACATACATATGTCTATAAATTTATCATAATTTGAACGTACTGTTTATAACGAACCAAAAAAGTTCTACAATCTTCACGATGCAAAAAATTTTAGATAACATTGTGCAGTATTGAACTATTCAAGTACACTATTTCTTAGTGAACGTAAAAGTCGTATTCTTGAGGAACTGTGAGTATTTCCAGTAATATTCTAGCAAACCTGGTCATTCACAGTCCCTGGGGTTCTGGTCCTCTTCCACTGAGCTGAGAAATGCCTCCAGCTCATCCCTGGAATAAGCGCATATCAGCGGTACCGAGGGCCACTCGCCCAGTTCACCTTCTGTCTGTAAAACAATAAAATAAAATGTCAGATTCAATACAATAAGTTATCTATTTACAAACTTCAATAACACCTCGACAACATAAAATAATTTTCAGGTATCGGTATACTGTCGTGAAACACTACTATAATGCGAATGCACACGGAACAGTTTCACATTAAACCAGACGACAACACAGATAATGATGAATGTATTGTAGAGATGATATCCGTTGAAGCCGATTATATTCACATCTCCGAAGATAGTGAATTCGGAACTAATATCCCAGCAACGGTCAGCCCGTGTATGGGTCCTTGTATCGAAAATCCAAAAACTCGTAACCTTACGAAACACGATTTCCAGACATATAAAAATTTTAAAAATATTAATTCAATCTGAAACGGTCGATGGAAAGAAATAAGGAACGTGTAGGTGGAAAAAAGAGGTAGTAGACAGACCGAGAGATAGAGATGTGGATGTGAAAATTATGTTTATTATTTATATTATCTTATATTTCTCTGCACGGCTTTAGGCACGTAAAGATAGAACTACTCACATAAGACCTCACTACATGTAATACCGAGTACAATGACGTATTCTAACAGATGAGTTCACACGTAAGTACGAGTATCCTATAAAATATTAACGTGAGTTAGCTCACTGAAAATTCCTACCTCTCATTAACATGTATCGACGTTTATATTTCGCTTCGAAATGAGAACGCCAATGTTTCCTTTTACGTTTCGCACAAACACTCGTGAATACGGTGCGACAAAGTTAAACAAGCAACTAATTTTTGCAACACTCAACATATGCTGGGTCGCTGCATGCCTCTGGAAAATGCGTAATATCGTTGGATGATAAGTGAAAAACGTTAGCCGTATCGTATCTCGATCTGCTAAATGCCGAAACACTGCTGGATACCTACCCTATCGATGTTGTCATGTCATTCGGTACAGTGTCAAATGTGGTAGTTCTATAACTCAATGCCCAGAGATCAGTAGTTGCTACACACATAATTATGCAGTGAATTGGAAGAAGGAAGGAAAACTGGGTTTATCGTCCCGTCGATATCTAGGTCGCTAGAGACGAAGCACAAGCTCGGGTTGTGTCATGAATGGGAAAGGATATAGGTCGTGCCCTTTGAAAGTAACCATCTCGGCATTTGCCTTGAGCGATCTAGGGAAATCCGGAGAATCTAAATCTGGATGGCCGGACGTGGGTTTGAACCATCACCTCCAGAATGCGAGTTGCGTGAGCTAAACACCGCGCTACGTCGCTCGGTGCAGCGAATTGGACATGTTGCTTACCTTGGCAGACTGCCTCCAGCGGAGGAAGTATTCCTCCAACGTTCGAAGTCCAAGCGCACTCGAATCATACCTTTTCGCACTGACCATTGTGTAGCAACTGACACGAGTCGTTTCCTCGGAAATGAACTTACCGATCATCAGTTGTCTTCCATTGTTGCGTGCACCACGACGTAACGTTGATGCTACGCGACATCTGATTTAGCAAGAACTACGTCATGCAACTACTGGTTTGGCTTCTGCTACAGCAATGCTCCGATGTATAACATTAGTTGTCCGATAAAGCTAAACCTGGGTATTTCACTGAATTGCTGTTCTGGTTGCAGTGCTTCTCTGAGTTTTTCCACTTTTATTATTTGACTCACCCACATTACTTCAGTAGTGTGTTTTAAAAACCGCTGGGTAACAAAATATTGTGTGTTACGCTAATATAAAAACGTGGACAGTGAATATGGTAATTTAGGATACTAAACCAACATCCAACACATGCGTTTTTTGTAATAGGGACCATTTAACTTACGTAATATTTCATCGTTCTGAGTATTCTTGTGAATCATTCTTTTCGTGCAATCTAATTTACAGTCATCAGATGGATTTCATATCAATCAAAACAACATTCCTAAAATTTAATTTTCATAAATAAGTTCATGTTCAAAAGCAGGGTAGCTACACTGATTCTAGATCAGAATCTGTAATCGCAATTTATGTTTTCACATTGTTAGCCAGGAACTCAGTTACACACAGTTTCAGTATACAGTTACCAAGAAACATACAACTTTCCCTGTGAGCTTAGTAAGTTCTTGTCGACAAGAGAAATTGACAGGAGTCCCTGAAATGTTTTTGAGAAGAGCTGTTAACCAGGCAGTAGAGAAGTGAGTTATAACTAACAAAAATTGGGTACATTACTGCAATATGACAGCAGGCAACGCAGGCCACCAAATGTTGAAACCTGGAAAAACTGTTCAAGCAACACCTTTCGATACCTCCCTTGCGGTCAACATATTTTTGAGTCAGCTTTTAGGAACAGTTGTGCAATTGAAGATCCAGACATGACGCTTCCCAAAACATTTAGAAGAATCTTCTAAGAAAAGGTCAAGAAAGTTAACACAACCAATATCATGAAGTGCCCCATGTGGTATCACATATCGATGCCATCCCACAGGAATCAAAGGTGGCCACGGAATTGCAAGTTTCCGTCAGACGCAGATAGCGGTCGTGCAGGAACCGGAAGACCCAATGGAGAAAGCCCACTGAGGTACGCTTCTAGCAGCTGCGTACCACGAACGCCCTTTGCCGCCTTGATATAGGACAGCCTGCAACAACAAGACGATGCGGTCGCACTTGGAGCCTCTTTGCTATGTGAAGCTACACAGACGCCTTCTGGGCACAGCTCTGACACGGTAATTCCTACTTAGTTCAGAGAATCTCATCCTTGTGGACATTGTGATATGTGGACGCTGTTCCTTGCAGCATTATTTGTAATGAGTCTGCACACACTTTGCGAAATACAAGTTAAGTAAATCTTCTGATTGCTATGTTAACTTGTTCGCTAATCTTTTCTGCTCATTTCCAGCTTTCCTACCATGACAGTTGCCACTCTCCTTACCATTGTGTACGAAGTCATACGCAACACCTCATATCCACACCGCCTATGTTGGATTTCTCAAACTCCACCTTACCACACAGAAATAGCTCCGACTTCATTACCAATAACTTTTGGAGCCAATATCGTCTTTCTAACTAAAATTTGAGACAGTTGGTTAGCGTTTCGTAAGCCAGTAGCTCTAGATAATGGCAGCAAGATGTAACGCACTCGCGCATTTAACTTATTTCACGATCATTTTCAGCTCTGTCATGGAAAGAAGTAATGTTTAAGCAGAAAGTAGTGAAAAGTATGTAACAGAACGAATGAGTGAACCGAAATACCTTCTGGTATTAAAAAACGTCCCCTTGAATTACGAATTCAAAAAGAAACAATACTGTTTTTCGCATCTCGTCTAACTCAGATATTTGTTGATCGTATGATGAGAAGAGAAAATAGTAGACAGTTATTTACGACAAATACACTATGTGATAAAAGCCATGGAACAGCGATATGCACATATGCAGATGGCGGCAGTATCGCGTACACAATGTATAAAACGCCAGAGCATTGACGAAGCTGTTACTTGTACCCAGGTGATTCGTGTGAAAAGGTGTCTGACGTGATTTTGACTACAAGACAGGAATTAACAGACTTTTAACGTGGAATGGTAGTTGGAGCTAGAACCATGGGACATTCCATTTCGGAAATCGTTAGGGAATTCAATATTCCGACATCCACAGTGTAATGAGTGTGCTGTGAATATCAAATTCCAGGCATTACCTCACTTAACGACAGAGAGCAGCGGCGACTGCGTAGAGTTGTCATTGCTAACAGACAAGGAACTCTGCGTGAAATAACGGCAGAAATTAATGTAGGATGTACGACGAACGTATCGGTTAGGATTGTGCGGTGAAATGCTTATCAGTTCAGCGAAAATAAATAAGCTACCAAATCTGAGTGGCGTCACGCCTGCAGATAGAAAATACATTTGTTCGTCCGGAAAGTGAAATCTTTTCGTGTTAAAGAATTTATGAATTCAGGTACAGCTGCTGCGAATATTGCACCATAAAAACAACTTCTTTAACGATTTATATTAAAAGATAAAAGTCTAAAATTACGAAATGGTTTCTTTTCGGGAGGACAATATTATTTCATGATTTTTCATTTTATGTATTTTTCCTGCTCGGAAGTGCGTCTGGCTTCCGTTATAAGAAACAATTAAAGCACCTTATCAGTACTTCCTAATCACATGTTTACTGATAAATGGCTGGCCGGAGTGGCCATGCGGTTCTAGGCGCTACAGTCTGGAACCGAGCGACCGCTACGGTCGCAGGTTCGAATCCTACTTCGGGCATGGATGTGTGTGATGTCGTTAGGTTAGTTAGGTTTAATTAGTTCTAAGTTCTAGGCGACTGATGACCTCAGAAGTTAAGTCGCATAGTGCTCAGAGCCATTTGAGCCAACTGATAAATTATCAGAAGAGTCATCTATAAATTAGTACAGTGGTGAAGTAATTTTCAAACAATCTCTGAGACTTAAATACCGAAAATTCGGACCAGTCATATTTAACTCTTATATTACAATAGGCAAACATGGTGCAAGGTGCAAGCAGACGAAGAAGAAGAAGAAGAGGAATCAGACAAAGAGGTGCGTTCTAGACTAAAGTAATTTTTCTCCCTGTTCAAATCAAAAATTCTGAAACTTACTGTACAAGTAATTTTTAGAGGAAATTTACTATCACATGGCCTACCTCGACAAACATGTTTAAAGTGAAGGGTTGCTGCTGGTTGGAAAGGTGGAATTGAAGAAATTCACTTCAGAAAAAGAAATGCGAAACTCATTCAATGCAAACTTAGAAACAATTTACAGATCGTTGCTCCAGAGCATAAAAAATAACCTGCTGCTACCAGATCCTCTCTTGACTCACATGATGCTCATAGAAACTGCAAATAAAACTGCAATTCCCCTACAGAAGTTGTGAGAATTATTCACAAAATCTCTTACTTGTTACATTTCCAATGAATAACTCGGAAATATATTTTGGAATATTCGGATATATATATATACCCTAGCCGAGCCTCAGGTACAGGGCGGGTCGCAGGTGGCGGATAGCGAACGATCCATCAGATATGGTGGACAGCTGCGAATAAGGGGAAACCCAAATAAGCAGTCCCGGACCGAGGCGGCAGCATCACGAGGGTGTGGGAGGGTGACTTTTGGCAAGGGTCATACTCATTCAAAAACCACAGAACCCGAAGACGTTGCTGTGTCATGGCCAGTAAGTGCCGCCATTACAATAAGCACTGTCAACACCCAAATCCAGGACGCGTCTGAAGTGGGAACCATCGGCATCCTGGTCAGCGTCTGTTCACACAATGTGCGGCTGGTCATAATGCGCCAGGAACTAACAATCCCTGGTTCTAAACACCCAGTGGAAACACTGAACCAACTTGATTACAAGCAAGTATGACTAGTGCAAGTAATAACAACATTACCCCAGGTGGTAACCAATCCACCCATCAACAGATGGCAACCAGGAATTCGGATTCTGGGGAACCTGGACTTACACGATTACATCAGGGAAAGTCGGAGCTCTCTGGCAAACTTCCACTTAAAACACCTACATACATTGGAACCTTTAACATAAATACATTAATCCAACCAGGAAAACTTCTAAACCTTACAACAGAACTTGAAAAGCAAAAGATAGTAATACTAGCTTTACAGGAGACACGTTTTACAGATGAAGAAACATCAGATTATGGCAACTATCGCATCTTCAAGAGCAAGACGGATAAATGAATCGGAAGAGGAGCCCCTCATCTCGGGATGGCGTTTATCATACACAGGAGCGTGCTCAGCTCCATCAAGGAAGTTACTCCCGTAAATAATAGGATAATGACGATGCGCTTACAATGTGCCAACAAAACATACACAATGGTTAATGTTCATGCTCCCACAAACGGAGACAACAATAAAAACCCCATAGAAACAGAAAAGTTCTGGGAAAATTTGGAGAATATAATGGCCAAGATTCCAAAAGATGATACAAAAGTTCTACTCGGCGATTTTAATGCCCAAATTGGTAGAGAGAAAATCCACCAAAAAACCGTAGGCAAATATCCTGCACATAAATTTACCAATAAAAATGGTACAAGGCTCGTCGAACTATGTAAGCAGAATAACCTGAAGATAATGTCAACATCTCTAAGAAAATGTCCAAGAAAACAAAAGACATGGAGATCTCCTATACAACAAATTGGCGAGTTTCAAATAGATCATGTGGCGATTTCATACCCAGTACAAAAAGAAATTTACGACGTCCAAGTACGCAGAGGAGCAAACATTGATTCAGACCATTACCTAACTAGAATTAAAATCAAGTTTACAGCACGAAGAAGTCATCAGAAGAAAACAGAAATACAGAAATATGACACCAAGAAGATTAAAGAATCTAAAGTAAAAGAAGAATGGGAGAAGGAAAAGGCAAACACATGGGAAGAATTTCATTCTAAAATCACGCGAATAGCTAAGGAAACTATTCCCTTGAAAAAGATATTCAAACACCCTTGGTGGGATTCAGACTGTGAAAATGCATTGGAAAGGAGAAAAAAGGCATTTCAAGAATATAACAGTAAAAAATCACAAGAAAGTCTACATTTATTTAACGAGGTTAGAAAACAGGTTTCAAAATCTATTAGGCAAGCAAAAAGGAAGTACACAAAGGCACAACTGGATGCCATAGAAGAAAATTTCCAAAACTATAATACAAGAGACTTCTACAGAACTTTCGCAGATAAAATACGAGGATATATCCCTCAAAATTTATGTTTCAGAAAACCAGATGGTAAATTAGCCCTAACAAACCAGAAAAACTGTCAAGTATTGGCTCAATATTTTTCTAACCTACTAAATTGCCCAGAACCTAGTTTAAGGTTTCCCAAAGAAATCAGTGCCAACGCTCAACCGGATTCATTACCACCAACACAGGAAGAAATCAAATGTCACATTAAAAACTTAAAAAATAATAGAACATCTGGCGAAGATGGCATTGTTGCAGAGCTATTAAAAAACCTAGGACCAAAGACGTTGCAAGAGCTCACAAAAATAATAACAAAAATATGGGAAACAGAAAAATTACCAGAGGATTGGAAATGTGCCCTTATTCACCCGTTACATAAAAAAGGAGACAGAACAAATGTCAATAACTACAGGGGAATCTCACTTTTACAAGTCACCTACAAAATTCTCTCAACATGCCTGCTGAAAAGAACACAAGAGCAGCTGGAACGCCAAATTGGTGATTATCAAGCAGGCTTCCGCCCCGGTCGTTCATGCATAGAACAAATATTTAATTTAAAGACAATATTAAAACACAAAGCAATTAGAAATGCCCCCATAATTTGTACATTTGTAGATTTTAAGAAAGCCTATGACTCAATTGACCGGCAATCTTTGTTTAACATTTTAGAGGAACTTGGACTTGACTCCAAAACACTAAGGCTTATCAAAGAATCACTGACAGACACTGTATCTAAAGTTAAATTCAGGGGAGAAATCTCTGAACCTTTTGTCATAAAAACTGGAGGACGTCAAGGTGACGGGCTATCTCCACTTCTGTTTAATATAGTCCTGGATAAAGTCATTAAGGAATGGGAAAAAGAATTAAAAAATCAATCCTACTGGAAACCAATCCATCTTGGTAGAACCAAAGATAACGTGGAGGTATCTTGTTTAGCATTCGCGGACGACTTGGCCATACTTGCAGATGATGAAGAAATCGCCACCAAACAAATAGAGATCCTTAAGGAATGCGCGGATAAAGTAGGTTTACAAATTTCGGTTCAAAAGACAGAATTTTTCTGTACGAAATTCCATATACACAGTTTGAACAAAAAATATGGAAAAATAAATAGAGTAAAACATTTTAAATACCTAGGTGAAATTTTGGAGCCAACCGGAGGAGAGAAATTTGCACAGAAGATCAGACAACAGAAAATGAAGAGAGCATATGGTATGACACATGAAATATACAATAAAAAATGCATCCCATCGAACACAAAAATCAGACACTACTGCGCAGTAATTAAGCCAGCAGCACTATATGCTAGTGAAACGCTCACACTCCACACAAAATGTGACGTAGAAAAAATACTAAAAGAAGAACGCAAAATTATGAGAAAGATTTTAGGTCCAAAATTAACAGAAGAAGGATACAATCAAGAAGAACCACAGAAACTATATCAAACCTGGCAGCAGACATAAGAAGACGAAGATTAAAATTTTATGGACATGTTACTAGACTTCCCCCCACACGACTCACCAACAGAATTCTCACTTACATAGAAAAAGTCTAATCAACAACACCATGGATTAGCCAAGTAAAATTAGATTTACAAAAAGCAAATATTGAACTTAAAGATGTCAAAGATAGAAAAACTTTTAGAAATAAGGTGGAAAAGTGGATTGTATTGTCGGAGAAGGAAGCACTAAAGAGACCAGGAACAAAATGGACAGAAGAAAGAAAAAGAAAACATGGAGAACGAATGAAAGAAGTATGGAAGAAACGACGTCAGAAAGCTTTGCGTGATCCTTCTGGGTCCATTCGCGATAAGTAAATAAGTAAGTATATATATACTGTGGACTATATCCCAAACTTTAAGGATTTTGGAGGACGCCTAAGAGTTGCCCGATTGAGCAGCTGTTTCACCCAGCCGTTTTTTCCTTGACTGTAACAGCAAATGTTTACCTTTGGAAACTTGCCCCTAGCTGAACGTCATCCTAATGCATGCGCACCAACAGACGTACATAGCAACCCACACACAGCCGATGTCTCGTTCTAAGGCATCCCTTTCGATTGGTACCGGCTTGACATCTAATCGCAACACGCCTGCTGTCGCTGTGTCCGTTAAACCAGAACACACCGGCTAAAGGGAGGCCTTTTGTTGACATTCTGCCCCGTACATACTGACGGGCCCAGTTCAAACACTGCCTCCTGTATGCAGTGGTGGATCGCTACACACAAGGCGGGTCCCCACTTCTCTCGTACATACCTCCGCCGTGAAGCGTTCGGCACACACTACCCGGTGCCACCACCACCGCAACGTTGTGGCGGTCGCAGCAGCGGCGTTCCATGGCTGAAGAGACATCTCCGGGCTATCCTTTAGACTGCGTAACAGCAAATATTAGATTATCGGTGGGCGTCATCTCTAAATTCCCATGGCATAATCTTCCATATGTCGTACCTGCCCCTGCATTCTGTTGGCACACACTAAAAAAACTGAATTTTCAGAGATCTCTCAACCTCTAAACACCTGCTTCCTTTGCGCCCTTACCTAAGAGGGTCGCCCAGAAAGTAATGCACCGCAATTTTTTTCTCAGCCGAAAACAATGCTACGAATACGAAACGTTGCGTATGTACGAGGGCAGTTCAATAAGTAATGCAACACATTTTTTTTCTCGGCCAATTTTGGTTGAAAAAACCGGAAATTTCTTGCGGAATATTTTCAAACATTGCCGCTTCGTCTCGTATAGTTTCATTGACTTCCGACAGGTGGCAGCGCTGTACGGAGCTGTTAAAATGGCGTCTGTAACGGATGTGCGTTGCAAACAACGGGCAGTGATCGAGTTTCTTTTGGCGGAAAACCAGGGCATCTCAGATATTCATAGGCGCTTGCAGAATGTCTACGGTGATCTGGCAGTGGACAAAAGCATGGTGAGTCGTTGGGCAAAGCGTGTGTCATCATCGCCGCAAGGTCAAGCAAGACTGTCTGATCTCCCGCGTGCGGGCCGGCCGTGCACAGCTGTGACTCCTGCAATGGCGGAGCGTGCGAACACACTCGTTCGAGATGATCGACGGATCACCATCAAACAACTCAGTGCTCAACTTGACATCTCTGTTGGTAGTGCTGTCACAATTGTTCACCAGTTGGGATATTCAAAGGTTTGTTCCCGCTGGGTCCCTCGTTGTCTAGCCGAACACCATAAAGAGCAAAGGAGAACCATCTGTGCGGAATTGCTTGCTCGTCATGTGGCTGAGGGTGACAATTTCTTGTCAAAGATTGTTACAGGCGATGAAACATGGGTTCATCACTTCGAACCTGAAACAAAACGGCAATCAATGGAGTGGCGCCACACCCACTCCCCTACCAAGAAAAAGTTTAAAGCCATACCCTCAGCCGGTAAAGTCACGGTTACAGTCTTCTGGGACGCTGAAGGGGTTATTCTGTTCGATGTCCTTCCCCATGGTCAAACGATCAACTCTGAAGTGTATTGTGCTACTCTTCAGAAATTGAAGAAACGACTTCAGCGTGTTCGTAGGCACAAAAATCTGAACTAACTTCTCCTTCTTCATGACAACGCAAGACCTCACACAAGTCTTCGCACCCGAGAGGAGCTCACAAAACTTCAGTGGACTGTTCTTCCTCATGCACCCTACAGCCTCGATCTCGCACCGTCGGATTTCCATATGTTTGGCCCAATGAAGGACGCAATCTGTGGCAGGCACTACGCGGATGATGAAGAAGTTATTGATGCAGTACGACGTTGGCTCCGACATCGACCAGTGGAATGGTACCGTGCAGGCATACAGGCCCTCATTTCAAGGTGGCGTAAGGCCGTAGCATTGAATGGAGATTACGTTGAAAAATAGTGTTGTGTAGCTAAAATATTGGGGAATAACCTGGTGTATTTCAATGCTGAATAAAACAACCCCTGTTTCAGAAAAAAAATGTGTTGCATTACTTATTGAACTGCCCTCGTATTATTTGCCGTCTCCTGAGTGAGCGCGCTAAGTTACTTCGCTTCCGACACATAGCATAGCTGCACGACAGTTTCAAAATGACGCCTGTAGGTGATGAAAGTTACAAGCAACGTACCGTCATTGAATTTCTAATTGCAGAGAAAGAAGCTGTGGGGAATATTTACAAACGCTTGTGCAAAGTCTATGGAGCGTCTGCTGTCGACAGAAATGTAGTTAGTTGTGGGGCACGGAGGTTTAAGTCACCAGAAGGCGGGTCGGCGGAGCTCCGCGATTTGCAGCGGTCAGGGAGGCCACCCACGGCTGTCACACCTGACATGCTGCAGCGAACTGATGTTGTCATTCGCGAGGACAGGCGCATTACGACTCGGCAGTTGGCGCCGCATCTGTCCATCAGCAAAGGAAGCGTGGATACAATTACCCGCGCTCTTGGATATTAAAAACTGTATGCATGATAGGTCCCCGATATCTGACGGTGGATCACAAATCGCACAGAATAAACATTTGTCTTGCTTTATTGTAACGTTTTCAAGCTGAGTGGGACGTCTTCTTATCCCGCACTGTGACAGTGGGTTCACCATTTTGAGCCCGAAATAAAACTAAAATCGATGGAATGGCGCCATTCCCACTCTCCACAGAAGAAAATATTCAAATCAATTGCTTCCGTCGGTAAGGTAATGATCACCTTGTCCTGGGACTGTGAACGTGTGGTTCTCATTTATGAGATGCCAATAGGCGATACCATTAATTCAGAAGCACATGTCAACACATTAACAAAACTCAACACGCGCTTCCGGCAACTTCGGCGCCACAGTAACCCAGGAGATGTTTTGTTGCAACACAATAGCGCTCGGCCCTGCACAAGTCTTAGGACAGCTGAACACATCGCAAAACAGCATTGGACAGTGTTACCCAACGTACCCTACAGCTCTGACCTAGCACCCTCGGAATTCCACTTGTTTGGGCCATTACCGGATGCCACTCGTGGAAGACATTTTGAGGACGATGAGGATTCACACAGTGAAGCACTGGCTTCGCCATCAGGACAGGGATTGGTACCGACATGGCATACACGCCCCTGTTTCGCGAGGGGGGAAGGCCGTAGAACGGGATGGAGGTTACGTTGAAAAATAGTCTGTGCAGATGAAACACAATTCTTTCGTGTGTGTAATTCCCATTATGTTCAGCAACGAATCGTTGAAAAAACAATGCGGTGCCTTACTTTCTAGGCAACCCTCAAACATGCACACTCGCTACCATTACAGTCGCAGCAGCAGCGAGGTTGGCAAATAACGAAATTTTAAGAGGGGCGTTCAATAATTAATGCAATAAATTCCTTTCTCTGCCAATTTTGTTTGACAAAATGCGGAAATTGTTGTGGGACACCATGTAACATTCCCGCTTCGGTTGGTAGGCCTTGGTAGATAGCTGGATGGAGTTGGAACCACATTTGCACCCACAATTTCCTTTGATCCCGGGGTGGGGGCGATGAACCCTGACGGCACGTTCAGTCAGATACTATCAGGGTCACATGCAGCGCATTACCAAACAAATTAGCAGGTGTTGGGTGTCACCGATTTCTGCACGATGAATTATCAGCGATGTTGAAGAACGTTGCTACTGGAGAAAGACAACGGTTGTGGTATACGTACAACGATGCATTAGCCCATTTTCTACGGATCGCGCGACGGTATCCCACCCCAACTTTTCGTGGGCGATGTGTTGATCGAGGATATCTGGTATTATGATCTGCTCAACCCGGACCCGAATGCAGGCTAAGGGGACATATAACGGTATTGGTGTATGCCTAACCTATCGATAGTGCGCAGACGTTACACGAATGCGTGGTCAAAGCAAGTGAGTCACTCCTAATGGAACAAAGCCTATCTGAAAAGTGCGTGATTCACTATGATGAAAAGCTGAAGGAAGTGACAGGATGCGTGATTACCAAATACTACACTGCATGTACTATTTCAATGTGACAGACAGATGAAATGAGAGAACAGGTTTTTCATATCTCAGCAACCATTGGCTTCTACACCCGTTATTAGCGGACTTTTTCTTCTAGGTTTGACCAGTACCATCTCTTGCAGGAATATCGGACATATTTTTAAACAACCTGTGTATGTCGTGTGGGAAAGGAGCTCAAGTTATCAGAAATCAACGTATATTGTGGACTACCATTTGTATGTCTAATTGGATATTTTATAGTAAACCGCCATATACCGTACATACAACGCACGATGTTCTTAACGGCTATTCATACGTTTTATGGCTTGAAGGAACTGAAGCTCAGCAAATCTGCGTACTAGTATTTTACCACCGACGTATTTGAAGCTTACCTTGATGAGTCTTCCAAGACAGCACCAACATCAGGAATTGTTGAAATGGATAATTAGTAACACTCAGCTTGTTAGTTTACCGTCATTATATTTCATTTTTCGTTCCTTTTTCTGAAAATATTTTTGTATCGCCTGTGTGTTCATTTACGTTCGGAGTGATGTTCTGGCAGGCAGCTGTGTTTCCGTGAGAATTTCTCGTTTCGCCTCTCCCGCTGCGCTGAGAGGCTTCTGCTGCTCAAGCCGTCGGAGACAACAGATTCAGAAGTTTCAGGCTCCTTCCGTCTTGACGATTCCAGAAGCCGAGTCCCAAGCTTCCGCTAAGTTGAAAGCGACAGTGGAGGGGGTGGTGATAGCGAGAAATGCGCACGAAAACATTCCCACAGCTGAAGGGCAGCAGTGACGGCGGCGTTCCAGGGAAGATGCTGATACAGTAGGGGTTGCGCGGCTTCATATCAGAAGCACGTGAAAGACAAGACTGTGTTAAAAGAGAGTACCGACTCTTTTGTTTATGTTGCGTGTCGGAAGCACAGAGTCGGAAGCAAAAGATAAAGCATATAATAGCGATAGAGATGCAGGGGAAACGTGGGCCAACGATAGCAAACGATGGCGACGTAATCCTTTCCTTTAAAAACTATAAATGGTGTGTAAGGGCAGGAAAGGTGTCACAGAGTGTGAGTTTTACTCTCTGCCAGTAAATGTAAGGAGTCGCGAAATTCGTATATTGGTATTTTAAATAAAACAAATTTTGCTGAGAAACACGAAAAGTAGATCAACCTAAATGTCTACGACCTTTCACAACATGTGCAGACTCTTTACTGATGCACATATAATTTTTTTCTCCTCTCCATAAAATATACTGTGCTAATTCAGGGAAAGTCAAGAGGAAAAAGGGACCTGAATGTATCGTTACTATTTCTGATCTCTCTCTCTCTCTCTCTCTCTCTCTCTCTCTCTCTCTCTCTCTCCCTCTCTCCCCTCCCCTCTCTCTAGGTACAAGATATTTTTGGAAATCATGTGAGACATGATCGTAATAGAAAAAATGGCACACCAAATTCATTGGATTTTAATTAACTCACAGCAGATAAAGACACTTTAAATATCAGCACAAATTTTTTATTGTAGGCTTTTGTGTGGGTGTGGAATTCGCCTGCGAAGAAACGAGTGATTCCCGAGATACATAAATGAAATTTACCTTGTTTACAATATCGAATTATAAATTCCATGGCATTTTTCATTTTCTAGCAAAGAGTAAAAATAGTGCATAAAGTTCAATTCCACTGCGTGTTCACGTAAGTTGACTGATCTGAACGCAGGCCTCTCACCACCTGGACAATGCACCAGGTAACACCAACTATCCTCACCCAGAGTATCAGCAATGGATCGGAATGACTAATTCTTAGATTTTGTGGAAACTAGTAGGTTGTGGACCTGATACGTATAAATAAATTTTCGTTAGTTTCGAGCGTTCTGTAGATAGCACCTGATCCAAAACGAATCCTCTATCATGAACGTAGACCTCGTCTTTTCCAAAAAGTATTAGTTTCCATGGAACCTAAGAATCAGTGATTTCAATCTGTTGTAGATATACCTGACGAGGTGAGCTGGCGCTATCTGGGAAATTGATCGGGCGGTATGAAACCTGTCTTCAGATCAGTCAACTTAGATGAATGCATGAGTTTCTTCGTAATGTCCTCCGACTAGCAGGTCAAAGCCGGTGGAAATCTGTGGATCGGAGGGTCTGGCTTCTCCTCCTAAGTCCTACACCTAGCTGTCACCGTTCCCGAGGATAACCACGGCGCAGAGGATGACGTTACGATCTGGTTCCGAAGAAAGTTATGTATTATTTATACCGTGTTCGGAATGAATTCCACCAGAGCGTAAGCGGCTTTAATCTTTTTCGTTTAGGTTGAAGTATAAATCTTCTCCCTTTTAATTTTCAGGTTCTTTAGCCGTAATTTGAAGCAGCGGTACATTTTCATGAAACACTAGTCGTCAGAATGCGGTCCCAAATGAAGCATTCGCGCGGCCGTCGGTTCTCAGCCGTATTTTATAACAACATGGTTTTAGCAACAAACAGCCGAGTCCAGTAACATAAAGTAACGTTACAAGCTTCTGAGGAGCATAGTTTGCCTGCTGATTAAGAAACAAACATTCTGTAGAGACAGTAAAAATTTTAGATGCACTTACTTTTAATTCCCGTTCCTGAATTGGCCATAGGTTCAGTCGTGCCTGTACTGCGGTTTTAAAGGATGTGAGAAGGGGAATGTTTTACGGTTTGTCTTTCAGTACTGACAACCTTCGGTCGTCTGTGATCCACACTGATAAAATGCTATGGGATAAATTTCGATACGGAAGTAACATCGATTACCGAATGCACATCACAGAGACGGCCATCTTCAAATGCTGTACATATCTGTCGCAAATAATATGAAATTAAATTGAAGCCGTTCTGATACACCACACTGAATAGAAGAAAAATGACATTAAAAACGATTAGTATACTTTTGCCGTTATGTTGCATTGGTTCACCAGTAGCCATAATACAGGTACTTATTCTGCTTGATATTGATTGACAGAGCTCTTCGATACCCCTTTGAGGGACAACGTGCCAAATTCTGTCCAACTGGCGCATTATATCCTCAAAATCCTGAAATGTTCAGATGTGTGTAAATCCCAAACTGCTGATGTTATCGGTCGCTAGACTTACACACTACTTACACTAACTTACGCTAAGTACAACACACACACCCATGCTCGAGGGAGGATTCCAACCTGCGGTGGGAAGGACCGCGTAATCCGTGACGTGACGCCTCAAACCGCGTGGCCACTCCACGCGGCCAAAATCCCGCGTTGGCTGTAGGACCATGTCCACAATGCTCCAAACATTCTCAGTTGGGGAGAGATCCAGTGACCTTGCTGATCAAGGAAGAGTTTGACGAGCAGGAAGACAAGCAGCAGAAACTCTCGCCGTGTGAGGGGCGTAGAATATCGTCGATGAACTATATTCCAGTCAATGAGGTTCCAGCTTGAAGACGTGTCTAGAGGTGTACCGAACAGCTGTGGGATACTAAGGTGACTGTCGCTCACTATACGGCCCGACAGCTAACAGTGACGATTTTGAGTGCCGATTCTTTTCCTTGCAGGACCCCATTGGTAGTCATCAGCGGCATCCTTAAAGCACAACGGTACATCGACTATAGTCTAAGCCCCGTTTTGTTGCCTGAGACGCCCGCTAATCCCGCTGAGCAGAACCGGTGATTAGGATTGTGGAAAGGGTCAAATAAGGTTGGGGTCAGTTTCACCTTAACATTGTAATTTATTGTAATTTAATAACACATTTACAACCAAAGTGACATAAAGCCGAACTTTTACAACTACGAGTTTCCAACTCCAAATCTTTTACGGCTGAAGGCCTCCAAACAAGAAATCTTAAAAACCAACAAGGTAAATTTCAGATGACTGAAAACACGCGCCGGCCGTGGTGGTCGAGCGGTTCTAGGCACTTCAGTCCGGATCCACGCCACTGCTACGGTCGCAGGTTCGAATCCTACCTCGGACATGGATGTGTGTGATGTCCTTAGGTTAGTTAGGTTTAAGTAGTTGTCAGTTCTAGGGGACTGATGACCTCAGATGTTAAGCCCCATAGTGCTCAGAGCCGTTTGAACCATTTTGAAAACACGCAGTTACAATTACAAATAAAATAATTAACATATATATATATATATATATATATATATATATATATATATATATATCACAGCTAGGCTGAAAGCCTCAAGGCAAGGGAGGATAGACAAACACAAACAAGATGCAATACAAACGGCTGAAGGCCCATCAAAAAAATTTTCGAGATTTTAAAATAAATTACGATAACCTTTCAAAGGCAGAAGGCCGCAATGTTTAAGCTTGAAAGGTAATTTTAAGAATAAGGTTCCAAGGTGAAAGGCCCACAATTAATTTTCCAAAATTTAAAAAATATAACCGTAAGCCTTAAGTTTTAAGTAGCTGAAACCAGACTAATAGAAAAGACAACACAACAGCAGTAACCTTTCAGCAATTATCCACCTTCCGGTATTCAAATTTCCTTACATAAAACACAGTAAAACCAAGAATTTTTTTTATCATTGGCTATGATAAATTAGAAACAGACAATGAAACACCGGTGAGAAAGACAGTAAAGACAACAGCACTCAGAAGCCTCCAGGGGGTCGGTCTGCCATCGTTCACTTACATGAGACAGGTGGTGAGCCCAACTACCCTTAATCCGTCAGAACCCAACCAAGGGACAGCCACGCACTGACCGACAAACGACTTGCTTGCCACCAATTGGTACATGAGAAATCAAACACAAAATGTTATGGGCGTCATTATCCACAATCAAATATGCATATGTATTAAGCCGCCAAAACTACACACCGTGTTGGACAGCAACAACAGATGAGGAAAGGACACTGCCTGAAATTACGTTAGTGGCCAGGGCAGGTAACTGGTACATTAACGGCAAAAAGGCAAATAATTCCGCTGGTGCTCTTGGATTGTAGTCATCCTATACAGCTAGTTCCAGCACATGGCGGTTAAATTTCAGTAATACAAACACGCAGTGTTGCTCACAGGGAAACCTCGCCAACAGCGAACCACCGAAACGAGCCACACAACGTGAATGGACGTGGCCTGGATATTTGAAACCGCTACTTAACTTTGACGTCCTCGGTGGGTGAACCACGAAGCTCGTAGCGATCGGACAGCTCCACAGACGCTCCGACACAGCGCAGGGACCGCTAGCTGACCCACCCGACTGGACTGCGCGGAGATAACTTCCCTGATGCGCAACAACCGACCGACTCCAGCAGAATGCCAACAACATCTAAAATAGTCGTCCAACTACACACACAACCTGACAAACACTTGCACGAAGACCTGAACGATACCCAACAGTAATTAAGCACGCACTAAGACAAATCGGGAGTGGAAGTACACACACACACACACACACACACGCACACACACACACACACACACACACACAAACACACAGCCGACTCATGAAGCATCGGTGAGCCAAAACGGTAGAACGACCGACCTACGATCCACCAAGACCGTGGCCCGGCTCAAGTGATGCGTGGCGACAATGGTCGGGCGAGCCATGTCGATGCAGACCTCATAGCTCCAACCCTACTGCACTAGTTCCACATTGCAACTCCCCGACTGGCAGGTCCGGACTGCACTCCAGACGCCTTCCAAGTGACAGGCAGCCCGAACTCGCGACCCGAACTGGCCTACGACAGACAACGACTGGGAAGTAATATCAGTCGAGTAAAGGTACTACGAGAGGGGATATATCGATATGCGCTGCTAACGCTGGTCATGGTCAGCAACTCAGTAACAGTAGTACTTTAAAAAACAGAGTGAGGTGGAAGTACGTTAAAAACTGGGTTAAAATAGATGATGGCGGGAACACGAGCCACGCACGGCACAGCCCTTCAAGGCAAGCCATCGTGCGCTCACATTACAGCAAGATAACGCCCGCCTGCAGACGGTGACAGTTTGACAGTTTGTACTGCTTGTTCTCGTGCTTCCCAAACCCTACCTTGGCCAGCAAGGTCGCGATCTGTCCCCAATTGAGGACGTTTGGAGCATTATGGGCAAGGCCATCCAACGAGCTCTGGATTTTGACGATCTAACGCTCCAATTGGATAGAACCTGGTACGATACTCATCAGGAAGACATGCAACATCTCTGTCAAGCAATGCCAAACCGAGTAACTACTAGCATAAGGGCAAGAGGTGTGGAGCAACGCGTTACTGACTTGCTCAGTTTGTGAAGCTATTTCTCTTGAATAAATCATCCAATTTTTGTGAATTGTTAGTCTGAATATGCAAATCACATCTACAGACTTCCGTCCTATTAGGATAGTTCCTTCATGGTGAGTCTTTTTCTTTATTTTTTGTCTTAGTATATCGTCTTTGTATGTAAATACCGTGTCGTAGTCTCACTTGTATTCGCTTAGGCGAGAAGCTCAACATAGTGTGAAAGTTTCATTATCTTATCACACTCCAGGAGGAATTTCATGGCGTTACGTCAAGGCGTCACATCATCGCGTGGCAAGGCCATTGTTACTATGTTCCGATGAAGCACTGCGTCAATTGGCTATGTGTGCTACGACCGCCAGCAGCAAAAATTTCGAGTATTTGAGATAATATATGCATATGGGATTGGTTCCCAAATATGTGAGTGGTTCGAAGACCTCTTAAGTAATAGAACCCAGTACGATGTCCTCGATGGTGAGTGTTCATCGGAGGTGAGGGTATCATCTGGAGTGGCCCAGGGAAGTGTGGTAGGTCCACTGTTGTTTTCTATCTACATAATTGATCTTTTGGATAGGGTAGATAGCAACGTGCGGCTGTTTGCCGATGATGCTGTGGTGTACGGGAAGGTGTCGTCGTTGAGTGACTGTAGGAGTATACAAGATGACTTGGACAGGATTTGTGATTGGTGTAAAGAATGGCAGCTAACTCAAAATATAGATAAATGTAAATTCATGCAGATGGATAGGAAAAAGAATCCTGTAGTGTTTGAATTCTCCATTAGTATTGTAGCGCTTAACACAGTCACGTCGATTAAATCTACATCTACATCTACATTTATACTCCGCAAGCCACCCAACGGTGTGTGGCGGAGGGCACTTTACGTGCCACTGTCATTACCTCCCTTTCCTGTTCCAGGCGCGTATGGTTCACGGGAAGAACGACTGTCTGAAGGCCTCCGTGCGCGCTCTAATTTGGGTGTAACATTGCAGAGCGATATGAAGTGGGACATGCATGTAATGGGAGTTGTGGGGAAGGCGGATAGTCGTCTTCGGTTCATTGGTAGAGTTTTGGGAAGATGTGGTTCATCTGTAAACGAGACCGCTTATAAAACACTAATACGACCTATTCTTGAGTACTGCTCGAGCGTTTGGGATCCCTATCAGGTAGGATTGAGGGAGGACATAGAAGCAATTCAGAGGCGGGCTGCTAGATTTGTTACTGGTAGGTTTGATCATCACGCGACTGTTACGGAAATGCTTCAGAAACTCGGGTGGGAGTCTCTAGAGGAAAGGAGGCGTTCTTTTCGTGAATCGCTACTGAAGAAATTTAGAGAACCAGCATTTAAGGCGGACTGCAATACAATTTTACTGCCGCCAAATTACATTTCGCGGAAGGACCACAAAGGTAAGATAAGAGAGATTAAGGCTCGTACAGAGGCATACAGGCAGTCATTTTTCCCTCGTTCTGTTTGGGAGTGGAACAGGGAGATAAGATGCTAGTTGTGGTACGAGGTACCCTCCGCCACGCACCGTATGGTGGATTGCGGAGTATGTATGCAGATGTAGATGTAGATGTAGATCGATGATGATAATCTTGTTACCTATACTTCGTAGCGGGGTAGATCTATTTGCGGTTATTGAAAGCCTACAGAATGAGCATCTGCGTTTCGGTTCGAGTGGACCATTAATTGCAGTGTGGAGAGCAAAGTTTTGACTAACGTTTGCAAGTATGGTTTTGACTAACGTTACAAGTGTGGCCTCTGATGAAATCCTGGGCGTTGGTTTCATACGTTAAAAAATTTCAGTAATAAAAGATACGTGTATGTTAATCTGCATGCTCGCAGCATAGCTTAGAGAAATTTTGTAGCAACTCCTTTTGGAACACAAAAAACGCTCGCTGGATGCAAACGGCGCTACAATATGCCCAATTTGGATTGCTGAAAGGGATGCTATTGTTCCGTCCGCAATCTGGTATCCCAGTTGGAGTGGTCACGACCACGACGCCAGCTGCTGGGACGGATAAGGTGGTAGCTAATCCGGGACGGCCCATACGTTTAATAATCAGGTTCCGTTGCGGCTCAACATGGAACCTTCGCCAAGCGGAACTCAGTAGGAATTTCCACCAAACCATACTTGCAAATGTTTAATGCACAAACAATACAGAGTGGAAAACTAGAACGCATTATTTTCTAAAGTTCAAAATCATTTCTTCACATTGAAGATGAGCTTATTATTTGTCTTTGAAATTGATGCTCATGTAATAATTAATGAGTAGATACTAATTTTAAATATATAATGGCTGATGGTTTTGTCAACATTTAAGAGCGATCTATTATGAAACTTTTTAATGTTGGCCTGTCGGTTCAAAGGCAAAGCCTTGCCGCAGTGGTAACGTCGGTTCCCGTCAGGTGACCGAAGGTAAGCGCTGTCGGGCATGGTTAGGGCAAGGCGCTCTGACCCCAGGGGGCGTTTCGGTAATGTTCGGGTGTTTGATTTTTGGGTGTGCGCAACTGTTGGGATTTTGATTCTTTTGTGTATCAGTTCACATAGCGACTTAGGATTTTTCTGTGAGTGACATCACAGAGGAACTTCATAATTTTCATAGGGAGGTGTGTTGATACGCATTGTGGAAGTATTAGCTCATCCGTGAATTAGAAAGGATACTTTGAGCCTGCTTTTTGTTCATTTACTGCCAGCTAGAGTTTACAGAGATGAACAGTGCTACTGCAACCGTTATGACTTATTTAATAAACAGAGAGTTTCTTGTGTGTGTAATAATGAAGGATATAGTATACCTCAATACAGTCAAATCAAATGGTTCAAATGGCTCTGAGCATTATGGCACTTAACATCTGAAGAACTTAGAACTACTTAAACCTAACTAATCTAAGGACATCACACACATCAATGCCCGAGGTGGAATTCAAACCTGCGACCGTAGCGGTCTCGCGGTTGCAGACTGAAGTGCCTAGAACCACTCGGCCACAACGGCCGGCTCAATACAATCAACTCCATCCACATTCATTTATATTGCAGTTAACAAGTCTACAAGGAGCTTACAGACTTGTAGTCTTTTAAGTAAGAACCGTTTTGCATCAGTGTGCGACCAGTCTCTAGGCTATAATATATCGGCCAAAATCAATTTATGTACATCCGATCGTGCTTTCAAGCTCCCCAACAAAAACACTTTCATCGAAAAAGGGTGGTAGCTAGGAACCGCAGCGGCAGTATTTCGCTGCTTGTAATAACTTTTTGCGTTCCAGATAGTACTGCTGATAAACGAACATAAACTACATTTTAAAAAATTTCCTCCATTCTCATGACTAGATTTTTTTAAACCGGAAATCTATTTCTTAACCCTCTTTTGACCACACGACATTAGTACATACAGTCCTAATCAGTGATCATTTCTCGAAGAAATTTTCTGCTACAGGGAGAAAAAACACGATTCCTCTTTCCTAATAATATGATTTCTTCTATATAGTTGATTCACTTGGCTCAATCTGTATTTAGCGATAATGTGACTTCATTCTTAATTATTGTTTGCTGTAACTCTTGGTCATGTGTGCCAGCTGCCTTACGTGTGCCTGTTTACATGAGGGTACAATTGTTTATTTTCTGACAACGGTGAGATATACGTCAAAACCGGCGTCAGTACACAACCTCACTGCAGTTAGACACCGTGGAGAGGCCTAAATTTTCACTCGCAATACTGTTACATGGTCCGATGATCAGTAGCTGTTCTACAGAATTTCTCGTCACCTCTACCCGTGAATAATTTTGCATCACAGGGGTTCGAACAGGTTACCAGAGAGAAGAGCGTCATATCATAGTGCTTTTGGAGAGCTACACAGAAGTTATTAAAGGAATCTTCGGTGAATCAGGAAACCACATACAACATGAATTATTTATTTTATTTTATTTGTTCATTTATTTATCCTGTGAATATTTGGCCCATTAGGCTCCCAGTTAAATCTAATTATGCACTCTTCATGTTTCACGCTACTTACAACAAGACAAACATATTACAGCTAACATGGAATCCAACGCTTTGAAACAGTTACCTTATAAATAATCGAAAAAGTGGTAGCTATAGCGGAGAAAACGTAACTTATATTCTTAAAAAGATAAATTACGGTAAGGTAGATTTAAATTATTGGTACTGGCAACAATGATAGACGGAGAGAAAAAAAATGACTGAACGCAGTTTATGAAGATAAGGGGAAAGAAGGAGGCGTGAGAGACTGGTGACTGAAAAAGAAGCGTAACGTCGTCTACATTTACATGTACAGACACTTTACACGAGCCACCGTATGGCGGAGTATATCTTGTACCACTATTTTCCTGTTCTATTAGCAAATACAGCGAGGGAAAAAGGACTTCTGTACGCCCCCGTAGAGCCCAATTTCTCTTGCTTATTTCCGTGGTCCTTTGGCGAAATGTACTTTGCCGGCAGTAGAATCATTCTGCATTCTACTTCAACTGCCGGTTCTCTAAATTTTGTCAATAGTGCCTCGAGAGAAAAACATCTCCCCCCAGTGATTCGCATTTGAGTCCTTGAATCATCTAATACTCGCATGTTGATCGAACCTACCGGTAACAAATCTAGGAGCTCGCATCTGAATTGCTTGTATGTCTTCTTTGACACCAATGTGGTAGGGATCTCAAACACCCAAACAGTACCCAAGACCGGTTTGCACTGGTCTTCTGCACGATGTGTACTTTACAGATTACTCACGCTTTGCTAAGATCCTCAATGACTCGAAGAACTAGACAGATAAGAAAGCATCTGCTTCACTATTTGCCACGGAGAAATAGCCAAATGGTCCAATGCCAACTCTTAGGAGAAAATTATCTGAGTAACATAGGGCAGTGCTCAGTTCTACCTTAAGTGTAACATGGTAGTGAAATATGCGAATATTGCTTCATAAGAAGAAGAAGGAGTATTCATATTACTGCTTTATGGATGGGAACAGCTAGAACATCATGTGACGTATTCGAAAGGTAGGAATCGTTTGATGAAAATTAGGTGTTCGTGAATCATCAGAATGTTGCAATATTTCAGCGAAATGACTAGATCGTTTATAGAGCCGTTGTTTTGATTCAGTATTTCTTTGACTAAGAATGATAGCAAACAGCAATGATTTCGAAAATCGTTGCTCCCACCTGTCGCGAAGTGGGCGCTATAATTTTGGTTTAACTGTTCAGAAGAACCTGTAGCTGCTGAAACTCATCAGATGCGCCTAGATTATGACCTACAGCAATGAATAGAGAAGTGCCTTGTGTCGTCTCTGCGCGAAACAATCAATACTGATGATCCCTGCGAGCAACAGCGATTTCGAGGTGGTAACTGTAACGCACGCAGGCGCCGGAAGTGGCTGCGTTAGCGACGCTCGTTGCCGCAGGGCACGGTTCAGGCTCGGCGGTTCACCGCAGTGAACTCAATATGCCCTGTACGCCGCTAAACGTTGCGAGCCGTACAAAGCTGTTATTACTCAGGGAAGTGAACTGGTAACCGGACCGAAGTGGAAACCATCTTGCTCACATGGCGAGGTACAGTCACGTTTCCATTTAAAGTAGCGTGTGTTGTTACCTCGCAGTGCGAGCGCAAAAAGTGATCGTGCAAAACACCTCCTCGGCAAGCCGTGACAGTTTGTTGTTACCGTCGCCTACGTAGCTCATGAATCAAACATCCTTGACAGTAAATATTTTATTGGTGGCATAGGAAAATGTGTTGTTAGATTTCTGTGATATTACGAACAGTGCAAGGAAATACCATCTTTCCAGAAACAACGAAGCTGCTGTTGCACAGAACTAGAGTTTCAGGTTAGAAAAGAAACGAAGAAAAACTGAACCATCCACGTGATTTGTGTTTGGAAAGGTGCCACAATGCACGTGTCGTCTTTTGCGGAAGAGAGTATATAGCTGTAAAAGAACATACTTCGTTAGATTTTTAAGATAAAATGATGATCTAGGATTAAAGCGTCCAGTGGTTTATTTAGACAAACTGTGAAGTCGTGCGCATTACACTCTTAAACGTTGAAATGGCTCTGAGCACTATGGGACTCAACAGCTGTGGTCATAAGTCCCCTAGAACTTAGAACTACTTAAACCTAACTAACCTAAGGACAGCACACAACACCCAGCCATCACGAGGCAGAGAAAATCCCTGACCCCGCCGGGAATCGAACCCGGGAACCCGCGCGTGGGAAGCGAGAACGCTACCGCACGACCACGAGATGCGGGCATCTTAATACGTGACATTGAGTGAAGGTACTGTCAAACAACAGTACCAGGCAATGTTTCAAAACTTCTCATCTTTCTTCCATTGACAAAATTATGATAGAAAATGGTTCCCCTCTTACTGCTGCAACACCATCAAGACCTAATTTTATAGTACTGTTCTGTTTTCTTGCAAATAACTAGATACGGAGTAATAATACATCAAGCATTTCGCTCTCTAACCTGAAAAACCAACGACTAATATTTTGGTGCTAATAGACAAATGCAACTTGTCATCAGGCCTGATAATAGTCTGTCAGTGTAACGCAACTTCAGCGACTTGCCCGTCAATTTCGATACTTTATGTTGTGTCTAGACAAGACAGACTAGACACAGGGCGAGGAAGCCGAAAGGGCACGCGTTTAATTCACGCAGGCTTGCTTAAGTCTGAAACAGGATATGTAATGAATGCTATAAAGAAAAGTACGTAGCTGGAATACTTAACTTTAATCCATCATTTGTATACAGCATTCTTGATGATACAAGTGAGGCTCTCTCTAGAAATGGTTAATGGCGCCTTGCTAGGTCGTAGCCATGGACTTAGCTGAAGGCTATTCTATCTATCTCTCGGCAAATGAGAGAAAGGCGTTGTCAGTGTAGTCTCTAGCAAAGTCGTCCGTACAACTGGGGCGAGTGCTAGTACGTCTCTCTAGACCTACCGTGTGGTGGCGCTCGGTCTGCAATTACTGACAGTGGCGACACTCGGGTCCGACATGTACTAATGGACCGCGGCCGATTTAAAGCTACCACCTAGCAAGTGTGGTGTCTGGCGGTGACACCACACTTTATATTCAATTAGCTTTTCAGCTAGTCTCACAAGGCTGACTCTACCCTCTCCCAGACGTTCCCATCGTAGGAAACTGTGTGGTGGCCACCAGAAACCAGCCCGAGGACCTGAGCGTTACTGTCCAAACCATTTAACACCAGACCATGCGTCTTATGGTGCTGTGACATTATGATTTCCATTGACTATTTTGACGTTAGGAGACATAAAGACTGTGCACTACTGGAGAACATTGCTAAGAACCCCAGAAATTGTGACTGCAATTGCATTTCAGCCACGCTAGGCGTCAACAGCCATATCGTGACGCAATATGTTGCGCCTTTCAGGGAAAACAGCACGTAGCTAGCGTCTGTATGGCTCATTAAGCAAACACAGTGGAACGTGGACTACTAACAACTGGTGGAGAAGCAGACACGGAACAGGGCCTCACATTATTACCTCTCGTCAGCCTCCATAAATGCCACAGTTCGCCCACGCTACGCAAGCCGCAGCAGCGAGTAGTGGACTGCAGCCAGCAAAATATTCCGTTAAAAGACTGTCATTACCAGATAAATGTAAACATGTAGTTCTGCGTCTAATGTTTTGGTAGTTACTTCATTATCTGCTAATAATATATTTAGATTGGTGCGTTTTCTTGCACTGGTTTTCGCATGGGTTGGCAGCTGAATCCAGTGTCAACCTGTGTAGCATTCAAAAGCTCAGACGAATTATGTGAGGAGTTTTAGGATTTTTTGGTTCCGTACTTGGTTGTGCTAAGGCTTCGGTAGCACACAGGTACTTTCAGCCCGGGCACCGCTGCTTTTTTGTCAAGCCGTCCGATACCATCCGCAATGCGCGACATACAGTCAAATCCCGCTTAACTGAACTCGGATGAACCGAAATACGAGTTATCCGGAACGCTCCCGAAAATCGAAAATAATAAAATTTAAAAAATCCTGTTTTGCACGGAAATAATTCGAGGCGAGAATGTGCTAGGCTGTGATTAACAAGAAGAGCTAAACGCTGACCCTGAGTTTCCCTCCCATCCACAGACTTACCAGTCTAAACTAAGCTCCAGTACCATCAATAGTGCTTCCGAGTGGCTATTTCTATCCGTTGCGTGTCTACTTTTGTGTTATGGCGACTAAGCGGAAATGTGTTTTGATTACTTTCGCTGATTAATTAGCTACTATGAATGAAATTGAAACAGGAAGTTTATTGAAAACTATTGCGGCTAATTATGGGATTGGTGTTTCTACGAATTCAGAATGGGTGAAGTTAAAATCTACATTTATAGGGCAAGCTGTGAAAAACACTCTTAGAAAAACTCTGAAACGATCCAACTTTCCAAAAGTGGATGAAGCTGTTTATCTTTAGTTCAATCAACAACGAGAAAAAGGTAGTTCTTTGAAAGGCACGATACTGCAAGAAAAAAATGTAAAATGTTGGCTGAGTTATTAGGTTACGAAGGAAAGAAGTTTTCTTCAAGCCTTGAGTGGTTAGACATGTTTTAAAACAGGTACGGTGTACGGCAATTAAGTTTATAAGGAGGAAACGTTATCTGGAGACATAGACGGGATTGATGTTTTTTGAAGAACGAGTTTCTTGTGGTGGCCATTTTCGCAGCAGCTGTATGCAAATTGCACTATTTTAAAAGAAAAACGTCCTCTGCTTGCTGCATGTCATGTTTTTTATTTAACTTATCTACGAAGACCCGTGTCGTCTTATTTACAAGGCATGTTCAGCTGGTCTCCCGAAATATTACACGATTTTTCGTTGCACATATAGGTTATCGTATGTACATAGGGGCAGTATATTTAAAACAATTCATTGTTATAATGAAGTGGAAAGGCGCTTAACAGTTCAGCGTCTAATTCATTGATTGTAAGCCAAGCAGCTTTCTCTCTTATTGCAAACTGGTTGAAAACTTGCAGTTGTCCAGTCACTCTGTTTACGAAATGAAGCAGTGCTCCCGACCGTCGGGGCCGAGCGGTTCTAGGCGCTATGGTCTGGAACCGCGCGACCGCTACTGTCGCAGGTTCGAATCCTGCGTAGGGCATGAATGTGTGTGATGTCCTTAGGTTAATTAGGTTTAAGTAGTTCTACGTTCTAGGGGACTGATGACCTCAGAAGTTATGTCCCATAGTGCTCAGAGCCATTTTAACCATTTTTTGAAGCAGTGCTGTTACAATGTTATACATCGTAAGGAGAATCACAACGCGGAAAAGTGAAAGCTTTCAACCAGTTTGATACATGAGAGAGAGCTGCTTGGCTTATAAACAATGACTTAGACGCTGAATTGTGAATACCTTTCCATTTTATTATGATAATGAACTGTTTTAAATCTATGACCTGTATGTGAAAACGAAAAAAATCGTCTAGTTTTTCAGGACATGCTCCTTCGTCTTCATGTCCCCCCCCCCCCCCCCGTCCCACTTTTCCAGGCCCTCCATCCTCCTCCCTATCTCTTCGGCCCCTCCTGCCACCTCATCCAACCCCACCACAACCACCATATGCCCACAATTGTTGTTATACTATACCTTCCCACAGGATGGCCAGTACCATTTGGCTATTTAGGCCTTTCATATACTATATATATATATCTGGTACTCTCCTTGCGGTTTGATTAAAATGGTAAGTGTGACAGCGGTGCTGCTACGGGCACTAATTTTTGGTGCTTTTTGAAAGACAACTTTGCGGTTGAATGTCTGTTTTTACCAGGGCAAATGTCAAAAAGATTGCTTTACCTTCATATAATCCTGTAAGGTTAGTTACAGTAAAGTTTTTACCCTTGTAAAAGGCTGAAGGTGATGCTTTCTAATGTCTTATTACTTGTTTTCTTTTAACATACAATGAACCAATGTGCAATATACCAATGTTGTGGTTCACATTTAATGATTTTTACGTACCATCTCGGAGTAAAACTTTGTCATACGCGCTGCATGTGGCCCTGCGTTTCTTTACTGTTCGCTGATTTTAAATATGTTATTGTGTTTTGTAAAAATTTTAAGGTATTAATTTTATTGTTGATTTGTACTCTTATGATATTGATTGTTATATTTTCGATGGTTGGAATACACCGTAATAAACAAAAAACATATATATCCTATATCATGACAGGGTGCTCCCTTCCCGAGGCTTCGTCACGGCTGCGCGAGGAGTAGGACAGCTATCCGTATGCTCTGTAACTGTGCATAATAATTTGGTACCAACTGCAGTGGAGATGATTGTAATATTTGTGTTCTGTGCTGTAGGATGATTTTAAAATGGGTTCAGACCCAAAACTAGTCATCAAGTAAATGAAAGTAAAATTTGCAACTTGCCTGTTTTCCCGTTGTAATAATTACACAGTTTTTGAATGAATAAATCACATGCTACAAACTGTTATTACAGTATACTGTAAATTAATGTTGTTTAATCCTAAAAGTGTAATTTTAACTTCAATAAAGAACATAAGCGTAGCCTACAAAGAGATTTTTAATTCTTTTGACCATCATAACTTTTGTTGAACACGTACTGTAATTACAATACAAAATCTTGTAGTACATATTAGACTTTATGATTTAATCGGAAAAACTGTTGTTCAAAACGATTCCCCCCCTCTTCCCCCGCTCCTTCAGTTCGTTTAATCTGGGGCTGTACTACAGTCAGAGACGAGCCTGTAGACCTCGAATTCACCTCATCCATTTCTGCTAGCCTCTGTGTGACCCTAATAATCGTCTTTAAGAATCCAATCGGTTCTTCACGTATTTGTGACGATAAGGGACAGTCAAATGAAAACGAGGCAGATGGAGAAGAAAGTAAACTGATTATTATTTCGAATGTAATCGCCGTAACTGTTAATACATATATCCCACTGTGATACTAGACGGCCAGTGCCGTTATGGAAAAATGTTTTCGTTTGAGTACAGAACCATGATTGTACCCAGACGTGCTCCTTTTCGTCCGAAGCACACCGACCGCCACGAATGTCTTTCTTCACGCCTCCAAAAATAGGGAAATGGCGTGGGGAGAGGTGGGGACTGTATGAAGGGTGTGTAAGGGCTTCCCAGCGAATATTTCGCAATGTACTCGACACGACAGACACGACAGCTCCACGAAAATCGTGATGAACTTTTTCCTTGTCTGCAAAGGCCCTCTATTCATCGAGTTCCTGGAACATGGTGCAACGATCAACGCACAGCTGTATGTGGACACTCCTCAAGAACTGGATCGTACCATCAACTCCAAACGCCCACGAATGTTGACAGGGGACATCATTCTGTTGCACGATAATACCCGTCCACGTTTTGCCAAGTTTGTTTCGGTTACGGAGCAAAAGTTTCGATTGGCAGCCGTTACAAATCCTTCCTACAGTTACGATCTCTCTCCATGCGATTTCCATATTTTTGGAGACCTGTGAAAGAAATTGACGGCCGTCGATCTGTTTCGGACGAAAAGATGCACACCTGGGTACAATCGTGGTTCCGTAAACAGTCGCAAACTTTTTTCCATGAAGGCACTGAAAGTCTTCCCTTACAGTGAAATAAATTTGTAACAGTAATAGCGATTACTTTTTAAATAGTAAGCAGTTTACCTACTGTTTTTCTATCTGCGTCGTTTTCATTTGGCTGTCCCTTAGAAGTTAATTATTAATGCCCAATCTCATATACTGTCTACCCAATATTGCGTCTGGGAGATGTGTTGCCTACATCAGCAGAGGGTCAATTCTTCTCAAAAATCGACTCAGTGAACGATTACGTGCAGTTACCTGTGTACGCAGAAGCAAGAGAGGCATTAACGCTTAGTAGCCCTTTCGGGTTATAGTAACATAATAGCATTTTATTGGGTGTGGCTAGCGCTCCCGCTGGGAATGTCTCAAAATGTAATCGACCTAAACAACATTACCGTTATCGCGAATGATAGAAAACAGGGTTAAACCTTCCCGTCTCCTCTATATCTCTTTTGTAAAGCTACCTTCCCTTTTACAATAACCTATGAAACCTTCCCTTTGAAATTATTTCTCTTTCTCAATCTTCCCATACAAATTTAAATGCTGCTTATTAAAAGTTGTTTTCTGATTATTTCGACGAAACATAGAATGTGTCGTCCTCGTGGCCCTCAGTCGTTACCTGCAATAACCCAAAACTCTTCCTTACCTTTTTTACTGTGACTGGATCGCCATCTGACTGTTACATTGCACTGCGACATGAATATACTTACTCTGTTTTACTATACTCTATTAGCTGCTGGTGGACTGTCATAATAAGTGGCTGTATTTATTACCAAAGCTGACGTTATTCTTTAATAGCAAAGCTGACGTTATTCTTTAATAGCAAAGCTGATATTATTCTTTAATTAATTTGACTGAAGTTACGTAATTCATAGTTAAACTTTTTCTTGACAACAACAAAATTTTGCAAAGTTTTACGTTGATGGTTTTTGAGATGGATTATAATCAGTAATGAAATATTGCTGGTAAAAATTAATTATATTCTGAATGAAATGATTTTACAAACGTTCAAATGGGATTTACTTTTTATAATAATCTTACAAGTAGCATTGCGCAAACATGCCTTCAGTAGTCTTGAGTTTCTCAAAAATTAATTCAGTAATATTAGTGCCTCTTATGATAATAGTTAGCTGATGTCTCTGTACATCCGTTTATAATGTCTTGTAAATCATAGCTAGTGGCTTGCAGGCACACCGCTCCTCTCAACCTTTCGTTTCACATCTGCTACCGACTCGCTTCACATCTCGCTTACTACTGACTTCCTACGAACTCTAAAGTGCGGTCTCTCCCGCCAACAATGCTTTCTGGTGCAGACAATCCCTGCTATTTTCTTAAAATGTATCCATACGCGGTCTCTCCCGCCCTTTTTAAAATTATATCAATGTGCGGTTTCTCCTCCCAACAATACTTTGGTGCAGACATTTCCTGCTACCAAAATTATTTTCAACATGACAAATATTAATTATTCCTACTTAATCCTATTAATAAAATATAAACATCTTTCATAAATTGAGGTTTGACAATAGACAATAGAAATAAACACGTCTTACAAGGTTTAAAAATCAAGTAAGATGTAGGCTGGAATTTCTTGCTACCAGCAAGGCAGACACGACCGGACGTAGCGTATGTGTAATATTTACTCTGCTAACAAGATCGGACTATGCCGCACACGAGGCTCGAGAGCCATTGCAAGCCGCAACCCTTGGACACAGCGAACATAGCGAAGTACGGCCTGTTCGTCACGTAGATATCACGTGCTGCCGCGTGACACACACGCAATGCTTGAGAGTGCTGGAAACTTCTAGAACAGGTGGTGCCGAGTACACTACCGCCTATAAAAAGGCGAGCGGAGGGCATTACATCGACACTCAACGTTTCCGTTGAAAACGATCTGCCCTCAAACCACCAACCTGTAATACTATACATTGAGGAAACACTGCAGCACATGGAACAACGTAAGATGTTGGACTACGGGCGTGCGGATTGGACAAGGTTCAAGCAAACGCTCGATAGCCACATCCCACCTATACACGAAATTAATGAAACAGCACAAATTGACGAGGCAGTAGAAACCCTCACTAACGCCGTCCAGGACGCAATGGCAGGCACCATACCTGATCGCACCTCACAACAACGCAGTGTGGCCCTGCCCCAGGAAATCCTGGGCCTAATCTCGATGAGGAATCGCCTCAGGAGACAATGGCAGCGCACCAGGCGTCCGTACTTCAAACGGCACATTAACAGACTACAGGGCATCATACACGATAAAATACAAACACACAGAACACAACAGTGGAACCACAAACTCGAAGGGCTGGACACCACACGACCTGGCGTGTGGCAACTAGCCCGACATTTCACCAGGGAGAAAATATACACGCCAACACTTCAAGGGCCCGACGGACCTGCATACTCAGCGGAAGAGAAAGCAGAACTATTGGCCCGAACACTCGCAGCGTCATTCACACCGAACCTGGTACCATCAGATCCAGCGTTCACACTTGCTACTGACCAAGAGGTTACACGCATTCTAGCCCAACCATCGCGCGACGACATTCGACATGCTAGCCGAAGTCTCCTGGGCCATAATGCATTCCGCTGCTAGGAAAGCCCCTGGTCATGATGGCATTCAAAACCGTGTCCTCCAGGAGTTCACGGATAAAGCAACTGAGTACCTAACACACATAACGAATGCCATACTAAAACACCAACACTTCCCCGCCTTTTGGAAGACGGCCAAGGTCCTGATGTTCAGGAAGCCGGGGAAAGACCACAGCCTCCCACAAAATTACCGACCCATCAGCCTTCTGAGCTCGCTCAGTAAGATTGTTGAGAAGGTGATTCTCAAACGCATCACTAGGCACTGCATAACAAATGACATCCTGAGACCGGAGCAATTCGGCTTCAGAAATCACCACTCCACAACACAACAACTCCTACGGGTCGTTGAACACATAACACATGGTTTCAACATAAACAAAGCTACAGGGGCAGTGTTCCTGGACATCGAAAAGGCTTTCGACCGTCTATGGCACAACGGCCTCATCCGCAAACTCAGCGACGCGGGATTCCCCGACGGGCTGCTGCGTCTAATACAGCTCCGTCTACGTTCGCCCTAATGGTTTTAATTTTGACTGACATAATCTTATGATTATGCGTCTTTAATGTTTTAATTTTTAATCTGTGACATGGCCAGTGTTTGGCTCACAAAACAATTTCATTGTTGTTCTGAAGAAGATTCCATTACTGGAATCGAAACCTAGGTAAACGAATAAAATTACCTTGCAACTGAAGGCTGAAAACATTGTTTATTTGCTGTAAGTTTCAACACTGACGTGCAGGGAAAACAGTCAATACGACACGGTATACACGCGGGAGTACCCCAGGGAAGCATCCTAGGGCCCCTACTGTTTAACCTCTACATAAACGATCTCCCAACCACACACAACACAATGATGGCAATCTACGCGGATGACACAGCCATCCTTGCGCAAGATTGGAAACCATCAAACATTACGTCACGCCTACAGACTGCACTCAGAGTGGCCGAGCCTTGGTTGGAGAAATGGCGTGTTAGAGTAAACGTCGACAAGTGCGAAGCCGTTCTGTTCACGAGAAGACCGAAGCAACTGCGCAAACACCGCTACTGCAGACCAATAACTCTACATGCACGTCCAATACGTTTCCGCGAGAAAGTCAAATACCTCGGTGTCTGGCTGGACCGGAAATTACTCTGGGGGGACCACATACAACACATGACCAACCGAGCTAGCGCGAGGCTCAAACAGCTCTATCCTATGCTCAACAGGCGTAGCACACTGAACAGAAGGGTGTCGAGGTCCATGTACATGACACTTATCCGACCCCTGATGACGTACGCAGCTCCCGTCTGGGGATACGCTGCGCCTACACGCCTGCGCCGTCTGCAGCTCATACAAAACAAGGTACTCAAAATCATAAGCAATGCTCCACGATACACACGCATCGCGGACCTTCACCGGGAATACCGACTTGAGACTGTCACGGAGGTAATCCACAAACTCACCACAAGACTATACAGAAACTCCAGACATTCGCAGAACCCGTTTATTCTGAATCTGGGGAACTACGACCACAACCATAGATGGAAACATAAAAGACCAAAAGACATACTTGCAAGGACATAACATCTATGGCCAAGCTTACGCAAACATAACGGCACAGGCGAGCCCCTGTTAATCAGACGCATTTACTGGATATCCAGCTGAAATACACTGCCGAATAACTGGCACCATACAGGGAAGCCGTACCGTACACTGCATGCAAACAAGCTCCACACATCCCCCACACAGTGAGATGATCTATGGCCGATCTCCCACTACTGTATAACGATCTTGATTGTTCCAGGAAAGTAGCAGCCGCAGCAACTGGGGCACATCGCCATCGCCTGTCACGGTAATGATGCATGATACGTATACTAACAAATCCAACCTTGCATGAACTATCGCAGCTAGTAAGCCACTACTGCTCTTACTACCCATCCCACTGTCGCAGAGGTTTTTTTCCCACGGCACGAGCCATGGCACTTTTTTCCCTCTGCTCTTCAAATCGCTACCCTCACTCGCGTTTCGTCCATTGTCTATCACCTGATGGACCGTGTTAATGCGTAGCCTTACCCAGACGCACGGACAACATCACAGCCCAGCATCCTGTGATCCACCTACTAGATAACTAACATGTTTACGGAGGTGACAGTAGAACTTTTGGTTTGGTCACCACGTTGGTGCGGGCGTGGAGGGGCCCCATCTCTATAAGTGTTGGGGCAGTGATGGAGCAGCTGGCTACTCGGTCACATATGGTTTAGCTGAGTTACGCTGCTCTGAGATTGTAGTGCAGTGCTCCGTAACCATGAGGGGACTTGGACTCATTTCCATGTAGTCAACACTTAGTCTGGTGCACCCGCCTCTGCTATGCTGGGACTTAGGGAGCTATGCCAAGTTATACTGCTAAGAAGGCAGTTAGTAGACTTTGTATATAGAACTGTTTATAAAACGGATGTGCCAGGGGTGCTTCCAGTCTACATATCCTCATGAAATGATTTATGATTGCATTCAGTGTACCCTGAGATCCCAACCGAGTTCCGTATTCTAACTCACCCTGCAGCCCTCTCTTCAGGGAGCAAGTGCGCAGAAGGCAGCCCACGACCACGAGACCTTCTGCCAAGTAAGTTCTTTGGCGCGCATTCTTGCAGTCCTTCCACTCCCTCTCAGGACTCGTCAGTGGGACATGACACCGCGCAGGAGCAACACAGGAGCAACAGCTAGCAAAACTACAACCACTGTTCGAGAGATTAGAATCAAGTGGCCTGCACAGCCAGCAGGACAACATATCATTAAGTACGTAGACCATATTTTGAACAGGAACACACAGTCGAGCATATCAGCGACGCTTCACCTTCATGCCCCTAGAGAAATTAAGAAGTTGTAGTCTCTTTGATAGGTAAAATGAGTTACGAAAGGCGTTCAATAAGTCTTGAAAGTCTCTTCGGGTTTGCTGCCGGATCCTAAAATCAACTTGACTCGATATTTCGGCGATCCAGCTGTTCGCCATCTTCAGGAAATGCTGCTTCTGCTGAAGAGTCCCGCTGAGAACTGACGCAAGATTGCAATTCGACGTCCTATATAGGCAACCGTTCAATACACGGCGCATGCGCCGCCCATCACGGTTTCTGGCTTCCAAAACAGGGAGGTGGCGTCGCCCTTAGTGAAACACTGCTGGCAACGATATATCGCAATCAAGGCCGCACCGAAGAACGTTCAGTTTTGATGCGAGATAATACAGGATTCCACGTTTTGCTAAAACCGGAAATGTTGGTTTTTTTTGGAATAGTGTGTATAAAGAGGCGATTGAAATTAGGTTGGCTGATAATTTAATCAACAGGGACAATGGGTTTCCTCTTAGCAAAACGTGGAATCCTGTATTATCTCGCATCAAAACTGAACGTTCTTCGGTGCGGCCTTGATTGCGATATATCGTTGCCAGCAGTGTTTCACTAAGGGCGACGCCACCTCCCTGTTTTGGAAGCCAGAAACCGTGATGGGCGGCGCATGCGCCGTGTACTGAACGGTTGCCTATATAGGACGTCGAATTGCAATCTTGCGTCAGTTCTCAGCGGGACTCTTCAGCAGAAGCAGCATTTCCTGAACATGGCGAACAGTTGGATCGCCGAAAAATCGAGTCAAGTTGATTTTAGGATCCGGCAGCAAACCCGAAGAGACTTTCAAGACTTATTACGCCTGGAAATCCTACGTAGTCGCGTTCAATAAGTAATGTAATCCACTTTTTTCTCGGCGAATTTCGGTTGAAAAATTGCAGAATTCGTTTTGTGATTCGGCCCCTGTAGTTTCAAGAACTTCCGGTACGTGGCGGCACAATACGTAGCCGAATAAACTGCTTCTGTACGGAGACGCGTTATAAGCGAAGGTTTATGATTGAATTTCATTTAGCGGGAAACTAGAGCACCGCAGATATTCATATGGAGCTTGCAGAGTGCCTACAGACGCCAGGCAGGGAACAAAAGCACGATGCGTCGTTGGACGAGGTGTCTGTCATCATCGCAATAACGTCTCGCAAACGAGTCCGATCTCCGTTGTGCCGGTCAGCCGGGCACAGCTGTGACTCCTGGTATGCTGAAACCTGCGGACACTCTCATCAGAGGCGGTTGATGGTTTACGATCAAATACCTCGTCGCTCAATTGGACATCTCTGCTGGTAGTGCTGACACACTTGCCCACCAGATGAGAAGACCAAAAAGAGCAGTGAAGGACCGTCTGTGGGGAGCTTCTCGCACGTTACGAGGATGGTGGTGACAATCTTTTGTCTAACAACGCCGCAGGCGATGAAATATGGGTTCATCATTTCGAACCGGAAACAAAACGACAATCCATGGAGTGAGGCCACGCAAAAAAAAAAAATCAAAGTCGCTCCCTCAGCCGGTAAAGTTGTGGCGACGGTCTTCTGGGAATCTGAAGGGATTATTCTGTTCGATGTCCTTCCTCATGGTGCAACTATCGACTCTGAAGCGTATAGTGCTACTCTCAGGAAACTGGATAAATGGCTTCAGTGTGTTAGTCGCCACAAAAATGCAAACGAATTTTTTCCTCTCCACGACAACGCAAATCCTCGCTCTAGTCTGAGCACTCGAGGAGCTCACAAAATTTCAATGGACTGTTCTTCCTCATCCGACCTACAGCCTGGATATCGAACCTCGGACTTCCACCTATTTGGCCCAATGAAGGATACGCTCCACGGTGCACAATACGTGGATGACGGAAAGGTTATTGATGCAGCAACACGTTGGCTCTGACGTAGACCAGTAAACTGGTACCATGAGAGCATACAGGCCTTCCCAGTAAGGTGCCGTAAGGCCGTCGATTCGAACGGGGATTTGGTTGAAAAAATAGGAGTTTGTAGCCAAAAGAGTGTGGAATAACATGGTGAATTGGAATTCTGAATAAAATAAATCTGATTTCAGAGAAAAAAATGTGTTCCATTACTTACTGAACATCCCTTCTAATACACCCAAGTTAACTCCGAAGACACCCAAGTAGTGTCCCAATAAACAAGGTGCACAAAAAGGGAATGAAATTTGTACGGTCAGGAGCGTGCCAAACAATGTTTCTTCAGTTATAAAAGTGCCTGAATTCCGTTCCTTGTATGGCTACTTTTACACCAGGAAGGCTTTTTCTACATACGACGAGCACGCCGCGGTACATGAAAAGCAATGTACTGCCACGTGGAGGTGTTGACGGCACTGAATAACCGCTCGCTTTCGTTCCCAAAATATTATCTGCTGCTCAAATTTTGACAGGTGCAAGAGGAAGCTCTGGAAATGATCTATGATGTCACAAATTTTCATGTACGATGCCAAATTACTCCCAACAGCTGACATAACCTGCCGATATTATTGTTTGGCCCCTGTTCGAGGCTTCTGGAGAAAACGGCACAGCGACTGGAGAGCGGACGTTGTTTTTGAGCGGTTACCAATACCATGTTCATTATAAGCCCCTGTGCACAGCATGCGAACACTGATGCCCTGTCTCGTCTGCCCGCAGGCCGAGATAAGGAGTCTGCTAGACAGGAAGCCACATGCTCCGCACTCGACGACAATGTGTATAAGACTTTGTATTAGCTGCTATTCCAACCCGTACAGTACCCGAGGCCACAGCTCAGGGTACCACTACATCACAGGCTTTCGTCGTCGATTCATAATGAGCAGACGGAGCGCTGGGTGTCGACAAGTCGAAATGCCAGATCTTCACTGACCCTTAGCTTGGAACTGGATCCATCAGATGCTGCATCAGGTACTCTTGGCCATGCATCGAGTGAAGACAATGGCCTGACGTCATGTTTATCGGCCCAAAATCGAGACTGAAATGGAACATACCGACCGGAAGGAGAAGTCCCAAAATCAGGCTGTTACATCCCAGTTTGTTCCTTCACGGCCGCTGGCCGCGGTGACCGAGAGGTTCTAGGCGCTTCAGTCCGGAACTACGCGGCTGCTATGGTCGCAGGTTCGAATCCTGCCACGGGCGTGGATGTGTGTGATGTTCTTAGGTTAGTTAGGTTTAAGTAGTTCTACGTTTAGGGGACTGATGACCTCAGATGTTAAGTCCCAAAGTGCTTAGAGCCATTTGAACTATTTGAACCTTCACGGCCCGAGTCGGAATACCCATGGGATAAGGTGTATATTTATTTCACTGGACTATTAAAGGGCGGCATACGGCTTATAACTAAGGAAGGACTCTCATATTTCTCATATGTGCCGCAGATGCAATCAACAACAAAAGCCACAACGATCCAGGGCTTATCGACCATATTAGTCGGGCAGGGCACGCCGCAGTCAGTAGTTTCGCATAATGCCCCGCTGTTCTCCTCATCTGGCTTCAGCAATCACTGTAGCACATATTCAGCTTATTACAGTGACGTGTCGGAAACGCGAGAGTTGTCGTTTGAGATGAACTACATCAGGCCTATCTCATGGTGTTCTTAAATTTCTCCTACCTTGCTTATTCTACACATGTGTCCCTCTCGCTGCGGAAGGTGAGATTCGGTCGTGTATTCTTGACGACACGCTGCCGTAACTGTGAGAATCGTAGGAAATACTGCTTCTCTCTTTCAGTAAAGGCCAATTAAACTTTGTGTCAAAAGGGAGGCCATTTATTACGTTCTGTACTTTCTCACACAGCCCTGTTAAGTTTACATACGAGGTGTTACAAAGCATGCAGCACCCTGTACTCGTGAATAATGACAATGATCAATACTTTGCTTATATCCGTGGCCTCACTCAGGTGCGGCCCGACGCTAACAACAGTTGGCTTCTGCTTTTTTATTAACTGAATATCACTAACTATAATTAAGTTAACATCATTAACTTCTACGACACTCACTTAGGGCTCATTTGCTTCAGTTACTTTATTACTCTTAGATAAGTCTCCCGTTAAGGCCTCAATTAATAATTTTCGCCTGTCTTCAGAGTCCTAAAATAAGACTGAGGTTTCTAAGAGAATCTCATTTTTTATCTCATCAAGTTTTTTTAGTGTTTTCACAAGGTGTTATAAGTTTTTCTTTAATAGACTTTTCAACTGCTAGTGTTCGATTATCTACATTTTTCAGATTCTGTTTCTTCATTTACTTGATTTTCCATTTTTTTACATACTTCCCTGAGAAACCTCATTACCTAAGTATCATGATTAGTGGCATATGCTATCGTACTTCCTCTAGACAATTCAGCATCATCGTGGACAGGAGCTGTATCTTTCGATACTTTTTCTTTTTTCTCCAATCTCTCATCGCTGACAAAATGTAAACCACAGCAAAAATAAAAAATGTCTTTATCGACATTTAGCTATACATTCCAGCTACTTCTGTTCATACTTGCCGCCCCGACGTAGACATTTGTCGTAGCGAGATGCCAAGTTTCCAATACCCTCGTCATAGAAGCTTTGTAAATGCGACATAAAAGTTTTGCTCTAACTCCCTAATCTGATCTGCAGCTCGGTGTCTGTGCCAAAATGCTCCGATCATAGCCCGAGGTTCACGGTTAATGTGAGCGAAGAGACGGAAATCAGAGGGAGCCAAATCCAATCTGTATGCAGCATGACAAAGCACTTCCCATCGAAGTGTCTTTGTTGGGGCGTCAGTTTGCGGCTGAAAATTTCATTAAGAAGGACTTTGCCGTCGCGGATGACATTTACGTTACGTGGGCTGTATAAAATCAATTGGAGCCCCTTGGCGTGAATAAATCAAATCACAGCATGCAATTCACGCTGTGCGAGAGATTCGAATGCTCTAGAGGCCTTTACGTGCCCACAATGCGCTCATAACTGAAAAGTGCGACGTGCTGCGATCGACGGGCATATCGAACACACAGCGCAACATATCCGCACAAAAGCTTCTTCGGATTATCGCTGTAGTTTTAATTTGGCGACCGATTGGGGGTTGACAAAAAAACGTAGCCCTTGAGCAGTGTGTACCTGAGCAGTGTATTCTACAGCGTGGTCCATTGATCGTGACAGGGCCAAATACACTCCTGGAAATGGAAAAAAGAACACATTGACACCGGTGTGTCAGACCCACCATACTTGCTCCGGACACTGCGAGAGGGCTGTACAAGCAATGATCACACGCACGGCACAGCGGACACACCAGGAACCGCGGTGTTGGCCGTCGAATGGCGCTAGCTGCGCAGCATTTGTGCACCGCCGCCGTCAGTGTCAGCCAGTTTGCCGTGGCATACGGAGCTCCATCGCAGTCTTTAACACTGGTAGCATGCCGCGACAGCGTGGACGTGAACCGTATGTGCAGTTGACGGACTTTGAGCGAGGGCGTATAGTGGGCATGCGGGAGGCTGGGTGGACGTACCGCCGAATTGCTCAACACGTGGGGCGTGAGGTCTCCACAGTACATCGATGTTGTCGCCAGTGGTCGGCGGAAGGTGCACGTGCCCGTCGACCTGGGACCGGACCGCAGCGACGCACGGATGCACGCCAAGACCGTAGGATCCTACGCAGTGCCGTAGGGGACCGCACCGCCACTTCCCAGCAAATTAGGGACACTGTTGCTCCTGGGGTATCGGCGAGGACCATTCGCAACCGTCTCCATGAAGCTGGGCTACGGTCCCGCACACCGTTAGGCCGTCTTCCGCTCACGCCCCAACATCGTGCAGCCCGCCTCCAGTGGTGTCGCGACAGGCGTGAATGGAGGGACGAATGGAGACGTGTCGTCTTCAGCGATGAGAGTCGCTTCTGCCTTGGTGCCAATGATGGTCGTATGCGTGTTTGGCGCCGTGCAGGTGAACGCCACAATCAGGACTGCATACGACCGAGGCACACAGGGCCAACACCCGGCATCATGGTGTGGGGAGCGATCTCCTACACTGGCCGTACACCACTGGTGATCGTCGAGGGGACACTGAATAGTGCACGGTACATCCAAACCGTCATCGAACCCATCGTTCTATCATTCCTAGACCGGCAAGGGAACTTGCTGTTCCAACAGGACAATGCACGTCCGCATGTATCCCGTGCCACCCAACGTGCTCTAGAAGGTGTAAGTCAACTACCCTGGCCAGCAAGATCTCCGGATCTGTCCCCCATTGAGCATGTTTGGGACTGGATGAAACGTCGTCTCACGCGGTCTGCACGTCCAGCACGAACGCTGGTCCAACTGAGGCGCCAGGTGAAAATGGCATGGCAACCCGTTCCACAGGACTACATCCAGCATCTCTACGATCGTCTCCATGGGAGAATAGCAGCCTGCATTGCTGCGAAAGGTGGATATACACTGTACTAGTGCCGACATTGTGCATGCTCTGTTGCCTGTGTCTATGTGCCTGTGGTTCTGTCAGTGTGATCATGTGATGTATCTGACCCCAGGAAAGTGTCAATAAAGTTTCCCCTTCCTGGGACAATGAATTCACGGTGTTCTTATTTCAATTTCCAGGAGTGTATCTCACGAAATACGCGTCAAACGAAAAAACTGACGCTTATTTCGTGAGATATTTGGCCCGGTCACTATCAATGGACCACCCTGTATAACATCTGAATGTCTAGCAAGGACGAACTTCCGTCATGTGATTATGACACTTCGTCGTCGTCAATCTGACATAATTTCGTCACCTTCCTTTCCTCCATGAGAAAAATAACGGACTTCCCTATTCCTTACAACCACGACTTTCTAATTGTCAGTCATTGTCCAAATGTTCATGATATTAATAACTAAAACTATTCTCTACTTGCTAACCTAATGATGCGTACCGATCAATGCTATGAGTGCTTACTGCTCTGCACTGCGCTGTTCCGTGGCTTTGTGCCACCCTACTCTGCAGAGCTGTTAGGGAAGATAAGATCAGACAAGCATACCGAATTTTACGACGTTTGGCTGTCTGTTTTCTATGGGCTGCATGGGTCCTTTGTCCTCCAGCTCGTGTTTCGACTATCGCCTTTATCGACATCACTGCTTTGTCGTGTGGCTCGAAGCCTGTCTGCCACGGAACGACGCCTGCTATCTTCCTCTGCATGCTGTGACCGCGCCCTCAATTGGCGGTTTCCTCCCACTGCCTTGCGCCGCATCGCGCCCCGCTCTCCACCGTACATAAAATCTCCAAGTCTTCTTTTTTTCATGTCGGTCTTTCATATCACACCCCACATCAAAATCTATTGCATTCCGCTGCGCACCTTTATGCAACCTCCACTATTACAAATTGTGACAAATTTTAGTCCACAACAAAAATTTTTAAACTCATTTCACAGTTTGCTCTGAAATTATTAAAAACCACTGTTCGATCTATCAAAGCTATTGCTCTATGGATTAAAGCTACTGTTATTGCAAGTTTGACGTTCACTCTGAATATCATTCTTCACTGTCACAGTCACTTAAAATCGTTATCTCTGCAAGGGATGCGACTTACAACACCTTCGGCTCGCTGGAGTGACCTTTACTACTTTAAGTGTCTCATTTCCTAATCTAATACCCTCAACATAACCCTACTTAATTCGACTACATTCCATTATCCTCGTTTTGCTTTTGTTAATGTTCATCTTATATTCACCCTTCGAGACACTATCCATTCCGTTCAACTGCTCTTCCAAGTCCGTTGCTGTCTCTGACAGAATTACAATGTCATCGGCGAACCTCAAAGTTTTTATTTCTTCTCCATGGATTTTAATGCCATCACACAAGTGACTCTAAAACGTGGCCTCCGCCACTCGACTCTTCTAGTAAAACAATATTTCACACCAATTACAGACAATCATAAAGGACGAGACCACTCACTGTGGCCGTAACCAACTAAAAACTCTCATCAGCAGTGACACTGAAGTTCCTCCATCAAACATTCATCCAATGAGGGTTCATGGGTTTCCTTGTTACCGTACACGAGTGTACTTCTCTGAGCCAATACGAGGGACTACCCTGTTCCCAGGTGCTTTGTGCTACAGAAACCTTCCACAGTGACACCTACAACTCATTAACTATCGCCGGCCGCGGTGGCCGTGCGGTTCTGGCGCTGCAGTCCGGAACCGCGGGACTGCTACGGTCGCAGGTTCGAATCCTGCCTCGGGCATGGGTGTCTGTGATGTCCTTAGGTTAATTAGGTTTAAGTAGTTCTAAGTTCTAGGGGACTTATGACCTAAGATGTTGAGTCCCATAGTGCTCAGAGCCATTTGAACCAATCATTAACTATCAGTAGGGCTTTCAAAATACTGCACAATATTAGACTTGGATTGACTATAATTCACCATAAATATTATAACTAAAAGTAATGGAATACTGCACCTCACAGCTGCTCCCTTTCACCCAGCATAAAACTCCGAGGTGAAATGGTTGATCAGGATGTTCAAGCATCAAAGGAAAAAGATTCTTCTAATTACACCACATGATGCATTGACCAGCTTCCTAGCTACATCCTTGTACACCAAAGTCAGTGATAGTAGCCTGCTGAAATATTGCAAGCGCACTGATCTCAGACACTCTTTGATCTTCCGTGTACATTACAAGAATCCCAGAGCCCCCATGTAAAACAGTATTACTGCGCTGGCTCTCAGGCTTAAGCTCGAAATTTTGAGTGGACCCAAAACATCATTGTCGGCGAAATGGGGATGATATTGTTTTGACTTCGCAGCTGGGGAGAGCAGCTGGGCCGGCATCACGATGAACTGTGGCTGAGAAACCTAACACCTGTCGTCTCGCCAACACAAGGCCACCTCAACCACCTGCAGCTGCCTGCGCTCTCCAAGTCGGCTGACCACTCTCAGCTCTTCCAGTTCATAGATACATCTGTTTATGGTGTCGCACAGGGATCGCATCTCATGCATGGATGCCAATGAAGTTGCAACCCTTCTCCACTCCAGGCACCCTTGAGACAGAGTCAGATGCAGTTCACCTCACAGCAGAGCAGACAATGTAAAGCCCACTTCTTGATGTCAAGATGACACTAGATCCAGTAGCGTGGACAAATCGTCACCCCAGCTCTCCTAATGCCGATGTGTCTCATATGCCTCTTGACCCATTGGCAGGGTCATTGGTCACCCTCCCCATACCCCTACAATTCCCAGGCGTAGGCCTGGTCACTGCCGACTCTGTGGACAGGCGAAATGGGGAGGGATATCGAAAACAATCAGATATCAAATTACAGCGGTCTTGGGTTGATACCCATACCGCAAGTAGGTGCAAGAAATATTTGCATTAGCGACACTCTGTATGAAGTTCTTCGCCACGCAGAATGTGCCGCTTGTTACATCGCCTAGGCTAGTTTCTTCATATTCTTGTTGCTTGCTATTGGAACACAGTGTCTGGCATAAGGCAACTCCATACAGGGCTCTAGCCACTGTCTGATTCATTGCACCTTCAATGCTGGTGCTTACATTCAGAGTGTTTAGAGAAACGTAGCTCACGCTCATTTATCCGAAGTTTCAAGTATGCGTTCTAGTAAGCTATTAAATAAATATTAGACGTCGATGTCTGTAATTCAGAATTGTCCGTTCAGATGTGGATGATGAATGGCGGAATGGTTGTCCCAGTTTCAAGACATGACATCGTGGAACGAGTGGACCACAAACTGCGACACGATCGACCATCGATTGGTGGTCTAGCTTACTAATTTCCTCGCGTTGGACGCACCACTATATTGTGTGTAACTGGTATAATTGCAGGTATTTGTGTACGTGGTACCTTAATATATCCACATAACGGTGTTGGTTGTTTTCCTCTGCCTCAAAAATATTCCTGCAAACATTTCACATAATTTACTACCTGAAGTTTTCTGCACGATCGTAGCTGCACCACTAAATGTACTAGCCCTGTCAGTATAGACTACCATGTTGCATCCAGGCGTCCATGCTTCAATACCTGACTTGCTGCTGAGCAGAGAAAAATAAGCGTTAATGGCTTGCTCTTCCCACATGGAAGTACTACCCATCATACAAACATACTACTTGTAGTAGTTCCAACTACACTCCTGGAAATTGAAATAAGAACACCGTGAATTCATTGTCCCAGGAAGGGGAAACTTTATTGACACATTCCTGGGGTCAGATACATCACATGATCACACTGACAGAACCACAGGCACATAGACACAGGCAACAGAGCATGCACAATGTCGGCACTAGTACAATGTATATCCACCTTTCGCAGCAATGCAGGCTGCTATTCTCCCATGGAGACGATCGTAGAGATGCTGGATGTAGTCCTGTGGAACGGCTTGCCATGCCATTTCCACCTGGCGCCTCAGTTGGACCAGCGTTCGTGCTGGACGTGCAGACCGCGTGAGACGACGCTTCATCCAGTCCCAAACATGCTCAATGGGGGACAGATCCGGAGATCTTGCTGGCCAGGGTAGTTGACTTACACCTTCTAGAGCACGTTGGGTGGCACGGGATACATGCGGACGTGCATTGTCCTGTTGGAACAGCAAGTTCCCTTGCCGGTCTAGGAATGGTAGAACGATGGGTTCGATGACGGTTTGGATGTACCGTGCACTATTCAGTGTCCCCTCGACGATCACCAGTGGTGTACGGCCAGTGTAGGAGATCGCTCCCCACACCATGATGCCGGGTGTTGGCCCTGTGTGCCTCGGTCGTATGCAGTCCTGATTGTGGCGCTCACCTGCACGGCGCCAAACACGCATACGACCATCATTGGCACCAAGGCAGAAGCGACTCTCATCGCTGAAGACGACACGTCTCCATTCGTCCCTCCATTCACGCCTGTCGCGACACCACTGGAGGCGGGCTGCACGATGTTGGGGCGTGAGCGGAAGACGGCCTAACGGTGTGCGGGACCGTAGCCCAGCTTCATGGAGACGGTTGCGAATGGTCCTCGCCGATACCCCAGGAGCAACAGTGTCCCTCATTTGCTGGGAAGTGGCGGTGCGGTCCCCTACGGCACTGCGTAGGATCCTACGGTCTTGGCGTGCATCCGTGCGTCGCTGCGGTCCGGTCCCAGGTCGACGGGCACGTGCACCTTCCGCCGACCACTGGCGACAACATCGATGTACTGTGGAGACCTCACGCCCCACGTGTTGAGCTATTCGGCGGTACGTCCACCCGGCCTCCCGCATGCCCACTATACGCCCTCGCTCAAAGTCCGTCAACTGCACATACGGTTCACGTCCACGCTGTCGCGGCATGCTACCAGTGTTAAAGACTGCGATGGAGCTCCGTATGCCACGGCAAACTGGCTGACACTGACGGCGGCGGTGCACAAATGCTGCGTAGCTAGCGTCATTCGACGGCCAACACCGCGGTTCCTGGTGTGTCCGCTGTGCCGTGCGTGTGATCATTGTTTGTACAGCCCTCTCGCAGTGTCCGGAGCAAGTATGGTGGGTCTGACACACCGGTGTCAATGTGTTCTTTTTTCCATTTCCAGGAGTGTATTTGTCTGAAAATGATGTAAATACTGATGTAATGTTGTTCAGCATATTGTCTTCAGTCACCAACAGAAATATCTGGAACTGTACCCGTTACCCCCACTATGAAAGACTGTCGCGGATAAGCTCCGTCGTCGCCAAGCTGTTGAAAATAGTTAACTAAAGCGCTTACGGTATAACACAAAGGGCAAATAGCATCAAGCAGAGTATCATTTTCGACCACCCACCTTACTGCCCACAGCTCACCGCCAACAATCATTTCGTCTTTTTGCAGTTGAGCCAGCAGTTTGGTAGACATTGGGTTGCAGTTGACGAAGAACTCAAGGCCGCCATTATCAATCGATTGAAATCATTGTAGATAGGATGAAAAAGCTAAAGATTTGTTACTGGGAGTGCTTACAAGTAACTGTGATTTTGTGAAGAATTAAAGTGGGTTTAAGGGAAACTGAAAACGCCAAGAAGAGCTCTTTCCAAAAAAAAAAAAAAAAAAAAAAAAGCGTGAGAAGTAGTTATAAAGTTTTAATTATCGAGAGAAAATGTATCTTCGTATTTTTTTATTTGTTTTCAGTTCATATCCACAGACCTGGACACTACGAAAAACTAGCGCCATAGTATCGAAGTAAACCATTTGAGCAGCCAAAACTGTAGCCCGTGGATTTCATACTTTGCCAAGAATGCAAAAATATACTCGCAAACAAACAAAAATTGTTACGTATTTTCAGACAGAATGTAACAATTCCAATTCAAAAGGAAGCAGATGCTGATGGTATAATCACTACCAAAATATCAGTTTAATAAATCAAGGTTGTTAAATACAGGCAAGGGTTATGTGCAGAAGAATGGAACAACTGATAGAAGCCGACCTCGGGGAAGAGCAATGTGGATTCTGGAGAAATGTAGGAACAATACTACCCTCAGGATTTAGCTTAGAAGGCAGAAGGCAGAAGCACCAGAAGTACAACTAACTATAAAGACTCTAGAATTTTCCTAACAAATGATAAATTGTTCTTTCTTCTGTTTCGCAGCTTCTTGCTATCAAGCGCTGCGGCAATGATTTTAAATATCTGCGCCCAGCGAGTCATAGTGTTTAAAAGTACCTTTTAAACGCTGGCCGCGCGTCTTGGTATAGGCGCACGTTATAAACAGATTTCGTTTCTTTACTCTCGCGTTGTCATGCTTAGTATCATTACAAACTACAGCTCGATGGCTGTCCTTTTCTCATATGCAAAATGTCTGAAATCCAATAATATCACAAAGTGTTGAGGGTAACAATTGTAAAGGGAGCCGTATATCTCTTTACGTCTATCACACGTACTTAATTTTTATTTCAAACCTCCCAAATTATTTCTTTGCATCTGTCTGTGTCCCATGTTCTGCCACTAGGAACAAAAACGAGCAGAGGTTAAATTATTCATAAAATAAACACTGCGATAAAATTAATGTAATGATTTTCATTATTTTACTTATTTCCTTCATTCGATGTATTTCGACGTGTTTGGTGGCTTAACCACTAGAGGCGTATTGGGCTGGTGCGTAGGTTCGTATTGTTTTTGTTTTGCATGTTGGTATTTCGGTTGCTGTCGGTTTATTTATCGATTGGTGTTACGGTGCATATTGTTCATAAATTGTTGTTTTGGTATTAAGTTGGCTGAGGTTTCTTATGGATTTCCCGGGATTTGGTCTGTTGTCCGGCCCGGGCTAGGTCTCGTTATTTTAGTCGGTCCTTGTTTTGGCTTAGTACGATTTTGGTTTACTGCCAGGTGGTTCTGGTAGTACGCCGGGTCGCTGTGGTTGTGTTGTATTTTGTATGGGGCTGTGTGCTCGGAGCCGTGGAGTACCATTTGTGTGAACTGCTTCTCTGGGGAGTACTGATCGGGCCATTCTTCGTTTTCTTTGTTTGAAATAATTTTATTATTATTTTAAAGTAACATTATCACTTAAATGATTTAATTCTTGTTGCGTTAGTTGCAACTTGGGTACTAAAAAATTTGGTATTGTAATTACGCAAGATTTAATAGTGGCACATGCCCCTTTACCTTTCGTAATCTGTCAATTGCCGAAACACCTTAAGCTCATACTCATATGATGTGATTTTCTCAAACTATTGTATTTTATGTCATGTTATTGTTTTTTTAAATTTGCTGATCACTGGTGTACTGTTCCAAGTATTAAAATGTTTCAGGTAGCTATTACTTGGGTGGAACACGCGGAACCGCAACGGAGAGAGTAGTGGCGTGCCTTACGTGTCCGTTGTTGGCGCGGCCTGCTGTCCGTTGTTTGTTTTGGTGCGCCTGAGTTAAGTATTGTGTTGCCTCCTCCCTTGCGGTCCCGTTGTGCTCTTCTCATAAACGTTTCCTTCAAGACACTTTTGTTAATTTTGTGCTAGTATTATTTTAATTTCTTACATTGTTAAAATTGTGCAGCCTTCATTACGCACACTGTTTGTCATAATGTCTCTTGTATCATTATGTGCGTGTGTAATGGTGCAATAAATGGATGATTGTTATTTCTGTTGGCGCCCTTCATGCTTCCTTTCTTGTCCCTATTGGTACGCTTTTCTTGTACTTGTGTTGGTAAACCATAACAATTTTTTTAAATTTTTTTTTTTTCAGGTAGTGAGTGGAGCTATGGACGCTGTAAAATCGAGTGCCAAGTGGAGAAATGGGAACTCATCCGGCACATCCTTCAGTTTTTCAATAGAAGGGTGACAGTAGCGGAGGCAGGCAGAAACATTTGCGCCGTGAATGGGGATAAAGCCACGGGACATAGAACGGCAACACAATGGTTTCCTCGATTTATGTAGGACCGTCTTCGCATTAGTCAAATGGTTCAAATGGCTCTGAGCACTATGCGACTTAACTTCTGAGGTCATCAGTCGCCTCGAACTTAGAACTAATTAAACCTAACTAACCTAAGGACATCACACACATCCATGCCCGAGGTAGGATTAGAACCTGCGACCGTAGCGGTCGCTCGGCTCCAGACTGTAGCGCCCAGAACCGCACGGCCACTCCGGCCGGCTTCGCATTAGTCACTCTCCATTTTCAACAAGACTCTCTGGGTGTGATGGGGATCGTTCAAACGCATGAATGCACAATGATCCACACCAAACTGGCAAATAAGATGAACTGCTATCATTCCACCATCGTGAAACATTTGCATGCAATGGTTAAGGCTCAGAAATCGAGTGTAAGCATACCGTATGCTCTAAGCCAAAATAAAAAATAAACCGTGAGTAGCCATATATCCATCTATGCTTGCTCGTCATCAACTGGCTCGTGAACAACGTCGACCGTTCCCATCCTGTATCGTTGCTGGTGACGAGAAGCGGTGTCTTAAGACTAACATAAGGAAAAGAAAGTGATGGTTGAGCTGAAACGAAGCAGCAACTCCCCGTATCTAGTGGAAGAGCGGCGGTGTGGTGTACTACGAGCTGCTTTCCCGAGGTGTAACCATCACTTCTGACATTCATTGTCAACTAGCGGGACGTCTTGCAGACGCAATCGAAGAACAAGGAGCAGAAGACCGTGATGTGATGCTACTCCACGATAACACCCACCAGCATTCTGCTAGACTCAGAGGAAACACCACAGAGGAATTGGGCTGGGAAGTCATTCCGCACCTACCTTTTTCACCTCACTTTCCGCCCTCAGATCTTCCCCCTCTGTAACGAACAACCTTCAAGAAATGAGATTTTTCACTCTGCAGTGCACTGTGCGCTCATACGAGACTTCCTGTCAAATTAAAACTGTGTACCGGACCGATACTAGAACTCGGGACCTTTGCCTTTCGCTGACAAATGCTCTACCATCTGAGCTACCCAAGCACGACTCACGCCCCGTCCTCACAGCTTTACTTCTGCCAGTACCTCGTCTCCTACCTTCCTAACTTTACGAAAGCTCTCCTGCGAACCTCGCAGAACTAGCACCCCTGAAAGAAAGGATACTGCGGAGACATGGCTTAGCCACAGCCTGGGGGTTGTTTCTAGAATGAGGTTCGCAGGAGAGCCTCTGTAAAATTTGGAAGGTAGGAGACGAGGTACTGGCAGAAGTAAAGCTGTGAGGACGGGGCGTGAGTCGTGCTTGGGTAGCTCAGATGGTAGAGCATTTGTCTACGAAAGGAAAAGTTCCCGAGTTCGAGTCTCGGTCCGGCACACAATTTTAATCTGCCAGGAAGCTATCTTTTACGTAATAAGATCGATAATCTTGCTTTTGAAAATGCTTCAAAAGTTTATAATTAACAAAATTAATGTCTATATTTTCAAACATAAGTAAAATTGAGTAAGTATATTTCGAAATAAATTCAATATATGATAAATAATTAAGTTTTTCAAAAATAATGAAATTAATGTTACATTGAAGTGACAAATGTCATGGGTTACACCCTAATATCATGTCAGACCTCCTTTCGCCAGGAGTAACGCAACATCTCGACGTGGTATTGACTCAAAAACCTACGGAAGTCCGTTGCAAAAATATTCAGCCATGCTTCCTCTGTAGCCGTCCATAATTGCGAAACTGTTTCCGGTGCATGAGTTTGTTCAAATGGTTCAAATGGTTCTGAGCACTATGGGACTTAACATCTGTGGTCATCAGTCCCCTAGAACTTAGAACTACTTAAACCTAACTAACCTAAGGACATCACACACATCCATGCCCGAGGCAGGATTCGAACCTGCGACCGTAGCAGTCGCGCGGTTCCGGACTGAGCGCCTGAACCGCTAGACCACCGAGGCCGGCGCAGGAGTTTGTGCACGAACTGAATGGCTCTGAGCACTATGGGACTTAACTTCTAAGGTCATCAGTCCCGTAGAACTTAGAACTACTTAAACCTAACTAACCTAAGGACATCACACACATCCATGCCCGAGGCAGGATTCGAACCTGCTACCGTAGCGGTCACGCGGTTCCAGACTGTAGCGCCTTTAACCGCTTGGCCACACCGGCCGGCTGCACGAACTGACCTCTCAATTATATCCCATAAACAATCGATGGAATTCATATCGGACGACCTGGATGGCCAAACCATTAGCTAGAATTGTCCAGAATGTTCCTCAAAACCAACTGCGAATAACTGTCCCCCGCTGACATGGGGCATTGTCATGCAGAACAATTCCATCGTTGAGTGGCTGCAAATGGTCTCCACGCATCCGAACATAATCATTTCCCGCAGTGCCAAATACGTCTTTTAATGACATGATTATTATGAATAATATCCAGCTGTACTGCTGTGTAAGTTGTTTATATTTTATATCATTCACAGTGAGTCCATTTCGGCGTACTGTCATCATCAGGTGCTCTGTAAATACATACATAAGCTATAGTCTTAGTATAATGATCTTGTAGATATGATCTGAAAAGCTATAATACATCGTTAGGTGTTTCTACCTTACATGTAATATCGTTGATGTCATGTCCTGTCTTTTTTAGAATTATTACTTTCTGCCACACTGGAGGTGTGTATTGGATTTTGCTTGGTTTCCATGTACTTGGATGACATCAGTGTGCACTGATAATACTGTCTCTTTGGGTAGGCTTTCTGTAGATTTTGAAACAAAGTTTGTTGTTAATGTTCTTAATCGTTAGGTCGAAAAAGGGAATAGTTTTTTTAGTATGGTGCCCTGCAGCCAGGCGACTAGCGCGAGTTTTGGTGTTCTCGTAAATATAAGTCATTTTAGATTATAAAACATATAGTTTATTACTGATTACTTGGTGAATAGGTGTATTGGTGTGCCTTTTAAGTGTACCATTAAAGGTTTCATTTTTCTTTACGTAATACTGCAGAAAACGTGAAAAGATCGCACAATCGTATTTTCTGTTTACGTTTTGCCGCAGTAAATCTATAGAATTTCGTTTAATTGTTCTTTGCTCTCTCCAGCAATTTAACTGTAGCGTACCTCTTCATTATTTAACTAGCATTTCCGGAAAGTACCCTAAAGTTTAAGTTGTTATTTCAGAACATTTGCACTGTTGTTATTGTTTACACACAGTTGCGTATAGGTAAAATTTGTGGAACGATATTTTCGTGTTTATCTGTAATTTAACTGACTTATTCTTAATACTCTATTACGTTTATCATGCGTGGAAAGTGCTTGACTTGCCGTAGAAATGTCCGCAGCTCGTGGTCGTGAGGTAGCGTTCTCGCTTCCCGCGCCCGGGTTCCCGGGTTCGATTCCCGGCGGGGTTAGGGATTTTCTCTGCCTCGTGATGACTGGGTGTTGTGTGATGTAGTTAGGTTTAAGTAGTTCTACGTTCTAGGGGACTGATGACCATAGATGTTAAGTCCCATAGTTCTCAGAGCCATTTGAGCCATTTTTTTGCCGTAGAATTGTTAGGTCGGGGCTTTGGTGTGGTGGGTGCTGTAGTTTTTTCCATATGGGCGACTGTAGTGGCGTGAGAATAGGGGAATTATATGAGACTCATCAGTGGTTTTGTAGGATTTGTAGTAGAAACAGGAAGATATTAAAACAGGAGGGGAAAATTGACGCCCTTCAGGCTGAGTTAGACAAGGCCAGGGGAGATCTTGACAGGTTAAGGAGGGAGAAGGGTAGAGAGAGGTGAGAAGTGGCAACAGGCAACAGGAGGAACAGGCCTAGAACTTTGTCTGACAGCTTCGTGGTGAATGTGGAAAACAGATTTGACCTGTTGCTTCATTTAGAAGCTGGTGAACCTCAAGCAGTTGCAGGTGTAGACAGAGGACAACAAATTTTCAGCAGCAAATTGAAAAGTAACAATGTAGGGAAATCAGTAAAGAGAAAGAAAGTGTTGCTGTTAGGTAGTTCCCATGGAAGAAGTGTTGGCCAAATTTTGCAGGATGAACTAGGGTCAGAATACCAGGTCACCAATTTTTTTAAACCTAATGCTGGTCTGGAGTAGGTGACAGAGGATTTAGGATCACTTTGCAAAGATTTCACTAAGGAAGACACCGTGGTTATAGGGGGTGGGGCAGGTAATAGTACTGACAAAGATCTTGGGTACAGTGTAGAGTGTGACCTGGCAAAGATTGCATCATCATCGAAGCATATTAGTGTTGAGTTTGTATCTGTTCTTGGGCGCCATGACCGACCTCATTTGAACTCTTCTGTCAAGAGAGTTAATTTGCAGTTGGAATGGCTGCTTATGTCGGGCGCAGGGTCACACAATGGTGTGGTTCCTATTGATTCTCTCAATAGGTGGGATTATACTAGGCATGGCCTTCACCTAACAGGAAGTGGGAGGGTAAACTGGCTGGGAAAATAGCAGGAAAGTTAAAGGGTGGAGGCACTGTCATGAGTAATAAAATAGCAGTGGTTATAGGGTTCAGGAAAGACCCTTTTTTAGGGTAGCGAGGACAGAAAGATACCAAATTTTAAGAGAGGTTAGAACTGAGACAAACCTTCAGTTTGAGAAAGAAACCAAAAAACATAACTCTAGCTTATATCAGCATAAACAGCTACTAATTAAAAATTTTCAACAGTCAGCAGATATTTTAACTCTACCCAATTTTAACTCAGTCAATGCGAAATGTCAGCTATCTTTATTGCATCAAAATATTCGAGGACTGAGAAATAAAATTAATGAATTAATTATCTGCATAGATGAATTAGAGTCTTCAAACCCAGCTGACATAATCTGCCTCTCTGAACATCATGTGACCACTGGTATAGAACTTTTAAGTGTTACAGGGTTTAGGTTAGCATCTCACTTCTGTAGATCAGAAATGGAGAAAGGGGGAGTTGCCACATTCATCAGGAAGTGTCATAAATTTAAGAACATAGACATTCATAAATTTTGCCTAGCACAGCATATGGAAGCATGTGTAACAGAAGTACAATTTCAGAAAAAATCCTTCATAATATTAAGTGCATATCGAGCAACTGCAGGTAACTTTAATCCATTCGTAAACCACTTTGAAGCTGTACTGGCCCATTTAACAACCAAAAATAAGGAAATAGTGGTTGCTGGTGATTTCAATGTAGAAATCCTTAAAGACTCTCCCAATAAGAACTTATTTGAGTTAGTGGCACTATCATTCAACTTAATTCCCACTGTAAAGTTCCCCATTAGGGTAGCCAATTGCTCACAAACAGCCATTGATAATATCTTTATAGAAAAGTCCAATGAACAAAATTATATTACAAAACCAGTAGTCAATGGCCTCTCAGACCATGACATGCAGTTCCTTCTGTTAAATGTTAATACTGAACAGGATATAAAATCTGTTAAATCTGAGCTCAAAAGGGTAATCAATAAGCCAAAAATTGATTATTTTAGGACACTCCTCAGAGACATTCACTGGACTGATGCTTACAGTGATCATGGTATGAACGAAAAATATAACACTTTTGCTATTAAAGTGCTTACCTTATTCGAACACTGTTTTTCCCCCAAAACTTAACAAGGTTAGAGCAAGGTCTACAAAGAAGCCATGGATTATTCAAGAAATAGGGGCATCTTGTAAAACAATAAGAAAACTGTATCTGTCAATCCGAAACAGTTCCGATGTTGATGCTATAGCACATTACAAGAAATACTGCAAAATATTAAAGACTGTAATTCGGACATCAAAGCAAATATATTACAGGGAAAAGATAGTCATATCAGATAACAAAATAAAGGCTATATGAGATATAGTGAAGGAGGAGACCAGTAGAACCAGACATGAATAGGGACAAATAACATTAAGAGTAAATGATACATTAGTGACAGACATGTATAGTGTTGCAGAACCTTTTAACAAACATTTTATAAGTTTTACTGACAAGATGGGGTTGTCAGGTTCTGTAGATGCTGCTATGGAATACCTCAGACCAGACATTTCAAGTAACTTCCATAATATGAATTAGACCCTCACTACCCCAGCAGAAATAATGTCCATCATAAAATCTTTAAAATCAAGAACATCTAGTGGGTATGATGAAATATCAACAAAGTTAATTAAAGAATGTGATTCCGAGTTAAGTAACATATTAAGCTATCTGTGTAACCAGTCATTTATCAGCGGAATATTTCCTGAATGGTTGAAATATGCTGAAGTTAAGCCACTGCTAAAGAAGGGAGATAAAGCAATAGCATCAAATTTCTGTCCAATTTCACTTTTGCCAGCATTCGCAAAAATGTTTGAAAAAGTAATGTACAATCGGCTTTATAACTATCTTATCTCAAATAACATACTGTCAAAGTCACAGTTCGGATTTGTAAAGGGTTCTGATATTGAGAAGGCTATCTACACTTACAGTGAAAATGTGCTTAATTCATTACACAAAAAATTGCAAGCAACTGGTATATTTTGTGATCTGTCAAAGGCATTTGACTGTGTAAATCACAATATCCTTTTAAGTAAATTAGAATATTATAGTGTAACAGGAAGTGCTGCAAAATGGTTCAAATCTCATATCTCTGGAAGGAAACAAAGGGTGTTATTAGGAAAGAGACATGCATCAAGCTATCATCCAACTGGGAACTAATTACATGTGGGGTCCCACAAGGTTCCATTTTAGGGCCCTTACTTTTTCTTGTGTATATCAATGACCTTTCATCAGTACAATTACCAGAAACCAAGTTCGTTTTGTTTGCCGATGATACAAACATTGCAATAAATAGCATATCAAGTGTAGTCTTAGAAAGGTCAGCTAATGAAATATTTGTGGACATTAATCACTGATTCCTAGCCAGTTCTTTGTCACTAAACTTTGAAAAAACACACTACATGCAGTGCAGAACTTGTAAGGGGTGTCCCACGAGTATATGTGTAACATACAATGACAAGCAGATAGAAGAGGTGGACAGTATTAAATTCTTGGGATTACAGCTTGATAATAAATTCAACTGGGAGGAGCACACCACAGAACTGCTGAAGAGTCTTAACAAATCTCTATTTGCAATGCGAATTATGGCAGATATAGGGTATATAAAAATGAAAAAGCTGGCATGCTATGCTTACTTTCATTCCATAACGTCATATGGGATTATTTTTTGGGGCAGTTCATCAAGCCAACCTAAAGTTTTCTGGGCACAAAAACGTGCAGTAAGAGTTATATGTGGCATGAACTCAAGAACATCCTGCAGAAGCCTGTTTAGGGCACTAGGGATACTAACTACTGTTTCCCAATATATTTATTCCTTAATGAAATTTGTCATTAAAAATATATCACTTTTTTCAAACCAACAGCTCAATTCATGGAATCAGTACTAGAAGTAAAAATAATCTTCACAAGGATTTACTTAGTCTTGTACAAAAAGGTGTGCATTATTCAGGAACACACATTTTCAATGACTTTCCAGCAGCCATAAAAAGCTTAACAACCAATGAAATTCAGTTTAAGAGAAGCCTAAAGGATTTATTGGTGGCCAACTCCTTCTACTCCATTGATGAATTTCTCAGTAGAACCAACTGATTTGTGTTTATAACTTCTGCACAATTTCAGTGCAGTAATGTGTTCATTGTAAATAAGTGTGTGTGTGTGTGTGTGTGTGTGTGTGTGTGTGTGTGTGTGTGTGTGTGTAAGTACAATCTAACTTCTGCACCATTTCAGTGCAGTAATGTGTTCATTGTGAATAAGTAGTTAGTAGTTGTTTTACACGTTTATTAGCTTATAAATAAATTTAAAAAAATGTTTTAAATTCAGTGCATTAGTATTTGTAAAATGATTCTTTCATAGAGCGTTCATTAAAAAATGACGACAGTGCCACTTGGGACCTTTGAAATGGTACATTAGCTTATTTGTTTGAGTTGTAAATATTTTTCATGTATTGTTGTCTTTCTGAGATGTTCTACATCCTGGAGGACCTCCTCACTATGGATCAATTGGAATGAAAGTAAATCTAATCTAATTTAATCTATGGTAAATTTTATTCTGAGGTGTAATTAATTCAGTGATTTATGTATTTCGTCTATGTCAGTAAGGTTACCTTCTATAGCCATTAAAGTGTCGTCTGTGTATCAATAATATTACATGATTTTTTGATTAGTTGTGCTTTTCGTTAAAAAAATCGTTTCTTCCAAGCCGTTAAGGAATATGTTAGCTATGGTCCAGCAATGGTACACCCCACTGCGACTCCATCTTTTTGTGTATGTATTTTACTATCAAACTCGAAGTAATTTTGGTGTAAGACAAGTTTTGTTAGTAGTAAAATTTATATAGTGCTATGTACTACGATTTTTCTGGAGTAGGTCTTGTTTTATGATATCTATTGTTTCCTGGATTGGGATGTTCGTTTACAGGTTATAAACATCGAAAGATACAAATCTTATATTTGGTAGTATGTTTGTCTTTGATTCGTTTAGCTGATGTTTTAGAATTCCTTATTGTACATTTTTGTTGTGTGTGTAAAATTTATTAAGAAGGTTGTTTAATTTCTTGCTTATGCAATATGAGGGACTGTTAACATTGCCTACTGCATGACGTACAGGAACAAATTGTTTATGTGTCTTAGGGTGTCCATGGAGCTTTGGTGTTCTGGGGTACATAGGTATACATGTCATTTTTTCATAATCTGTAAGTATTGCATGACATACTTTTTTGGTTTTCTAGGTTTGGTTTACAAATATGTGTGGGTTTTCTATTGATCTGTATGATAACATTGCAGTCAAAGCAATCATTAACTTTTTGTATGTAGTTATGGCATCGTGGTGTCTGTGCCACATTCGAAACCTACCATCAGCTCTTACCAACTGAAATCAAGACTCATCTAACAAGGCCACGGTTTTACAGTCGTCTAGTGTCCAACCGCTATGGTCACGAGCCCAGGAGAGGCGCTTCAGGCGATATCGTGCTGTTAGCAAAGCCATTCGCGTCGTCTGCTGCCATAGTCCATCAACGCCAAATTTCGCTGCACTCTCCTAAAGGATACGTCCGTCCTACGTCACACCCCACATTGATTTCTGCGGTTACTTCACGCAGTGCCGCTTGTTTGTTAGCTCTGAAAATTATACAAAAAGACCTCTTGTCCATGGTAAGAGGTAATACCTGAAATTGACTATTCTCGGCACGCTCTTGACATTGTGGACCTCCGAATACTGAATCCCCTAACGATTTCGAAAATGGAATGTCCCATGCGTATAGCTCCTACTACAACACCGTGTTCTATGTATGTTAATTCTCGTCGTGTGGCCATAACCATGTCGTAATCCCTTTCACATGAGTACAAGTGACAGCCACGGCTAAGCGATACTGCCGCCTTCTACACTACTGGCCATTAAAATTGCTACACAGCGAAGATGACGTGCTACAGACGCGAAATTTAACCGGCAGGAAGAAGATGCTGTCATACGCAAATGATTACCTTTTCAGAGCATTCACACAAGTTTGGCGCCGGTGGTGACACCTACAACGTGCTGACACGAGAAAAGTTTCCAACCGATTTTTCATACACAAACAGCAGTTGACCGGCGTTGCCTGGTGAAACGTTGTTGTGATGCCTCGTGGAAGGAGGAGAAATGCGTACCATCACGTTTCCGACTTTCTACATCTACTCTACATCTACATCCATACTCCGCAAGCCACCTGACGGTGTGTGGCGGAGGGTACCTTGAGTACCTCTATCGGTTCTCCCTTCTATTCCAGTCTCGTATTGTTCGTGGAAAGAAGGGTTGTCGGTATACTTCTGTGTGGGCTCTAATCCCTCTGATTTTATCCTCATGGTCTCTTCGCGAGATATACGTAGGAGGGAGCAATATACTGCTTGACTCTTCGGTGAAGGTATGTTCTCGAAACTTCAACAAAAGCCCGTACCGAGCCACTGAGCGTCTCTCCTCCAGAGTCTTCCACTACAGTTTATCTATCATCTCCGTAACGCTTTCGCGATTACAAATGATCCTGTAACGAAGCGCGCTGCTCTCCGTTGGATCTTCTCTATCTCTTCTATCAACCCTATCTGGTACGGATCCCACAATGGTGAGCAGTATTCAAGCAGTGGGCGAACAAGCGTACTGTAACCTACTTCCTTTGTTTTCGGATTGCATTTCCTTAGGATTCCTCCAATGAATCTCAGTCTGGCATCTGCTTTACCAACGATCAACATTATATGATCATTCCATTTTAAATCACTTCTAATGCGTACTCCCAGATGATTTATGGAATTAACTGCTTCCAGTTGCTGATCTGCTATTTTGTAGCTAAATGATAAGGAATCTATCTTTCTATGTATTCGCAGCACATTACATTTGTCTACATTGGGATTCAGTTGCCATTCCCTTCACCATACGTCAATTCGCTGCAGATCCTCCTGCATTTCAGTACAATTTTCCATTGTTACAACCTCTCGATATACCACAGCATCTTCCGCAAAAAGCCTCTGTGAACTTCCGATGTCATCCAAAAGGTCATTCATGTATATTGTGAATAGCAACGGTCCTACGACACTCCCCTGCGGCACACCTGAAATCACTCTTACTTCGGAAGACTTCTCTCCATTGAGAATGACATGCTGTGTTCTGTTATCTAGGAACTCTTCAATCCAATCACACAATTGGTCTGATAGTCCATATGTTCTTACTTTGTTCATTAAACGACTGTGGGGAACTGTATCGAACGCCTTGCGGAAGTCAAGAAACACGGCATCTACCTGGAAAACCGTGTCTATGGCCCTCTGAGTCTCGTGGACGAATAGCGCGAGCTGGGTTTCACACGACCGTCTTTTTCGAAACCCGTACTGATTCCTACAGAGTAGATTTCTAGTCTCCAGAAAAGTCATTACACTCGAACATAATACGTGTTCCAAAATTCTACAACTGATCGACGTTAGAGTTATAGGTCCCTTCTTGAAAACGTGGATGACCTGTGCCCTTTTCCAATCCTTTGGAACGCTACGCTCTTCTAGAGACCTACGGTACACCGCTGCAAGAAGGGGGGCAAGTTCCTTCGCGTACTCTGTGTAAAATCGAACTGGTATCCCATCAGGTCCAGCGGCCTTTCCTCTTTTCAGCGATTTTAATTGTTTCTCTATCCCTCTGCCGTCTATTTCGATATCTACCATTTTGTCATCTGTACGACAATCCAGAGAAGGAACTACAGTCCAGTCTTCGTCTGTGAAACAGCTTTGGAAAAAGACATTTAGTATTTCGGACTTTAGTCTGTCATCCTCTGTTTCAGTACCATTCTGGTCACAGAGTGTCTGGACATTTTGTTTTGATCCACCTACCGCTCTGACATAAGACCAGAATTTCTTAGGATTTTCTGCCAAGTCGGTACATAGAACTTTACTTTCGAATTCATTGAACGCCTCTCGCATAGCCCTCCTCACACTACATTTCGTTCGCGTAATTTTTGTTTGTCTGCAAGCTTTGGTTATGTTTATGTTTGCTGTGAAGTTCCCTTTGCTTCCGCAGCAGTTTTCTAACTCGGTTGTTGTACCACGGTGGCTCTTTTCCATCTCTTACGATCTTGCTTGGCACATACTCATCTAACGCATATTGTACGATGGTTCTGAACTTTGTCCACTGATCCTCAACACTATCTGTACTTGAGACAAAACTTTTGTGTTGAGCCGTCAGGTACTCCGTAATCTGCTTTTTGTCACTTTTGCTAAACAGAAAAATCTTCCTACCTTTCTTAATATTTCTATTTACGGCTGAAATCATCGATGCAGTAACCGCTTTATGATCGCTGATTCCCTGTTCTGCATCAACTGTTTCAAATAGTTCGGGTCTGTTTGTCACCAGAAGGTCTTTCATAACGGTCGGATTGTAGCCTCTCGCGATTTCGGTTTATCGTATCGCGACATTGCCGCTCGCGTTGGTCGAGATCCAATGACTGTTAGCAGAATATGGAATCGGTGGGTTCAGGAGGGTAATACGGAACGCCGTGCTGGATCCCAACGGCCTCGTATCACTAGCAGTCGAGATGACAGGCATCTTATCCACATAGCTGTAACGGATCGTGCAGCCACTGCTCGATCCCTGAGTCAACGGATGGGGACGTTTGAATGTCAACAACCATCTGCACGAACAGTTCGACGACGTTTGCAGCAGGATGGACTATCAGCTGGGAGACCATGGCTGCGGTTACCCTTGACGCTGCATCACAGACAGGAGCGCCTGCGATGGAATACTCAACGACGGACGTGGGTGTGCGAATGGCAAAACGTAATTTTTTCGAATGAATCCAGGTTCTGTTTACAGCATCATGATGGTCGCATCCGTCTTTCGCGACATCGCGGTGAACGCGCATTCGAAGCGTGTATTCGTCATCGCCATACTGGCGTATCACCCGGCGTGATGGTACACGTCTCGGTCACCTCTTGTTCGCATCGACGGCACTTTGAACAGTGGACGTTACATTTGAGATGTTTTCGACCCGTGGCTCTACCCTTCATTCGATCCCTGAGAAACCCCACATTTCAGCAGGATAATGCGCGACTGCATGTTGCAGGTCCTGTACGGGCCTTTCTGGATACAGGAAATGTTCTAGTGCTGCCCTGGCCGGCACATTCTCCAGATCTCTCACAAACTGAAAGCGTCTGGTCAATGGTGGCCGTGCAACTGGCTCGTCACAATACGCCAGTCACTACTCTTGATGAACTGTGGTATCGTGTTGAAGCTGCATGAGCAGCTGTACCTGTACACGACATCCAAGCTCTGTTTGACTAAATGCCCAGGCGTATCAAGGCCGTTATCACGGTCAGAGGTGGTTGTTCTGGATACTTATTTCTCAGGATCTATGCACCCAAATTGCGTGGAAAATGTAATCACATGCCAATTCTAATATAATATATTTGTCCAATGAATATCTGTTTATCATCTGTATTTCTTCTTGGTGTAGCAATTTTAATGTCCAGTAGTGTATGTATGTCCATATCGGCATCTGATGATTTCTGTCACCTCAGTGTATGTTAGATTCATATCTGGACACGTGTTCTGTGTATAAGTGTACAAAACTATTTCGATGATGTCATTTAAACTACACGGAATGCGTTATTACAATATCGAACTTGCCCGTACCGTGTAGTAAGTTCACAAAGTGTGTCTAACAATCCATCTTTTTAAGTGTATGGTCGAAGACTATACATAGTGAAAGATGACCTACCGACCAGTTTCATTACAAGGCCCAGTAAGCAGGTTCAAATTGATTTTAAGTCGCATTAATTGTTGGGAGATGAAGAGGCTTGCTTAGGATAGATTAGCGTGGAGATCTGCGCCAAAACAGTCTTCGGAGTGAAGACCATAGCATCAACAACGTAATTTAATTTTTTTCGGATGATAAAGCCGTACGGCTACACCTGTCACTTTTTGTGACCGTTCGTCGCTTACGTTTCGTTTCTTGATAAGTTAGAAAGTGTGTTGCAGAATGCCTTGGGATGACCGGTTCTCGATCTGTGTCGCACACTGAGTGAGATTCGGAACCCTGCCGCTCTCCAGACACATATCAGCTTCCTCCTCCTCGCCCGACTCGTGCATTACCATCGATCTGGCACCAACAGCGCGGACTTAGGAAGCAGTTTTTAGCGCCCTGTCTTCCTCGCGGAATGTGACACGCGGTCGGGGAGAGGAGGGGGGGGGGGGCAGACGTAGGGTGAATCCCCGCAGATCCGGCCCGCGCAGGCCGCTGCCGGGTCCCGGGGGCGTCGTCTGCGCCTGTGCGCCCCACCCTCCGCCACACACCTGCTCAGCGTGCGGGACACGCGCGGCCCCAGCGGCGGCGACAGCTCAGCACTGGTCTGGCTGCTCGCTCTCCACCTCTGTCCGCTACCTGTCACCAGTCACATACCACTGCTCAGGTTGTCGGCGTAAAGAGCACAGAGGTAACACGCTGAGAGTGTATTATCATCTTAACACCTCGTCAAGAGTTTCTGTTTTAACATTTTTCAATTGTATAAAAAAAAATGGTTCTGAGCACTATGCGACTTAACTTCTGAGGTCATCAGTCGCCTAGAGCTTAGAACTAATTAAACCTAACTAAGGACATCACACACATCCATGCCCGAGGCAGGATTCGAACCTGCGAGCGTAGCGGTCGTTCGGCTCCAGACTGTAGCGCCTAGAACCGCACGGCCACTCTGGCAATTGTATAAAAGATCAAATATGAGTCACATTTTAGATCACAGCATATCACGTCAGTATGGCACTCCATGTAATTACTGTCCCACCTGAACTGCTAAATATCAACAGCCCAAAAAGTTATCCTTGCAACTCCTTAACTTCGTATGTAAATTTTGAGAACCCCACTAGCGTCTCCGACCCTTTAAATTTCTTGCAAATGTAAACAACATTTTTTTTTCTTTCTCTTTACCAGCGGCTTTTACACTGTGGAACTGCCGCTGCAAACTGTGGAATTTTTTTTTGATATAGCAATGAACATTGGCGGAGCGGTCTAAGGCGCTGCAGTCATGGACTGTGCGGCTGATCCCGGCGGAGGTTCGAGTCCTCCCTCGGGCATGGGTGTGTGTGTTTGTCCTTAGGATAATTTAGGCTACGTAGTGTGTAAGCTTAGGGACTGATGACCTTAGCAGTTAAGTCCCATAAGATTTCACACACATTTGAACATTTGAATTAACATTGGCTGTTAGTGGTGCGGGTTACAACAAAGGGCACACAGGTTTCTGCAGAGCCAGCCTAGTTCATGAGTCCACGCGAATAGTAAACGGTTATGAAAACACCCTGGACCTCTTAGCAACAAATGATCCTGACCTAATAACGAGCATCAAAACCGATTCAGGGATTAGTGAACACAGTGTTGCCGCAGTGAGATTGCATATTGTGATCCCCAAATCATCGAAAAATAAGCGAAAAATATACTTATTCAAAAAAGCAGATAAAAATTCACTTGACGCCTTCCTGTCAGACAATCTCCACTCATTCCAAATTAATAATGTATGTGTAGACCAGATGTGGCTTAAATTCAATGAAATATTATCGGCAACAATTGAGAGATTTACACCAAATAAATTAGCAAACGACGGTGCTGATCCCCCTTGGTACACAAAACGGGTTAAAACACTGTTGCAGAAACAACGAAACAAACATTCCAAATTTAAAGAGACGCAAAATCCCCAAGATTGGCGATCTTTTACAGAAGCTCGAAATTTAGCGTGGACTTCGATGAGATATGCTTATAACAGTTTCCACAACGCAACTTTGTCTCGAATCCTGGCGAAACCTAGCGTTCCTCAACGTTTGCTGTTCCTTATCAATATAAACGATTTGGGAGACAATCTGAGCAGCCGTCTTCGGTTGTATGTGAAGTATGTCTAGACGAAAGATCCGCACCCAAAGACTGGTAAGTTGCACAGGTCACATGAATATTCAAGAAAGGTAGTAGGAGTAATCCACTAAATTACAGGCCCACATCGTTAACGTCGATATGCAGCAGGATTTTGGGACATATATTGTGTTCGAAAATTATGAATTACCTCGAAGAAAACGGTATATTGACACACAGTCAACATGGGTTTAGAAAACATCGTTCTTGTGAAACACAACTAGCTCTTTATTCACATGAACTGTTGAGTGTTATTAGCAAGGGATTTCAGATTGATTCCGTATTTCTTGATTATCCGGAAGGCTCTTGACACTGTGCCACACAAGCGGCTAGTAGTTAAATTGCGTAGTTATGGAATATCGTCTCAGTTATGTGACTGGATTTGTGATTTACTGTTACAAAGGTCACACTTCGTAGTAACTGACTGAAAGTCATCGAGAAAAACAGAAGTGATTTCTGGCGCTTCCCAAGGTTTGATGTTCCTTATCTACATAAACGATTTGGGAGACAATCTGAGCAGCCGTCTTCGGTTGTTTGCAGATGACGCTGTCGTTTATCGACTAATGAAGTCATCAGAAGATCAAAACAAAATAAAAATCGATTTAGAAAAGATATCTGAATGGTGTGAAAAGTGTCAGTTGACCCTAAATAACGAAAAGTGTGAGTTCATCCACATGAGTGCTAAAAGGAACTCGTTAAACTTCGGTTACACGATAAATCAGTCTAATCTAAAAGCCGTGAATTCAACTAAATACTTAGGTATTAAAATTACGAACAACTTAAGTTGGAAGGAACACACAGAAAATGTTGTGGGGAAGGCTGCGTTATATTGGCAGGACACCTAGAAAATGTAACAGATGTACTAAGGAAGTACGCTTCTCCGTCCTCTTTTAGAATACTGCTGCGCGGTGTGGGATCCTTACCACATAGGACTGACGGCGTACATCGAAAAAGTTCAAAGAAAGGAAGCACATTTTGTATTATCGCGAAATATGGGAGAGAGTGTCACAGAAATGATACACACTTGGGCTGGACATCATTAAAAGGAAGGCGTTTTTCGTTGCAACGGAATCTTCTCACGGAATTCCAGTCACCAACTTTCCCCTCCGAATGCGAAAATATTTTGTTGACACCGACCTACATAGGGAGGAAAGATCACCTCGATAAAATAAGGGAAATCAGAGCTCGTACGGAAAGATATGTGTGTCCATTCTTTCCGTGCGCTATACGAGATTGGAATAATAGAGAACTGTCAAGGTGGTTCGATGAAGCCACTGGCAGGCCCTTAAATGTGATTTGCAGAGTGCCCATGTAGATGTAGATTACAAGAACGTTCCACGAAGAGTACGGGTAACATCAGTTTCGCTATCATGTACCATATATACGAAGTCTGTCTCGAGGAGACAAACATACTTACCTATCTGAGATAAGAATCCCAGACCTAAATGAACAAACCGAGAGTTTTTGCTGTGTGATACTGCTCACAGAAATAATCTGCTAGATAATCTCCGACCGATAGAACCACAGGATAATTACGAGTGGTATATCATGAAGCGATTGATGAAGTGAAGGGTGAAAACCACAATGAGCAACTGAGCCCAACAAACTCGCAGACAAATGAGCTCTGGCCTGCCTAATATCAATCCAAAGCAAGTCCGAAATATAACAACCTCGATAATATGAAGGTGAACAAGGCCCTTCACTTTAAACTTCATAGGACGCAACTGTTTTTGTTATTTCATTTCCCCATCGGTGAGGAAATCTGATATCGAATAACATCTCCCTTCAGCCTAAGTGTTAATTGCCTTACTAAGGTCTATAATACAATGTAAATAACGTGACAATTTCTGTTTTAAAAACTATAAATAGTGAAAACTAAACGAATTTTCAAATAGAGAAAGCGCATTAAGTGGTTCAAAATGGTTCAAATGGCTCTGAGCACTATGGGACTCAACTTCTGAGGTCATCAGTCCCCTAGAACTTAGAACTACTTAAACCTAACTAACCTAAGGACACCACACACATCCATGCCCGAGGCAGGATTCGAACCTGCGACCGTAGCGGTCTTGCGGTTCCAGACTGTAGCGCCTAGAACCGCACGGCCACTACGGCCGGCCGCATTAAGTGAGAGTTAAAAATATATAGAAGTGATCGTGTTAGTGATGCTATGATATTATAGTTTTGGAAGTGACATATGATAAAAAATTATGTTTGTAGTGAAGCTGAAGAGATGGTTGCAGTAACGGACCCATAAAGAACTGCAGCAGGCGTACATTACTGAACGGGCGGCAAAGTAAAATGACATTAAAAACGTTGAAATAACTTGGATGCAGCGTTGTAGGCTACTGCTGCGAGGAAAGGGCGTACGCTGAGACGAATTTCATGGGTAAGGAGTCAGCACTGGTTGAAGTTCTGATATGAGAAAATGAGTTGCGCATAGAGCTCCGCGGAAAGTGCTGTTTAGGCGTAACGGCGCGCGGAAGTACGAGAGGTGGGGTGCCAGTATATTAGGTGTTTATTTTCGTGTTTTCGTACTGCGTTAGAAGGCGCTGTAGGAAGAGCGGAAATTGTGCGAATTGGTTGAGTTTCTATTTCATGAGAATTACGAAAGCAGACTGTTGTTGGGAGGCGAACAGAGTATGTGTCGCTTGAAGATTTCTGCGGATTTCTAAAATTTTGAAGTGGTAGAGACTCAGCTAAGGTTATTTGGCTATCAAAGGTTAGTCATAAGAGAGCTCTACTGTGCTAGTAAGAAAAATGACTTGTTTAAAAAACAGAAAATAGTGAATGGGAATAACGGAATCGGCGAGTGATTTAACCAGAGATAAAGTCTTGGTTTCATCCTAGTTTTGTTGACATTGCCATCTGCTACAGGCCTCGAACAGAAGATTCAGGTAATGATCGACAGAAGCATGAGAGAGTTGAGGTTTGATGGGTAGCTTGTATGCACTGTCATCAACATACTGAAGGTGACAGTTAGCAGGTGGATGATGAAGAATGCGTCTACATTAAACAAACTATGAAAGAGAGGGGGTGAGACAGATCCTGAGGCACGGCAGAAGTAGGATGAACAACGCGAAAGTGAGTGTGGCTAATTTTGGACCGAACGAAGTGGTGTAGTGGTTAGCACGACGACAATTCAAACCCGCGTCCCGCCATTCTGATTTAGGTTTTACGTGATTTCCCTAAATCGCTTCAGGCAAATGCCGGGATGGTTCCTTTGAAAGGGCACGGCCGACTTCCTTCCCCAGCCTTCCCAAATGCGATGGGACCGATGACTTCGCTGCTTGGTCCTCTCCCTCCAAATCAACCAACTAACTAATTTTGAAGTATGTATGTCGGTAATGGATGATGAAAGGTAATAGGCGGACATACTCAACTGTGAGAGCACAGATCTGCAGTTTCAAAAGCAGACCAGAATGCCATACCAATCAAAGGCACTTCGGATATCAATGGGGAAAAATGTTGCATTTGAATTTTTTTTAGTCTGATGAGAGATAGTGTTCATGACGTCGCGCTTTCATATTTTATAGGCAGCTATACATCCACGTCGAATGGAATGTGAGCTAACTGCGTCCCACCAGACGTCAGCATTACCAGACAGATGAAGTAACTCTGATTCATGTTCTGTATCGATGATCTAGATAGTCGACGACGCAGACTCCGTTACCGTTCTGTACATGGATATAGAAAAAGTTATGAATCGAAATGTGTTGTGAGATACACATGTTGTGGGTTAAAAGAAGTTATTATCTGTGGTTTGTACGATGTAATAAATTTATTTACTATGTTGTCAGTTGATGACATTCTGGGATACCCAGACCCGACCAGAAAATAGTTAACATAGCGATAACACGATGAAAGTTGGGAAGAAAAAAAAAAGACGGGTGCACCGACATGTTCATTCATGATATATGATAGCAATGATATATGGACAGCAATACCTACGTTCCATCTATACTATTATCGCCGACAGAAAAAGTAAGTTTTGATGTAAAACCGAGTATTAATATGAATCAATCGGTGTTCGAATGTTTTATAATCAATCAAGTGCAGTATCTGCGTTAATTCTCGCACATACTGTTGCAAGAAAGCTCTGAATATGCGTCATCGAGACGAATAAAATAATATTTTCTAATTTTCTGTAACCCCGTAACATCTCATGCAATTTATCGTCGTGCTGAAGGCAATGTGCTTCCATTCAAGGCAGCCAAAGCGATCCACTTCGAAGCTTATCAGTGAAACCAGAGTTTGGGATTCAGCCGCTTGCTGCCTGAGCGGCAAAGTTTGCCGCCTGCCCCTGCTCTGCCCACTGGGTGCCTCCTAGACAAGCGGATAGTAAGTATCCCCTCCATTCCCTCTCCTCCTTTAGTCCCGTCTTAGAGGTTTCGAGATAAGCCTCGCTACTCGGAGCCTCACACCTGTGTTTAGACAGACTTCGAAAGTCAGTCGTCTGCAATCCCACAGTGTTATTTACTCTTTACCTCATAGAAATCATCACATAAACAACTACTTATAAAGCAATTACAACTTAAATCAAAGAAGTATATTTGTAATGTTGTATTATTATGTGATATAAGTTACCATGAGCGCTACATGTCATTTCACATTTTTTTTATCATCTGTTAGTCGGCTAGGAGCATAGTACTGTATGTTTAAAATGCAGCTTCTCACGGAGGTCCACCGTGGGCTGTAATTATCATATGGCTGTGAAACTAGGTAGAAATGCTAATGCGTTAATGCGGAACCAATTTACGCTGGAAAAAATTACTTCCAGTTTTGGTCACCAGGCGCAAACCCGGCGCTTTACAGCATCTCGTCGATGTCTCCGATGTTCATATTGAACAAACTGTATAACTGGCGATTAATAATAAAATCAGCAGTATGCCTTTTTCTCTTGTTTGACCTATTCTGTCCACCTCCAATTCCCAATCCATTATATATGGAAACATTTCTAAATGTCATTCTTGCATTCACACCACCAGATTTGCTCCTGGTGGCCAAAATTGGTACTAATTTTTTTTCAGCGTATATCGGTTCCGCATTAACGCATTACAATACCTACCTCTTCATACACTTCTGAGATTCTATAGGGACCACACTTTCTTCCTTAGGCTCTGGCATTTCGATATGTTCAGCGGTTTACATTTTACAGCCTACGGCTCGTTTCTTATTGAATAACCAACATTTACTCCAAAAACTAATATCAAAAAACAACTCGGTGTTTTTTAAAAGGTGTCGTTCGTTTTTGTGCTCTTCATAAGACTGCTTAGATGCAGCTCTGTGCTCTAGTCTACCCTGTATGAGACTCTTCACCTCTGCATATCCATTTAAACCTGATTACTGTATTTATCCCTTGATCTCCATCTACAATTTTTACCTCCTTATACATTCCTCCATTACCAAATTTACTATCCCTGCATGTCACATGGTGTGTCTATCAACCAGCCGCTTCTTTTAGGCAAGTTATGCTAGAAGCTTCATTTTGCCCCAATTCGATTCGTTGTTTCCTCGTTAGTCACAAAATCTACTCATCTAATCTTCAGCATTCCTCTGCAGAACTATATATCAAAAGGTTCTATTCCTTACTTGACTGAAATTTTTAATGTCCACGTTTCATTTCCATTCTAGGTTACAGTCCACACAGATACGTTCCTAACAGATTTCCTAACACGTGGATTTATATTAGATTTAACAAATTCATCTTTTTCACGAGTTCTGTTCTTGCTACAGCCAGTCCGTATTTTATATGCTCTCTGCTTCGACAATCATCAATAATTCTCTTGCCCAAATAGCAAAACCCATCTAATACTTTTAATATCTGATTCTCTAATCTAATTCATCCAGCATCGCCTGATTTAATTCGACTACAGTCCATTACCATCGGTTACTTCTTTTATGTTCATCTCATAACCAACCTCTTTTAAAGGCACTACCCATTCCATTCACGTGTTCTTCCAAATCCTTTGCTGCGTCTGAAAGAATTGCGATGTCGCCACCAAACCTAAAAGTTTTCGTTAGTTCTCAGTAAGCTATTAATTTTCATTCCTAATGTTTCCTTGGTTTCCTTTAATGCTTATTAAATGTGCAGATGGAGCAAAATCTGGAGTAGGCTACAAATTGTCTCACTCCTTTTTCAAAAACTACTTCCCATTCAGGTTCAAAACTTACGACTATAGTCTGGTTTCCGAACAAGTTGAAAACAACCTTTCAATCCCTATATTTTATCCTTGCTACCGTCCGCTTTTCAAATAGTTTATTCTAGTCAACAACACCAAGTTTTCTGTAAATCTACAAATTCTATAAACGTAGGTTCGCCTGTCTTTAATGCATATTCTAATCTAAGATAAGTCGTAGAGTCAGTATTGTTTCATGTGTTCCTACAGTGTTCTGAAACCCAAACTGATCTCTTCTAAACTCAGTTTCTGTTAGTTTTTCCATCTTCTGCAAATAATTCATGTCAATATTTTCCAAGTATTGCTTACTAAGCCGATGGTTTGCTAGTATTAGTACTTTTCAGCAGCATACGGAATTATTACTTTCTATCTTAAGTCTAACGGTATTTTGTCTATCTCATATGCTCTGCACGTCATGTGAGATAGTAATGCCATGTCTACTCAAGGGCGCCTTGTTTCGATTTTGATTTCCATTGCTATGACAAATTCTTTTTGCAGTGTCGTATCTCTCATCTCATCTTCATCTACTTCATCTCCAATTTCTATAATAATTGCCTTCTATTTCATTTCCCTTTTATAGCCCTTCTATAAATTTCTTCAGTCTTTCAGCTTTTCCTGTTTTGCTTAGTACTAGCTTGTCGTTTGAGACTCCAATTACTATAATATTGCCTTCTACTTCATTTCCCTTTTATAGCCCTTCTATAAATTTCTTCAGTCTTTCAGCTTTTCCTGTTTTGCTTAGTACTAGCTTGTCGTTTGACACCTTGATACTCACAAAACTGAAACGTCCCCTTAGAACAATTATACATGACTGTGCTTCAATTGACACACAATATTTTTTAGCGCAACGCAATCTGACTTTCAATAATCCCTACAAAAGAATGGCCCTGACTAATATTAACCTATACCTTTCACAAATCACTTACCTCATAAAAATCTTCGTTACTCGAACTACTGCAATACAGCGAGCGCCACTACTGCCAGCTAAATAAAAGATTCAAACTACTGAAGGCACTAACTACTGATAGGCACAGTTAGCAAAAGAAAGATTTTGATAGAGAACAAACAATGTATTTACCTCAATAGTGTTCAAAAGTCATAATGTATATAGCAGTTCATGACATCCAGTCTTACAAATTTCAAAACTGCGCCATCTCTCTCCCCACATCCACCACTGCTGGCGGCTCACCTCCAACTGCGCAACGCTACGCGCTGTTCACATCCAGCTGCCCAACACTACAATGGCAGACAACAATGCAAACTAGCCACAGACTGCACACAGCACAGCCAGTGATTTTTATACAGAGCGCTACGTAACGTTGCCAATAAGAAAACATAAACAGCCTACTTACATAGCCCCCATGCTCCCCACAAAAAATTTTACAAATTGTTTTGGGCAGTGGCCAATAATGATTTGATAAAATTTTTCATAATTACAATAACAAAGATATTAAATGCACACACTTATTGATACAATGCTGGTCAAAAGCTAAAATTTTCTCACAGTCTATAAAGACAGTCCTGATTGTACATCACAGTAAAATAGCAGTGTTTTTCTCAAAGTCTGAGCAGTAAAAGAAAATTCACACAGAAGTAGTGGATTTCCATGCAGTCTTGAAGAAGTAGTGTTGTCCTTCCAACGGAAAGACAGTGCTGACTCTTGACATGCAGACAGGTAATGGGCCACAACAGAGCAAACCCACAGCAGAGTCAGTCGAAGTTTTGAAGAATATTGGTAGGTATGTCATCACAGAGAAGACCCACTGTAGTCCTGGTAGAGATTATGTTATTGGTGGGCCACCAGAAGTGCAGACCCACTGCAATCCTTGTAGAAATAATGGTATTGGTGGACCATCGAAGGTGCAGACCCACTGCAGTCCTTGTAGAAATAATGGTATTGGTGGGCCATCAAAGGTGCAGACCCACTGCAGTCCTTCTAGAAATAATGGTATTGGTGGGTCATCAAAGATGCAGACCCACTGTAGTCCTTGTAGAGATGGGCAACAGCCATCTGTTGTGACTGTGCGAGTGCACAATCACCATTGAAGAGTCTTGCGGATAATATAGCAAGTCCATAACCACCACTTGAGCACTCACAAAGTTTCTGGAATTGTCCTTAGAACTAGCAATGCTGTTATCCAGTCCCTTGCTGAATTATTAACACACATGCAAACACTAACAGTCCCTACTTCTCACATATTGTCCATATACTATGACCAACAGAAACGTGTGCAGTGAAATGTAACTTACAAGTTACTTAATTTGATGAACTGGTGTCAATTACAATTTTATAACATAAGAATACAATAATAATGGTACAAAATACATCATTAAAAACATAACAGTACAGATAACATTTGTAGTAACACGGACTTTACAAAAGAATAGAAATAAACATATACATCAGTGTTACAAGAATTATGACATAAGTAAATAAATAAAATAATGAGAATAGTTTTCGAAACATTAATTTCATACATGAGAATTGAAACAGAACAGTATTAATAATGTGTAAACATCTTTACAAAGAAAATGGCATATTACAAATGCAAATTATATTTGAGGATAACAGTATTCCTCGTCTTTAGTGAATGTAGCTTAGTACCAGAAAAATTCTACAACATAAATCATATTAGCTAAACACATAAAGACAGAAAAAACACAAATACACAAGAATACACAAACACATAGCAGAATAACACAGAAGGAAAGGACAGGGTTTGTTTTCAGTGTAAAATTTGATACTGCAGTCCAACCCAAAACTTCATTCCATAGATCTTTCGTCTTATTTCAACATTTGTTTCCACCAAAAAAATCCTATCCAAGCATGCTTTCTGGATTTATATGTTCACATATTTCTTACCTCATTATTTATTTTCCATTATCTTACCTCATCATTTATTTCCAAGAAAATCCTACCTAAACCTGTTGTCACTAAACCCTACTTTTTTGTTCATATCCTCTTTCAAAAATAGTTTTTCTCTACTGTACACTACTTTTTTGACCAAACCATTTTCTTATAGCTTCTCAATGCATTTCGCCCAATTCATCATAACTCATTCTCTTATATAGTCTACCCCCTCTTAAGCTAACTTAAATCTACTGAGCTCAGATGCTAAACTAAGGGACGAGACAATGCAGCAGCACAAAACAATTAATACAAACAGCTATGAAAAAAAATGGAAATTGTCAAAGCAAGCTACAGTAAATCTAAATTACCAAGCAAATGCAACATTACAACTAATATGAGCCAATGTGCAGCAACAAGAAAAATAAATCAGTAGTAAAACTGGCTTAACAGAGTAATACAAAGTGACATTTAGTAGCACTATGCCTGGCAAACGGTAGCAGCAAATGCAATAACATGACAAAGCTCAAGCAGAAAGAATATTATAGTAAAAATGGCCATGTCTAATACCTATCTCACATCTTAGTGTCTATGTAATTAAAGTGGTGCACCACAACAACTTATTGTAAAAAAATATTACCATGTACTTGAAAAGAATATTATGTATGCAGTTACTGTTACTAGTCCCTTCTTATTGTTCTTTCCTTTCCAAGTGCTCCTATTTTGAAGAATGTGGATCACAAAATTATTATTTAATAGATCTGTTGACAGAAAGTGTTCACATTAGCAAATGCATTTTATTTTATTTTATAAAACCAATGCTGCAACACAGCTGGAAACTAGATATCAAATGAAATAAGCAACTATGAAAAGCAAAGCATAAAAATATCATTCAATAGTCATCTGATATTTCATAAGTTAGTAGAAATTCTCTCAACTCTCGTAGAAAGACGCTTGTCATAATCAGGTGTGCAGATGTAAGTATCTTTCCAAGTAATGAGCGTGTCGTATTTGCGATGCTTTCTCTAAAGGAATGTCAATGGCGAGGATAATGGCCTCTTTTTTTTCTCCACCTAATGGCTTTCTTTTGTCAGACGACTACCTCTCAGCTGGGCGCCCAAAACGCATTACATCAAGGTCACTTACCTTTCTTACTGAAATATTTTTGACAGCAGTTTCTGCTACAGTGGCAGTCTCATATAAAAAAATTCCACAGGTTGAGAATTTGAATTACAAATGTGTAGAAACAAAATCCTATTGATGTAACAGTGTCCAAAAAATTTTCATCGGCATTGTAATACGTTCATTCATTTACATACATTTCATAACTCTTAAAGTACGATTCTAGGTTTCCAACAACCTTATTCACAAACCAGAGTCCCTAACCACTACTCATTATTCCTTACCTTATTACATATATACATATTCTACATCTACATCTACATCTACATTTATACTCCGCAAGACACCCAACGGTGTGTGGCGGAGGGCACTTTACGTGCCACTGTCATTACCTCCCTTTCCTGTTCCAGTCGCGTATGGTTCGCGGGAAGAACGACTGTCTGAAAGCCTCTGTGCGCGCTCTAATCTCTCTAATTTTACATTCGTGATCTCCTCGGGAGATATAAGTAGGGGGAAGCAATATATTCGATACCTCATCCAGAAACGCACCCTCTCGAAACCTGGCGAGCAAGCTACACCACGAAGCAGAGCGCCTCTCTTGCAGAGTCCGCCACTTGAGTTTGTTAAACATCTCCGTAACGCTATCACGGTTACCAAATAACCCTGTGACGAAATGCGCCGCTCTTCTTTGAATCTTCTCTATCTCCTCCGTCAACCCGATCTGGTACGGATCCCACACTGATGAGCAATACTCAAGTATAGGTCGAACGAGTGTTTTGTAAGCCACCTCCTTTGTTGATGGACTACATTTTCTAAGGACTCTCCCAATGAATCTCAACCTGGTACCCGCCTTACCAACAATTAATTTTATATGATCATTCCACTTCAAATCGTTCCGCACGCATACTCCCAGATATTTTACAGAAGTAACTGCTACCAGTGTTTGTTCCGCTATCATACAATCATACAATAAAGGATCCTTCTTTCTATGTATTCGCAATACATTACATTTGTCTATGTTAAGGGTCAGTTGCCACTCCCTGCACCAAGTGCCTATCCGCTGCAGATCTTCCTGCATTTCGCTACAATTTTCTAATGCTGCAACTTCTCTGTATACTACAGCATCATCCGCGAAAAGCCGCATGGAACTTCCGACACTATCTACTAGGTCATTTATATATATTGTGAAAAGCAGTGGTCCCATAACACTCCCCTGTGGCACGCCAGAGGTTACTTTAACGTCTGTAGACGTCTCTCCGTTGATAACAACATGCTGTGTTCTGTTTGCTAAAAACTCTTCAATCCAGCCACACAGCTGGTCTGATATTCCGTAAGCTCTTACTTTGTTTATCAGGCGACAGTGCGGAACTGTATCGAACGCCTTCCGGAAGTCAAGAAAAATAGCATCTACCTGGGAGCCTGTATCTAATATTTTCTGGGTCTCATGAACAAATAAAGCGAGTTGGGTCTCACACGATCGCTGTTTCCGGAATCCATGTTGATTCCTACATAGTAGATTCTGAGTTTCCAAAAACGACATGATATTCGAGCAAAAAACATGTTCTAAAATTCTACAACAGATCGACGTCAGAGATATAGGTCTATAGTTTTGAGCATCTGCTCGACGACCCTTCTTGAAGACTGGGACTACCTGTGCTCTTTTCCAATCATTTGGAACCTTCCGTTCCTCTAGAGACTTGCGGTACACGGCTGTTAGAAGGGGGGCAAGTTCTTTCGCGTACTCTGTGTAGAATCGAATTGGTATCCCGTCAGGTCCAGTGGACTTTCCTCTGTTGAGTGATTCCAGTTGCTTTTCTATTCCTTGGACACTTATTTCGATGTCAGCCATTTTTTCGTTTGTGCGAGGATTTAGAGAAGGAACTGCAGTGCGGTCTTCCTCTGTGAAACAGCTTTGGAAAAAGGTGTTTAGTATTTCAGCTTTACGCTTGTCATCCTCTGTTTCAATGCCATCATCATCCCGGAGTGTCTGGATATGCTGTTTCGAGCCACTTACTGATTTAACGTAAGACCAGAACTTCCTAGGATTTTCTGTCAAGTCGGTACATAGAATTTTACTTTCGAATTCACCGAACGCTTCACGCATAGCCCTCCTTACGCTAACTTTGACATTGTTTAGCTTCTGTTTGTCTGAGATGTTTTGGCTGCGTTTAAACTTGCAGTGAAGCTCTCTTTGCTTTCGCAGTAGTTTCCTAACTTTGTTGTTGTACCACGGTGGGTTTTTCCCGCCCCTCACAGTTTTACTCGGCAGGTACCTGTCTAAAACGCATTTTACGATTGCCTTGAACTTTTTCCATAAACACTCAACATTGTCAGTGTCGGAACAGAAATTTTCATTTTGATCTGTTAGGTAGTCTGAAATCTGCCTTCTATTACTCTTGCTAAACAGATAAACCTTCCGCCCTCTTTTTATATTCCTATTAGCTTCCAAATTCAGGGATGCTGCAACGGCCTTATGATCACTGATTCCCTGTTCTGCACTTACAGAGTCGAAAAGTTCGGGTCTGTTTGTTATCAGTAGGTCCAAGATGTTATCTCCACGAGTCGGTTCTCTGTTTAATTGCTCGAGGTAATTTTCGGATAGTGCACTCAGTATAATGTCACTCGATGCTCTGTCCCTACCACCCGTCCTAAACATCTGAGTGTCCCAGTCGATATCTGGTAAATTGAAATCTCCACCTAAGACTATAACATGCTGAGAAAATTTATGTGAAATGTATTCCAAATTTTCTCTCAGTTGTTCTGCCACTAATGCTGCTGAGTCGGGGGGTCGGTAAAAGGAGCCAATTATTAACCTAGCTCGGTTGTTGAGTGTAACCTCCACCCATAATAATTCACAGGAACTATCCACTTCTACTTCACTACAGGATAAACTACTACTAACAGCGACGAACACTCCGCCACCGGTTGCATGCAATCTATCCTTTCTAAACACCGTCTGTACCTTTGTAAAAATTTCGGCAGAATTTATCTCTGGCTTCAGCCAGCTTTCTGTACCTATAACGATTTCAGCTTCAGTGCTTTCTATCAGCGCTTGAAGTTCCGGTACTTTACCAACGCAGCTTCGACAGTTTACAACTACAATACCGATTGCTGCTTGGTCCCCGCATGTTCTGACTTTGCCCCGCACCCGTTGAGGCTGTTGCCCTTTCTGTACTTGCCCGAGGCCATCTAACCTAAAAAACCGCCCAGATCACGCCACACAACCCCTGCTACCCGTGTAGCCGCTTGTTGCGTGTAGTGGACTCCTGACCTATCCAGCGGAACCCGAAACCCCACCACCCTATGGCGCAAGTCGAGGAATCTGCAGCCCACAAGGTCGCAGAACCGTCTCAGCCTCTGATTCAGACCCTCCACTCGGCTCTGTACCAAAGGTCCGCAGTCAGTCTTGTCGACGATGCTGCAGATGGTGAGCTCTGCTTTCATCCCGCTAGCGAGACTGGCAGTCTTCACCAAATCAGATAGCCGCCGGAAGCCAGAGAAGATTTCCTCTGATCCATAGAGACACACATCATTGGTGCCGACATGAGCGACCACCTGCAGATGGGTGCACCCTGTACCCTTCATGGCATCCGGAAGGACCCTTTCCACATCTGGAATGACTTCCCCCGGTATGCACACGGAGTGCACTTTGGTCTTCTTCCCCTCCCTTGCTGCCATATCCCTAAGGGGCCCCATTACGCGCCTGACGTTGGAGCTCCCAACTATCAGTAAGCCCACCCTCTGCGACCGCCCGGATCTTGCAGACTGAGGGGCAACCTCTGGAACAGGACAGGCAGCCATGTCAGGCCGAAGATCAGTATCAGCCTGAGTATCAGCCAGAGACAGAGCCTGAAACCGGTTCGTCAGACAAACTGGAGAGGCCTTCCGTTCAGCCCTCCGGAATGTCTTTCGCCCCCTGCCACACCTTGAGACGACCTCCCACTCTACCACAGGTGAGGGATCAGCCTCAATGCGGGCAGTATCCCGGGCAACCACAGTCGTAGCCCGATCGGGTGATGCGTGGGACGAGCTGGCCGTCCCCGACAAACTCCCATCCGGACCCCCACAGTGATGCCCATTGGCAACAGCCTCAAGCTGTGTGACCGAAGCCAACACTGCCTGAAGCTGGGAGCGAAGGGATGCCAACTCAGCCTGCATCCGAACACAGCAGTTGCAGTCCCTATCCATGCTAAAATCTTGTGCAAAGAACGTCTGAACTAATCTACAGAGAGCGCAAACAAATCGACACGAAATTTAAACGGTTATTAAAATACGAGATTGCCTAGTAAATGCAGTAACTTGTGCACTGCTGACACACTGCTCGGCGGCGGAAGGAGTCTACGCGAATTTACACTATTCAGGTACTAAAACGCGATGCTACAACTCTCAAATACTATAATACGCCCGAAATTTATGAATTAAACAATGCAAGTAACAAAAACACGCAAAGAAATTAAGAATTAAACTATGTAACAAATGAGTGAGCTAGGAGTATACGACTTGCTGCTGCAGCTGCTTATCCAACGGCGGCAGGGAGCACACTGACTGTGACCAACCGACACTGGCCGTTCAAAACAAAAACAGAAGACAGACGACTACGCGAATTTACACTATTCAGGTACTAAAACGCGATGCTACAACTCTCAAATACTATAATACGCCCGAAATTTATGAATTTAACAATGCAAGTACCAAAAACACGCAAATAAATTAAGAATTAAACTATGTAACAAATGAGTGAGCTAGGAGTATACGACTTGCTGCTGCAGCTGCTTATCCAACGGCGGCAGGGAGCACACTGACTGTGACCAACCGACACTGGCCGTTCAAAACAAAAACATAAGACAGACGACTACGCGTCACTATTCAGGTACTAAAACGCGATGCTACAACTCTCAAATACTATAATACGCCCGAAATTTATGAATTAAACAATGCAAGTAACAAAAACACGCAAAGAAATTAAGAATTAAACTATGTAACAAATGAGTGAGCTAGGAGTATACGACTTGCTGCTGCAGCTGCTTATCCAACGGCGGCAGGGAGCACTTCTTCAATATTTCATCATAACAGATACTTAGCATAATCAAATAGCTCATATAGCATCAGCTTATTAATCATAAACATACCTCAGCAGCATAATACACATTGTCGTCGTAATAATATCATAACACCTCAGTCAAATCTCAAAAACGCCGTAGCTTTCTGCAATAATTTCAAAACCTAAAGAAAATTCTCTGCTCATTTCAATAGTGTCATCTACCTCAAACGTACGTTAAAAATCATGATCCCATACCTAATACATCATTCAAAGCTCTCATGGTATCACAATGGTTCCGAAAAAATATGAACAGTTCACAAAGTACAGACAAAATACAATTTCATAAGTGTGAAGTTACCCAACTGTGTAATTGCGTAAACATGTGTCACTGATGTAGTAAAAAAATGTTTGTCTCTCTAAGTTAAATGATCAGCTAGCTGTGTAATTTATGTGTTAGAGAAACATGGTACCGATGTGTAAAGTTGTATAAGCAAATACCATATTAGCTAGGGCTCCTTGTACTTGCCAAACACATGGTACACAAAGTAAGCGTGTACCCCCTGAGGATTAATGTAATTATACCCTCAGGTGTTACAGATTACAAGAATGGAATGAAATGTGTTACAGAAAATCTTTGTATCATTGTACTTCAAATATCTTTAAAAATAAATGATTTAACTACAAAATTAATCACTCAAATAAGTGTCCTGTAGCGCTAAATGTGCGTCTTGCTGTAAGATAATCTCTGTGGAAGTGTCGTAGTTATTGTCCTCCGAAAGCTAAGTTCTGCAGAAGTCAATGTACTTACCTCATGATAAACAAAAGTGAAATGCTTTGCGTATAGATATCTTAGTTATTACACTTATTGTTGTGATGAAGAAATTACTGTGCTGTAACGTATTGTTGTGCTACGGAAAAGGCTGTCTCCTTGTAGCTATACCACAAAAGTTACTACTAAAACATGTTTTACTTCACAGAAGAATTTAGAAAAACTGTGCAGATATAAAACAGAAACACCGCAAAAGCAACATTGTAAATTGTCACTCATTAGTAGCGTCGTGATAAAATCGTGTAGCTGTCACATAAACTGACCACTGTGTCATGTGGTATCTCACAGAAAGTACTTTAAATCCAGAATGTATTTTCAAGTAAACCAAAATGTTGCATTAAAATCTCATTAGCAGTACTGGTAAATGTTCAAAGTATGTGAGCCTTACAGTCGTTACATAATCGTGCAACTAACAAGCAAGAATGTACACACACACAATAACACTGTGTCGTTTGTTCACAATAACAATGCATTCGTAATTCCTGTTTAAATAAGTTCTCTTGGTTCTTGACTGGATAGTTAACTTCAAAACATTGTTGCATGTTAACAGTTTCTCAGTGTGACAAATTGTACTAATAGCATGAAGTGAAATTTTTATGGCAAAGACTAAGTTAAAAAACAGATTATCTTTCAGTAAACGGTTTTACATGTGAAATGTGGTGTAAACCTGTACTCTTCCTAGTACGCAGAGTTTCAACTTCAACGCAATTATCATGTGGTATACGTCGGTAAGGAATGCTAAAATTTTTCTCAAGGTTAGCGTCTATGTTATTTTTCTCTGAGCCAGCTGGCGCATGCGGCTGCCTGCGGTGCGAGTTATTGTCTGTCTCCTTGTTGGCACGTGGCGTTATTGGGATTAGGAGACCTATCTTCTACAAATCCACCTTGACGAGAAGGACCTGCCCTGTTTGAAGCTCGCCAGTTCTGATGAAATTCAGGTCTGTCGTTTTGTCGATAGTTTACATAGTTTCTTGTTTGTCAGTCATGTGGTGCAGAATTTCTCCCGGAATCGTAACTGCGTGGTGGACCGTTGCGTCTGAAGTTATTCTGTCTCCCTTGATAATAATTATTTTGGTTCCCATATTGTCTGTTTCTATGGTTGTCTCTGTCATATTCATTACTATGGAAATGCGATCTTTCTCTGTAACTATTATTACTCTGCCAGTGGTTGTCATATGGGTGGTGTCTGTTTTGGTCACGATTTGCGTTGTAAGAATAGAATTGTCGTGTCCAGTTATTGTTTCTGTCGTCACGGAATTGTGACGGATGTGACCTGTAGTGATTGTTTTCCTGTTTTCGCATCCTGCGACTGTCTGTCTCAGTTTCTAATTATTGGAAGAGTCCCTGAAAAGCTTCAATGTCATTTTTGCAACGCCCTGCCAAAATAATATTTCTTAAATGTTCTGGCAATTTCATTAAGCAAATGCGGATGAGTTCTGAGGGGCTGTATGGGTTTGACAGGTACTGATTCTTGTGCAATATGTCTTCAAAATATTTGACAAGACTGGAAAATTCGGGTTGTTCAAAGTGTTTCATCATCATGATGCTATGTTTTACTCGGTCTTGTGTAGCTTGAGACCAATATGCTGAGAGGAACGCATGGTAAAATTCTCCTTCACTGTGACAATCGTGAATGACCGATCGCATTCTTTCAGCTGGTTCATTCTCTAAGTAGCCACACATAAATTCTAACCTGTGCTCCAATGTCCAGTTGGGAGGAAAACAATGAGAGAATTGATGAAGCCATGCTTGTGGATGAATGTCGTTGTCAGAATTCTTAAATGTTTTGAATTTACGTGTAGTAATTAACAGCTTATAGTCAAAATCATCGTGTCGGCGAGTCGCATGTCGGTCATTGTTACGTCGTTTCGGCGGTTCCATCTCAAAATTCGGTGTACCTCGCCAATTTCTTTCATAATTTCCGAAATGCCCTGTGTTATTATTTTGTAGCTTTTCCGTATTTCTAAGTTCCTCTTCCCGTGTTGGAGCTCGAGTGTCCTCTGAAATACGAAATTTTTGTATTACTTGTGCCAACTGATCTTGTACTTCCCGGATTTCTCTTTTGTATTGCGTATTAATTTGATTCTGATTTTGTTTGAATTTCCTAATTTGTTCGCACTCTTCTGTGTCATTAAAGACTACTGGTTTTGTGTCATTCAGATTATCATCTACCTTCGTAGATAAATTATTTAGCTGATCCGAAAGTTCAACTACTTTCTCTGATAATGAACTAATTTCCTCCATGTGTCTTTCTACTGTGTCCTTTAAGTTTTCCTGAGTTTTTGCAAGTTGCGTAACCGAATCGGTAGATGCAACTGAGTCAATTTTAGCTTGCAAGGTGTCGTGATTTTCATGGACAATAGTTTGTAGTTCTTTTATGGCTGCTTCGTGGTTCTGTAATGCATTTTCATGACGCGAAAAATTAGGTTGGAAATGCTCACAAATTTGTGTTTTTACGTCATTACTGACTTTTTGACATTTCGATTCAATGTTATGTAACTCAGCAGTTAAATCTTCACGTGTTTGTTCAAGTGTGGTGTCTAACTTCCGAAGATTTTGTTCCATTGTGTCTAACTTTTGAATATTTTGTTCCATTGTGTCTAACTTTTGAAGCCTTTGTCCCATTTGTTGCATTAACTGTAATAACAGTGCACTGGTGTCTGAAACATGTTCCTCAGTCCTATTCGGCAGTGCATTTGAACCGGCAATATTCGCATTTTGAAAAGCAGAAAATGTGTCTTGATTTATTTGAGAAAACTGTGAGGACGCAAAACCTGAATCTACAGCATTTGCAAGATTGTGTCCTGTCATTTCGGAATCCTGAGGCGAGCTGTTGCCGACCGATCGATCGATAATGCTTCCCTGTTCACTAACTGTTTCACTGCCTACACCATTATTTTAGCCCGCTCCATTTCCCTATGCACAATTACCAAATTACTATTTTGAACATTAGTTAATTCATTACATGGTGGCGCTAACACACTGATTTCGTCTTCACTGTCATTTCACAGATTACTTTGGAGCCTAGTATTACGTTTTTCACACGCCATTATTGTCACAATATTTCACATATCACAGAAACGCACAATTTGAGAGAGCAAAAATAAGAGAACACATTAACATAGCACTGAAAATAATATCTAATTAATTGCAAGCGCAGCTGTGAAATACTTGGTGCAAATCTACATGCATGCCACAACTGTTTTACTGTACAACATTGAAAGACTGCAACTACAAAGGAGATTCTCTCTACAATTACGCGCTAGCAATAAACAATAGCTACACTAATTACACAAACTACATCAGAAGATTCCAGTGAGGTATCCTCGGCTAAAGGTCGACATAAGAAACGTCCCCTTTGAACAATTATACATGACTGTGCTTCAATTGACACACAATATTTTTTAGCGGAACGCAATCTGACTTTCAATAATCCCTACAAAAGAATGGCCCTGACTAACATTAACCTATACCTTTCACAAATCACTTACCTCACAAAAATCTTCGTTACTCGAACTACTGCAATACAGTGAGCGCCACTACTGCCAGCTAAATATAAGATTCAAACTACTGAAGGCACTAACTACTGATAGGCACAGTTAGCAAAAGAAAGATTTTGATAGAGAACAAACAATGTATTTACCTCAATAGTGTTCAAAAGTCATAATGTATATAGCAGTTCATGACATCCAGTCTTACAAATTTCAAAACTGCGCCATCTCTCTCCCCACATCCACCACTGCTGGCGGCTCACCTCCAACTGCGCAACGCTACGCTCTGTTCACATCCAGCTGCCCAACACTACAATGGCAGACAACAATGCAAACTAGCCACAGACTGCACACAGCACAGCCAGTGATTTTTATACAGAGCGCTACGTAACGTTGCCAATAAGAAAACATAAACAGCCTACTTACAAAACGTCTCCTCTCTCCCTCAATGGTGTCTTTAACTTTCCTGTTGGTAGCATCTATGCTTCCCCTATTCTTGTGCCTTTCTACAAGCGGGTTTCTGCAGTCCTCTCTAGACATTCCTGCTTTGTCATTTTGCACTTTTTGTCATCTCATTTTTGATACGTTGGAACGTTTCTCATTCGATACTCCGTAATTTTGCATGCGGCCATATAGCCCCAATCAGCTGATGTGTGTCGAAATGACTATCTGTCACACTGGCGCCTAGGAATCATTTAAAGGGTCTCTCTGTACAGGGACACTTTCAAAGTGACTACCAAAGGTGCGTTAGTAAACCGAAGGTGTCGCCAACCTGGAGTCTTACAAGACTCCCTTTCATTGTTTGATTCTTCTTCTGCTGCTGTTGCTTATCCATTAATGGATGTTGGCGACCACATGTTACTGGTCTACACTTTGTAGTGCTGTTCATTGCTTTATATTGTCTAACCAGGATGTTCTTCTTCGCCCTTGTCTTCTTTTTCCTTCAATCTTCCCTTCTATTATTAACTGCAGAAGGATATATTTGGTGTTCCGTATTATATGTCCTATATATGCAGTTTTTCTTCTTTTAAGCACTGTTAACATTTATCGATGCTTGTTCATTTGTTCCAGAACTTCGATTTTGGGTTTTCTTGCAGTCAACGGTATTTTAAGCATTCTGCGATAAATCCGCATTTCAAAGGCCTCTAACTTCTTCGTTGTTGTCATATTTAGTGTCCATCCTTCAGAGCCATATAGAACCACGGGCCAAATGTAATATTATACAAATCGGAATCTAAGGTTTAGGGTCTAGGTCTCTGCTTGTAAGAATATTCTTAAATTTTCTGAAGGTGTTTCGGGCGCTCTCTATGCAACATTTTATTTCCATGTCTGTTCGCCAGTCTTTACAAAGCTGGGTTCCGAGGTATTTAAACTTGACTCTTTGTATTACAGACCCTTGAAATCGGAGATTTGCATCTTTAAATGAGTCTGACTCTCGTGTGACAATCATAAAATTACTCTTTGATGTTACTATTCGACCTAGAGTACTTCTGTAATCTCCTACTATGTGGACGAGTTGTTGAAGGTCATAAATTATTATCTATCAGTACCATGTCATCAGCGTAGCGAATGTTGTTGATATAAACTCCGTTCACCTTTATGCCTTTTTCTACATCATCAAGCGCCTCCTGGAAACTACTCTCAGAGTATAAAATAACAGGGGTGACAGTATGCATCCTTGTCGGACTCCTCTACATATATTGACCAAATCTGTGACCTCATTATCAAATTTAACCTGCGCAGTCTGATTCCAATATAAATTCCTTATACAGCGGATATCTTTCTCATCTATATCAATTCTTTTGAGAATTTCCATGAGTTTATGATGTTGTATTCTATCGAATGCTTTTTCGTAATCAATAAAACAGAGGCATACATTTATACCGTGATCATAGCAGTTTTGTACTAGAATTTGTAGTGCGACTATTGCTTCTCTTGTACCTAAACCTTTCCTAAATCCAAACTGTGTCTCACTGATGCATTCTCACATTTTTAATAAAGTCTTTGATGGATGACTGTCAGAAAAATTTTCAGAGAATGGCTCATATGACTAATGAGTCTGTGATCTTCACATGTTCTAGCATTCCTCATCTTTGGTAAGGGAATGAAAGTTGATAATAGCCGTTCGGCAGGGTAATAACCAGTCTCGCAAAGTTTGTTAAACAGTTTGTTAGTTTATTAACTTCGACTGGAATCTGATCAGACACTTTGGCTTTATGGGTTCTTGAGTTCTTGATGGCTTGCTCGATTTCTTCTTTCATGATTGGAGGTCCTGTTAAACTGTTGTTCCTAGAAATCTCAATATTTGGTCTATCATCTGAAAAGGGGTTCTTAATGTAGTCCTCCCATATCTCTTTCTTCTCAATGGCGTCTACAACTATTTTATTATTTTTGTTGGATAATAAGGAGATTTATCTTCTTCTATACGTTCCAGCAGTTTCTTTTAACTTTTTATGTAAGTTAAAATTGTCATGTGAAGTTTGCAAGCTTTCAATTTCTTCACATTCATGTTGTAGACATTCAGTTTTTTCTCCTCTAATCTTTGACCTTATGAATTTCTGGATATTATTGTACTTAGTTTGATCTAACTGGGCTTTACACCTTCGCCGTTCATCCATCAATGAAGAATTTCATCAATCATCCATTTCTGTTTTCGATCGCTTGTTTTATGTTCTATTTTTTCTCGAGCAGTTGTTAGCATAATGTTTTTCATCTCTTCCCGTACACTGTTACTGTTTTATTGGTCAATCAGAGGTTTCATTGTCACTATTTTATTGTTGATGTCCTTGCTAACTTTACTTCTTAGTTCAGGCTGTTTGAGTTTTTCATAATCTATCTTCCTTTGTTGAGTTGGTTTTTTTTGTGTTTTACAAGTTTTGTTTTGTGTGTAAATGTCGCTTTCCCCTGTGACCACGGCGTAGGGAGGTATAAGAAATGAGAGCAGAAAAAGCGATCATGCTGCACTCCAACGGGTGGCTCGTCAGGGGAGCTTAAGCAGTGTCATAAGTTGTCAAGGTCATCATTTTGTTGCACATCACACTGCGAACTGCCGTTTTCGACCTCGAAATGATTGGGAGTCAACACTCTAAGAGAAGCAATGGTTTCATTGATGCTTTCATACCAACCACTCAGACGTTTTCGTGTGTTTTAAATGTTTTTTTTCGGCGCAATATGATAAGTGGTGCAATCACTACAATAAACAAATAGGTTTCTTTTTCTACGCAAATGGGGAAACTTTCGGGCAAAATGTAACCTGCTTTAGTGCAGTTCATGACCTAAGTTCATGGCTTGTAGAAAGTAAACTAACGCTAAATCACAGTAAGAGTCAGTTCTTACAGTTTCTAACACACAATTCAACAAAATCTGAAGCTTTAATTTCACAGAATGGGCATATGATTAGTGAAACTGAACAGTTCAAATTTCTAGGTGTTCAGACAGATAGTAAACTGTCGTAGAAAGCCCCTTGTTCAGACTAAATGCTGCCAGTTTTACTATTCGAACGATATCTGAAGTGAGTGATCGTTCGACGCGAAAATTAGTCTACTTTGCTTATTTTCATTCGCTTATGTCGTATGGTATTATATTTTGGGGTAGCTCTTCCCATTGTAAAAGGAAATTTTTGGCTCAGAAACGGGCTGTTCGGGCAATAAGTGGTGTAGCTTCACGAACCGCTTGTCGAACACTGTTCACGAGTCTGGGTATTTTGACATTGGCCTCTCAATATATATATTCCTTACTGTCATTTCTTGTTAACAATATTAGGTTATTCCCAAGAATAAGCAGCTTTCACTCAGTTAATACTCGGCAGAAATCAAACCTGCATTTGGATCGGACTTCCTTAACTCTTCTGCAGGAAGGTGTGCAGTATACTGCTGCATCCATTTTCAATAAACTACCACTCGAATTCAAACATCTTAGCAGTAATCCACGCGCTTCCAAATCGTAACTGAAGAATTTCCTCATGGCTCACTCTTTGTATTCTGTAGTGGAGTTCCTTGAAAAATTAAGCTGATTCTTGTTGTATTGTTGATTGCGTTTACTTAAACTTATGGACAGACTTTTCTCGGGTTCATAAACATTTTATTTTTATGTGTTATTACTTTTATGTTGTAATTTCATGTAGTGACACGTTCCATGAACTTGGAGATTTGATCCTCAGTTTGGTCCTACGGAACTAGAGGTGTAAATAAATAAAATAAAATAACATTGGCCTTATTCGGCACTGCATCCTGGGCAGTTGTCAGTAAAAATTTTAACATTAGCTGCAACACATAATTCTCCAGGTCACAGCCAGTTCAAAAACGTTACGCAACCTGGGACTAATGAGTAACCTATTGCTTGCTACGGATTTATCGTTGCAAACGCGAGCAGCATTGTTATCATGCAGCCCATCTCGAGACGTGTTCCTTAGATGGATCATATCTGAGCCATGTTTGCTCTCACCCTTTGGGGGTGATACTTCCACATTACGAACGTCATTATTTAGCAGCTAGCAACATAATTACATTTGTATGCCGTAGTTGATGCAAAAAGGACATTATTACGGCATTGTTTATAAAAAAAGAAGGCTAAAAGAGAGAATGAATACATAGAATGTCTGTGCAAGGTAAAGAAGCTAGAAGACATTATTACAGAAAGGTGAGAGGTAGTATGTGAAGATGAGAATTGGGATACAATACTACAAGAAGAATGTGGAAGATGGAAGATGGAAGATTTAAAAAAAAATAGCTCTAAGCACTATGTGACTTAACAGCTGAGGTCATCAGTCCCCTAGACTGAGAACTACTTAAACCTAAATAACCTAAGGACATCACACACATCCATGCCCAAGGCAGGATTCGGACCTGCGTCATAGCAGCAACGCGGTTCCGGACTGAAGCGCCTAGAACCGCTCGGCCAAAGCTGCCAGCGTGAAAGATCTAATTTGAAACAAGGTGTGGACGACGTTTCCTAAGAATTATTGAGATGCTTGGCAGACGCAACCATGACAAACCGTCCCATCTGGTGTGCAAGATATGTGAGGAAGGCGAAGTATTCTCAGGCTTCAATAAGAACTTATTAATGCCATTTCCAAAAAAAGGCAGGTACTGATTGGTGTGAATATTAACAATCCATCAGTTTAATAAATCATGGCTGAAAAATGTTATTTATCTACACAACAATGGAATATCTGGTAAAATCCGACCTCGGGAAACGGCAATTTGAATGGCATCACTAACCCTACGACTTATTCACCAGACGGACTGAACAAAGGCAAAACAATGTTTATACATTTTTAGGTTTAAAGAGAGCATATAACACTGCTAACTGGAATAGCTCTTTGAGATTCTGAAGGTAGTAGAGACAAAACAGCGGGAGTGAAAGGTTATCTGATTTTTGGTAGATACCAGAATGCAGTAAAAGAGTCAAAGAACATGAAAGAGAAGCTGTAGTTGAGGATGTATCGAGATAGTGTTGCAGCCTACCCTCGTTGTTATTCTAACTGGACGTAGAGCAGGCAATAAAGGAAACAAGGGAAAAATTTACAAAGAAAATTAAAATTCGGGAAAAACAAAACATTTGAGAGTTCCTGGCAACAACGTGATTCTCTTACAGACAGCAAAGGAATTGGAATAGCAGTTAAGAGGAATGAATAGTGATTCGAAAACAGGTTACAACACACAGCTCTGCAAAACTTATGGACGAGGTAGGTAAAGTACTATAAAAATTACGCTATGAAAGTGAATTAAAGTTCGGGAGCATGATGCCAGAGGTCTCCAGTCATGCACAGAAAGCTGAATGTCACATGGTGTGAGGTCAATGTGATTACACCGCCAAACGGGGCTGGTCCCGCAACATGAGGCGTGTGTGTGCGTGTGTGTGTGTGTGTGTCTGTGTGTGTGTGTGTGTGTGTGTGTGTGTGTGTTTGTGTGTGACTACATTTAGATGAATTTACACAGGGGTGAATCATCTGAAAACTTGAAGAAGGGCGAAGTTTGACGAGTATATCTCAGGAGTTTGCCGTTATTCACAGCATTGTTCCACGTGCGTGGGAAGCGTTCCGAACCACAGTCTAACATTCTGTGTGGTGTCTGTTTGTTCTAAGTCGTGTCTCGCTACCACTTTCACGCAACGACGCTCTGAGCGTGTTTTTTAGGGAATTGACTAGTTTGAACCTGGGACCTGTCGCTGGTAAGGAGACGCCAGATCACACATGACATGTAGAGTTCAGAAGAGTTAAGTGAGACTAGCGATGATATAATCAAATACTTAATGATTTCAGCGTCAACTACATTGCACTCCCTGTAAAAGAATCTTAATACTAAATAAATTTAGTGGAAGGGGTTCAAGGCTTTCCTATTTTTAGTTAGCTGGTAAACTAGCGTCGAAAAAGTAGTTAACGTTGGAATTTTTATTCTACTCACAAAACATTGTTTATAAATTGCACTATTGATAAAAGGAAATACTTTAATACCGGATGATAAAAACCAACTGCGTTCTAGAAAAATGTGAACGAATATTCCCTGAATGGGTTTCCAAGTTCTATAATGGATTGAAGGATGACCTATGCCATTTCACATCTACAATCTAGGTTTAAATTAAGTTTCATCAAAGAGAAAACTATCAGAAATGGTCTACAGAGACTCTCAATTATCTTTAATTACTTATTTAACTTGTTGTAAATTACAGTGGCTGATGTGGCTTCTCAATAATTATATAACAGAAAAATCATCGCGTCTTAGATTTTAACTTCAAGTAGCAAATGTGAATACCATGAGCTTTAATTGACGATCGACACTAGTAATATGCAAAAAGGGGATGTAACAGATGAGGCTTCTGCAGTTCTGAGTGAAGCCTTACGCGGCATCGCGTGCATTCATTACCTTGTCGGTGTTTAGGCAGCGTCAGAGGGCGGCGGACGGCGCAGCTCATCGCACCTCGCGGTGGGAAGGTGTTGGATTTGCCTGACACCTTACAACAGGCACTCCTACCTGAAAGAGAGGATGTGGTCGCCCACGTTCAGCTGCAGCAGCAGATGACCATTACAGTGTGCAACAGCAAGAAGGCACCACCGTCAAACAATGGGTGTTACTGCAACCACATTTAAAGGGACAACAAACTCCGCAGTCTCACTTTCCAAAATGCCACAGCAACTGCGTAGGTATGGTCTCTTGCTCGACGACCTGTATGTTGTTTTCCGCTAACACTGTTTGCGATGGTGCCAAGAGTGGACCAACGAGGACTGGGATCGCGTGCTCTTCTCGGATGAGAGCAGATTCTGTCTGAATGTCGACAAGTCGGAACATGTAATGCGCCCAGGAATGTTGTCGAACGTGATTGTTTAGATGGCCTAGGTGTTATGGTGTGGGAGAGGGCCATAATACACACGAGCACACTCACCTCCAAACCTCTTAGCACCACATACTCACCGATCAACGTTATTGTGGCACAGAACTCCTTCTCCGTTTGCATATTTTCAGGGATGCGTTCAGAGTGACCTTCTTACGGATGACAATGTGCAAACGCATCGAACAGCGCAAGTGGAGGAGTTCCCACGGGGTATGCTTGATGAGCAATGTAAGACACAGGTACACAAAAACAACTGTTTATTAGGACCACAGTAGAAAGATTTAGCAACAAAAGAAAAATTCTTCTCAATAAAAATAATACGACTCTCACGTACTTACACGAATACATCTGGTACGCACAGTAAGTAAATGCATTGGTCTGTGAAGACTGTGCCACTGATAATCTCTAACGTCAGAGGTTGAGTGTTCGGCGTAGATGGCCGACAGGCACACCTTAGGATGTCGCAGGTCCCGCTGGGTTAGCTTCCCACCGGGCTCTGAATGATGGACTGTTAAGAACTGGCCAGTGAACGGGCCCAGAGTTCCGGTTGAGCGGACTGCCGGCGTGTTGGCTTGCACCGCCATATGTAGCCGAGACGCGGAGGAATTCGTGCCGATCCAGTTCCGCACACGTAACGCGATCGAGGATATAGGTCCCTGGCGGGGAGGACCTCTGGTGGCGGCAGTTCTGACCTCTATTGTCCTTGTGGGGACTGACGCAGTTCGGGAAGGCAAAGCCTTGTGCATATGCATCCCCGTGGTGCTTCGGTGTATGAGGGATTGCCGATACCTTCACGCCAAGGTCGGATACATACGAGGGCTGTTCAGAAAGTAAGCTCCGATTGATCGCGAAATGGGAACCACAGTGAAAATTAGAAATGTTTTATTTTTAACAGTTAGCTACACCATCCAGCTACTTCTCTACGTAGTTGCCGTTCTGACTAAGACATTTGTCGTAGCGTTGTACCAACTTTCCAATACCCTCACCATAAAAGACAGCCGCCAGTGCTTTCCGCCAATTCTCTACGCTGGCCTACAGCTCGTTTTCTGTGCCAAAATGTTGTATTCATAGCCAGCGGTTCATGTGAGCAGAAATGAAACGCAGGGGGAGCCAATTACGGGCTGTATTGTGGGTAGTCAAACATTTCCAATTGAAAACGATGCAGGAGCATCTTCATTGCCCCTTCAGAATGCGGCTGAGAATATTGCCTTGTAGAAGAAACTGCACGACAGTTATGTAATGTTGGCTGTATAGCTTCAGGCGAAATTTCTCACCAGGTCCTCGTACTTGGCGGGAGACACTATTCTCTAGACAACTTTAAGCGACCACTGTGAGCTCAGAAATGAGAGGAGTGACGTGATGCTATCTAGGGTCATACTAGAGACACTGCCCAACACGTCTGTGCAAAGCTTTATCGGATTATCATAGTCGTTTCCATTTCGCGATCAATCGGAGCTTACTTTCTGAACAGCCCTCGTATAAGACTTGCCTGCTCGTTCCACCTCTTAAATCTCTTCTGCACGTGTGAGATACGACAGGAAGACGTAATTCAGCACGTCCCCTTGCACCAACAACCATCTAGTAATTGTCAACGACGCAGGTGGAAGAATTGAACACGATACCCCAAGAACTCCTTACCAAGCTTGTGATCAGCATGGGAGCAAGTTGCCCAGCATGTATTGCCGTCCGTAGAGATCACAGAGCCTATTAAGAACCATGTCCCACCTTTTTTATCGTCCAGGGGCCCATCATGTACGCGATACCTTCATGTAATTATTGTCTGAGCCGTGGTAGGAATTTTGGCGTCGCCTTTCGAATTCCCGGCGCCACTAGCTCGATCTGTCGTGTGATGTCCCACTTGCTGGTGGCCACTGAGTTCTTTACTCGAGGTTGTCGATGAGGATGGAGCGTGTTGCGGCGTGCCGAATAGAGGAGTGGTAACGGAGCGAGGAGGATGGTGAGAAAGGGCGCCCGGCGCATACGGCGAGCACTTGTGCAAGCGTTTTGGACACGGAGTCTGGTGAGTGGTTGTTGAGCATATTTTTTGGCCGATTTGAATCCGTGTCTGACTTCTAGCGCCGTCTTCATGCGTAGCCTGGCCTGGCAGCTCTGCGGCAAGCTTCAGCTTCGATTCGGGAACTTCAGCTAAGTTTTGGATTTTGAGCTCATAACTGTTATTTTCTTTTTGATACCTATAGCCCTGACTTTTTGTATTTGGCAATTTTACTTAACTGATTCTATTATTATTGAAGGCCTGCTTGTTTTCCATTTGGCAATTTTGCTTAGCTGAAGCTGTTATCACTGTAGGCCTGCCTGTTTTCTATTTGGTAAGCTTACTTAACTGAAACGGTTCTTATTGAAGGCCTCGCTATTTTCTATTTGTTAATTTTACTTAACTGAAGCAGTTATTATTGAAGACCTGCCTGCCCCTTTTAATTAAATTATGAGCTATTTCGTAATTTGGATTAGCTGAAACTTTTATTAATCAAGGCCTACCTGTTTCTATTGCCCTATTATTGAGAACTGATATCTTACTCAATCAGTGTTGCAATCGACTGAAATTATGATTACCAAAGGCGTATCTCTTTCAGATGTATTTATGTCAATAATGTAGTGACAGTAAATGACACATGTTGGTACATGAGCCCTAATCTTTTATCTTGCATTCCTTTATCCATAATTGTAAATTCCACTGTCTTTGAATGAAAGTGTCATTTTTGTTCGTCTCATTGCAAATTTCTTTCAGCTACCTTCTTCACTATAGCAGTTCTTTCTAAGCATGGTCCAAGATTCATCCAACTGCGCCTATTATCAATGACACATGAGTAAATGTTACTTTCATCCTTAAGTTTTGCATACCAGCGTCTGGCCATCAACAAAAGTAAAATAAGGGTAATGAAAAGTACTCAAATTAAATCAGGCGATGGTGAGGGAATTCGTTAAGAAAATGAGACACTGAAGCTAGTCGATACGTTCTAGCAGCAAACTAACTGATGATGGTCGAAGTGGAGAGGGCACAAAATGCAAACTGGTAACAGTATAAAAAGCGGTCCTGAAAAAGAGAGAATTGCTAACATCGAATATAAATTTTAATGTATTAATCTGATGTATTGCTTTGTGTGGAAGTTCAAAAAGAAAGTGACATGTTTTGGAAATGCGGTGCTACGGAACAATACAGTAGATCAGATGGGTAGAACAAATAACTAATGAGAAGGTACTGAATCAACGTGAAGATTATAGAAATACATATGGAACCAACTTGACCAAAGGACAGGTTGTTGAGTCACATACTGAGGCATCAAAAAATCGTCAAATTGGTAATAAATGGAAATAGAGAAGGTAAAAGCTATTGGAAAGACCAAGGATGGAACACATTAAACAGGTTCCACTGGGTATAGCTTGCAGTAACTATAAGGTGAGGAGGATAGCAGAAGACAGACAGCTGCATCCAACCAGAACTCGGATTCTACATAACAACCGCAACAGTTTTTTCTCTGAGGTCTTTATCACTAATAGTTATTGGCTTCAGTTAATAATGAACAAGCTTTGGCGATTTTGCACCAATATCAGTGATTAATTCCTGCCTTTGCATAGTCAACGTTGGTTATCACGCATTCAGCTACACCGGACTGTGCAGCCTGTCTAGCCATGTCTCGACGAACTGACTGTATGTGATCGACTGTAGTCATGCTTCTAGAAAACAATCCTACTCCTATGAAAAAAAAGGAAAAACCACTCTCAGTTTGCTATGCTTAAGATGTACTCTTACATTGAAAATAATTAAAAGATTAAATTGTGGCTGCTATTTCGCCTCATTTCATTGCTTAGCGGAAGTCTCAATTCACGATCAGTTCCAAAGATTGGTGGGTGTTTCCATCGATATTACACTTTTCACGATTACCTCACACGCGGCAGGGTGACAGTAATGTCTTGCAGATATCTGTGAAGTGGCAGACAGTGACGCCTTGGCTAATGACAGAGTGGAAGTTCCAGTTTTTGCTTTTTACACCAGTGCTGAATCTTAGGCGGAGTAACATGCTGCTTTAATTGCTGATACCGCACGATGCTTTTGTTCTCCACTCTCTCAACTCGAGGGAGATCCGGCAACTTTGCTCGCTAAGGCAGGGTTTGGCAAGTGCAAGGACAAGCAGCAGAAACTCTCGCCGTGTGTAGGCAGGGGTTATCTTGCTGCAGTGTAAGCCCAGGATACCTTGCCATGAAGATCAACAAATCTGGGCGTAGAATGTCTTCGATGTACCGCTGTGCAGTAAGGGTGCTGAAGATGACAGCCAAAGGGGTCTTGCCATGAAATGAGATGGCACTGCACTCCATCACTCCTGGTTGTCGGACGGTACTGCGGATGACCGTCAGGTTGATATCCCACCACTGTTTGAGGCGTTTCCAGATACGACTTAAGCCTGACTGGAGTATAATTGTCTTCAGTGATGAGTTCCGTTTCGAATTGAGCCCCGATGACCATCGAAGACGCGTCTGGAGACGTCCTGGACAGTGGTGGGATAGCAATCTGATTTTCATCCTCCATACGGCCCGACAACCTGGCTCGATGGTCTGAGGTGCCATTTTATGCCATAGCAGGACCCGTTTGGTCGTCATCCACACACCCTTACAGCACAGGTGCATTTTTATTGGGCTGAAGAAAGGTGTCTGGATGGGACCAAGAGTGTTGCCGAAATGGGGGCTAGGCGGTCTCAGACGGACCCTTCATCGTTTCATTCGCATTTATTCCCCACGATCACGCCACAGAAGGGTGGAAAACAAAAAGCATAAATAGTATTTCCCGCTTCGGATCACGTTCATATTTTGTTGAATAGTTTTAAACTATGCGTAGCAGTTCTGTGCTGCAAATGAGAGCAAAAAGTTTGGTTGCACTACACTCCAAAGGTGTTAGATCACGTTCAGTGGCTTTGTAGGCTCACCATGTCAGAGTAGGTTCGAATCGTTCAGCAGGTGTCACCAATGTCGAGCGTTGTCAAGAACGTCGTTCTGTTACTCATGTGGAAAACTATGTCCCAAGGGAAGGGATGGTTTCAGTGACGCCTTTTATGTATCTCTTGAATGCTTTTGGCGTCGATTCAGAGCGGGGGAGTGTCTGAAACGTTTTTCTCGGCCACCCACAAGAAAACGGCGTGTTCAACGCTGAGTGTCGCGGTTCTGACCTCCGTCGCAGAAGTGTCAAAAGAAGGGGTACAATGTTGGCAAGAGGAGCTGTGGCGACTTTCTCGTCGTATGATGCGTCTACAATGATGTTGCATGGGATTGTGGTCAAATTTGAGCCAATACGATTTAACTGACTCATCTTACACTTCACATGAAGTTCTGAGAGCAGCCTTTTCTTCGCTTTCGCACCATTAAAGAAGAAGTTTGTAAGCACTTTCGAGTCTAATTTCAAACTTATGCATCGCAATGGGAGACAATTATAGGGTTTCGAGAAGTGATACTTTTTTGCACAGTGCACAACAGAGAATCCATCTATATTTATGTTCTCAGATGGTAGTTGTATATCTTAAGGATAGTATCTTCAATGGACTTACAGTGCCAGTATTTTTCAAATAGCATTTCAGTAACTATAAGTATGTAATCTTTCAAAAGGTTAATTCTGTAATGGGGATGTCACGAACTATTTACCAAACACGTAATGTGAATATCAGAGGTACCCCATATTATTTCTGTAACTTTAAAGCTAGGCTGTTTGTCCACTTTCGGTAAGGCTGTCGATGTGGGTGTGCTGAGTGACGTGAACGCAGCCTGCTCATGGTAGACGCTGCTAAGTGCTAGGTCTGGTTTCGCTGCCGGAAATGGAACGGCAGGTACACAGTGGTCCTTTCCCACCCACACCGCCCCCCCCCCCCACCTCTGCCTCTCTCGGCTGGCCGCTTCTTGCAGACTGGCTGCTGCCTCCGGACGGTCTGAGGACGCCAACACCACCACCTCCACCGTTTCGGCTTTCAGCTGTGGGGTGAATGGCCGCCGCTGCTGCCGCCTTTCATCCGGGGAGCGTGGAAGCGCGGCTTTCTGAAGATGAGGCTCCGTGAAGTAGCAGCCCTCTGATTCCGGAAAGAAGGGCGACTTTCCGGCAGCGAGTAAGACTCCAAGAAAAGTGGCCATCAATCCGAGCACTGGTTCAGTGCCTCTGGGAGAAACACTGTAAAAAGCTTTCAAGCGCACAGACAAATTGAGTAACTTGGGTCTTTTGCGTTTATACGTTAACAGCAAAGGGAAAAGCTTGCTGACATTATAATAGTGATTAAGGACGGACCATAAACTGAGAGTGAACACGGATGAAGAAGGAAACTGGATGTCTCCTTTTTTAAGAAACCACCGCCCCTCCCCCAAACCGCCGTTATTTAGGAAAATCAAGGAGCATCTAAAATACTATTACGCGACATGCTACAGCTCTTTAATATCTTGATTGTCAATTAACGTATCAGGGGTAAAATACAAGAAGCGAAAGTTTATGTAAAAATTGTATTAAAAAGACATATTGTAGTTCTATCAGTCTTGGTACATGAGACGGAGACACAGACACAGGGTAGCAATCTGTCGACTGCACCATACTATACCGTACAGTGAATAAGCAGCGAAGGAAGAGATAGAGAAATTTGAGAAGGGAATAAAAGTTCACGATAATAAATAGTCTTCTGTCAGAGACGGCAAAGTACTGGGAAGATCAACTGGATGAAACAGAAATTAGGGGATGGTGGGATAAAGTGACAACTTTAAGAGAAATTGAATTGTCACGAGACCACCATTATTGACAGAAACTCGCCTTTTACATCTTTTGCATCTACATATTGTAAGATCCCACCAAATATTTTTAAGGGAATAAGAAAGAACTAAATAGGAACTACACGGATTTCTGTAATGGGTTACATAGTGGCCACTTTTCCCCACCTTGGGGACGGACGGGGGAGGGGAGAGCGTAATGTGGCCATTGGAACTGCAACAGCATCCCACGCTTGTTGTCCTGATTTCCGTTTATATTTAATAGGCATCTTCATGACCTAGTATCTGAAATAATACCAAGTGGCTGTAGCAGACTGTTTTCAGTGAGGATTTTTGTGTTAGGCCAAATATAACACAGGAGAGATAGTCTTACGCAAAATGAATTGTTGTTATTGTTGTTGTTGTTGTGGTCTTCAGTCCTGAGACTGGTTTGATGCAGCTCTCCATGCTACTCTATCCTGTGCAAGCTTCTTCATCTCCCAGTACCTACTGCAACTTACATCCTTCTGAATCTGCTTAGTGTATTCATCTCTTGGTCTCCCTCTACGATTTTTACCCTCCACGCTGCCCTCCAATACTAAATTGGTGATCCCTTGATGCCTCAGAACATGTCCTACCAACCGATCCCTTCTTCTGGTCAAGTTGTGCCACAAACGTCTCTTCTCCCCAATCCTATTCAATACTTCCTCATTAGTTATGTGATCTACCCATCTAATCTTCAGCATTCTTCTGTAGCACCACATTTCGAAAGCTTCTATTCTCTTCTTGTCCAAACTATTTATCGTCCATGTTTCACTTCCATACATGGCTACACTCCATACAAATACTTTCAGAAATGACTTCCTGGCAATTAAATCTATACTCGATGTTAACAAATTTCTCTTCTTCAGAAACGCTTTCCTTGCCACTGCCACTCTACATTTTATATCCTCTCTACTTCGACCATAATCAGTTATTTTGCTCCGCAATAGCAAAACTCCTTTACTACTTTAAGTGTCTCATTTCCTAATCTAATTGCCTCAGCATCACCCGACTTAATTCGACCACTTTCCATTATCCTCGTTTTGCTTTTGTTGTTGTTCATCTTATACCCTCCTTGCAAGACACAGTCCATTCCGTTCAACTGCTCTTCTAAGTCCTTTGCTGTCTCTGACAGAATTACAATGTCATCGGCGAACCTCAAAGTTTTTATTTCTTCTCCATGGATTTTAATATCTACTCCGATTTTTTCTTTTGTTTACTTTACTGCTTGCTCAATATACAGATTGAATAACATCGGGGAGAGGCTACAATCCTGTCTTACTCCCTTCCCAACCACTGCTTCCCTTTCATACACCTCGACTCTTATAACTGCCATCTGGTTTCTGTACAAATTTTAAATAGCCTTTCGCTCCCTGTCTTTTACCCTTGCCACCTTTAGAATTTGAAAGAGAGTATTCCAGTCAACATTATCAAAAGCTTTCTCTAAGTCTACATATGCTAGAAACGTAGGTTTGCCTTTCCTTAATCTTTCTTCTAAGATAAGTCGTAAGGTCAGTATTGCCTCACGTGTTCCAGTGTTTCTACGGAATCCAAACTGATCTTCCCCGAAGTCGGCTTCTACTAGTTTTTCCATCGATCTGTAAAGAATTCGTGTTATTATTTTGCAGCTGTGGCTTATTAAACTGATAGTTCGGTAATTTTCACATCTGTCAACACCTGCTTTCTTTGGGATTGGAATTATTATATTCTTCTTGAAGTCTGAGGGTATTTCGCCTGTTTGATACATCTTGCTCACCAGATGGTAGAGTTCTGACAGCACTGGCTCTCCCAAGGCCGTCAGTAGTTCCATTGGAATGTTGTCTACTCCGGGGGCCTTGTTCCAAATCAGGTCTTTCAGTGCTCTGTCAAACTCTTCACGCAGTATCGTATATCCCATTTCATCTACATCCTCTCCCATTTCCATAATATTGTCCTCAAGTACATCGCCCTTGTATAGACCGTCTATATACTCCTTCCACCTTTCTGCTTTCCCTTCTTTGCTTAGAACTGGGTTTCCATCTGAGCTCTTGATGTTCAAATTAATTAACTAAAAATCGTCCCACAGGAATAAACAGCTTGTGTATGCACTGATGGGGAAAAATTATGGCATCAAAAAATAAGTAATGTAGAGGAATGAAATTTCGGGAATGCATTTGTCTAGATTACATTCCAGGATCACAGGGTACTGTAAGCGCGATTTGAGCCATTGGAAATCGTACATTAATAACCGGTGTAATAGCCAGAATGTTGAATGCAAGCATGCAAATGTGCGTTCTTAGTGTTCTACAGGCGCCGGATGTCAGATTGTGGTACTGAGTTCCATGTCTGTTTCACTTGCAATACAGGGACGGTTAATGCTGTTTGTGGATGACGCTGGAGTTGTCAGCCGATGGTGTCCCGTATGTGCTCTACTGGAGACAAATTTGGCTATCGAGCAGGCCAAGGCAACATGTCGCCGCTCTGTAGAGCATGTTGGGCTACAACAGTGGTATGTAGGCGAGAGTTATCCTGTTGGAAAACACTAGAATCCTGCTCATGCATGGCAGCACAGCATCTCGAACCACGAGATATACAATCAGATTAGAAGTCTGTGTGCCTGGGATAACCACTATAACGCTCTTGCTGTAATATGCAATCGCACTCTGGACCATAACACCAGGTGGGTGTAGGTCCAGTGTGTATAAGTCCAAGACAGGTTGGTTGCAGGCCCTCAACTGGACAGCTTCTAACCAAGACCGATGTAGAACCAGCTCTCATCAGAAAACATAACAGACCACCACCCTGACATCCAATGAGCTCTCTCGCTTGACTGCACTGAACTCGCAAATGGCGGTTGTTTGGAGTCAGTGCAATGCGCGCTACAGGGCATGTCTCGGAGCTGTCCTTCAAGTAAACGATTTGTTCGTTGTGTCACTGTGGTGCCAACATTTGCCCAAACTGCTGCTACAGATGCAGTACGATGCGCCAGAACCACACTCCGAGCACGATGGTCTTCCCTCTCGGCAGTGCCATGTGGCCGTCTGGAGCCGGGTCATATTGCGACAGTACATTCTCGTAACCACCGCTGCCAGGCTACGTTCCTGATAAATTATTCTGCAGTATCGCAGAAGGACCATCCATATTCTCGTAGTCCTGTCGCACGACCTCGTTCAAAGTCAGTGGGGTGCTGATAATGGCGTCTTTGTCACCTCAAAGGCATTCTTGACTAACATCACTGTAACGCCCAATGTCAAAAGTAACTAACGCTCACAATCGTTACAGCGCGTATTTAAAGCAAATCTGATTTTAATCTTCATAGTGGCGCTACTAACGCCACTCTTACGCGAATGGTGCGAAATGTGAATTGAGATCATCTTTCAGATATAGAAACACGCCTGCCAACTTTCTTTTATGACGCAGACCTCGATTTGGCGATTTCCTTTCCGTCAATGCAAAAGGATTTACAAGTCAATCTGAACCGTGTAATTATGTGGATATCTGGAAGTAACTAACTATCATTGGAGCAATGAGCTTGGCCTCCTTTACCGATGAGTGGTGTGGTCACGTTTCTGGACCCGACGCCATGTTCGCAGAATAAACCATCACGCCGTAGAAAAAAATAGTGAACTACATCTTTAGGCCCAAAGATGTTGGTTAAATCTGTAAATTGAAATAAGAACACCGTGAATTCATTGTCCCAGGAAGGGGAAACTTTATTGACACATTCCTGGGGTCAGATACATCACATGATCACACTGACAGAACCACAGGCACATAGACACAGGCAACAGAGCATGCACAATGTCGGCACTAGTACAGTGTATATCCACCTTTCGCAGCAATGCAGGCTGCTATTCTCCCATGGAGACGATCGTAGAGATGCTGGATGTAGTCCTGTGGAACGGCTTGCCATGCCATTTCCACCTGGCGCCTCAGTTGGACCAGCCTTCGTGCTGGACGTGCAGACCGCGTGAGACGACGCTTCATCCAGTCCCAAACATGCTCAATGGGGGACAGATCCGGAGATCTTGCTGGCCAGGGTAGTTGACTTACACCTTCTAGAGCACGTTGGGTGGCACGGGATACATGCGGACATGCATTGTCCTGTTGGAACAGCAAGTTCCCTTGCCGGTCTAGGAATGGTAGAACGATGGGTTCGATGACGGTTTGGATGTACCGTGCACTATTCAGTGTCTCCTCGACGATCACCAGTGGTGTACGGCCAGTGTAGGAGATCGCTCCCCACACCATGATGCCGGGTGTTGCCCCTGTGTGCCTCGGTCGTATGCAGTCCTGATTGTGGCGCTCACCTGCACGGCGCCAAACACGCATACGACCATCATTGGCACCAAGGCAGAAGCGACTCTCATCGCGGAAGACGGCCTAACGGTGTGCGGGACCGTAGCCCAGCTTCATGGAGACGGTTGCGAATGGTCCTCGCCGATACCCCAGGAGCAACAGTGTCCCTAATTTGCTGGGAAGTGGCGGTGCGGTCCCCTACGGCACTGCGTAGGATCCTACGGTCTTGGCGTGCATCCGTGCGTCGCTGCGGTCCGGTCCCAGGTCGACGGGCACGTGCACCTTCCGCCGACCACTGGCGACAACATCGATGTACTGTGGAGACCTCACGCCCCACGTGTTGAGCTATTCGGCGGTACGTCCACCCGGCCTCCCGCATGCCCACTATACGCCCTCGCTCAAAGTCCGTCAACTGCACATACGGTTCACGTCCACGCTGTCGCGGCATGCTACCAGTGTTAAAGACTGCGATGGAGCTCCGTATGCCACGGCAAACTGGCTGACACTGACGGCGGCGGTGCACAAATGCTGCGCCATTCGACGGCCAACACCGCGGTTCCTGGTGTGTCCGCTGTGCCGTGCGTGTGATCATTGCTTGTACAGCCCTCTCGCAGTGTCCGGAGCAAGTATGGTGGGTCTGACACACCGGTGTCAATGTGTTCTTTTTTCCATTTCCAGGAGTGTACATTGATATTTAAAAGAAGTATTACTCTAGTGCGAGTGAGGTAAAAAGAATAATATAAATGACTTGAGCTTGTGACCGAAACAAATAACAATCATGTCTTTCATGGGACGTCTACTGTCGATAGAAAGCGTAGGTTTGCTTCCTGTTACAAACAAATAAACTTTTTAGGGTATCTTACGTGCTCATTTGATAGATCGCTCCCATAATTAGTGTAGTGCGATATTTGTTTTATTGATAAGTCTTAGCAGGGAAGTAAAAAACGGAGACTAACTAGCGAAGATTAACTACATGGTGGTAGCATTCAGCGTGAGACAATTGAGGAAATTGTGTTTTATAGCACTATACGTTAAATCCGAATTGATTTCTTTATTTTTACAAATACAGTCGTCTGTTTTACATTACAAATCAACAATTTATGAATATAATCTGAAGTAAACATTGACAGTCTCAATTTTGCTATAAATATTATTTCAATGAAGAGACAAGAGGATAACTAAGTAAAGCAAAAATGTTCCGTAGCTTACGTGATCCTTTACATATCCTTACCATCTCTAAAGGATTCCCCGTTTTGGATTTTTAGGGGAATCTAATAAGATATTGATCGCATGAGTGAAGAAAGCGATAATTATGAGGTAACACCAGACAGTTATGCAGCACATCGTACTTACAGATAACGCGCGTACGACCTTACATGACCACAGCTAATAGAAAAATTATCGTTATTTACGGTTACTTGTGATAGTCTACGGTAGCCTACAGCACTTTTGCAGCTTTACGTTCAACTGCATAACACATATCTCTGAATCACTGAAAACGTCAAGTGATTAGTCGCCGAGTAACTTGCACACCACTACTCGCCATTCTCTATGATTGATGAACTTTGTATAGAGTTGAAGCGGCATGGTGTGAAAATTGGAAATTTGTGGTAAGGTCTTATGGGACCCACATTCTTGTACAAACGAACGACGTTCTACAAATTTCACCATGAGTGAAGTATCAGTTTCATCCAACCTCGCGGCAGCATCAACATGTCGAAAGTTGTACAACAGAGAAAAGACAAAACAGCCTGTTCAAAGCATGATATCCTCCAGGATGCATATATTGAAGAAACAATGAAAACAATACCACTCAAATAAGATTACGTGACGATATGAGAGACGCCAAAATGAGAGAGATGCCGAAATGTCACCACCTGTCTGTTCTTTAGTAAATATACGACACTAAAATGAAATTTTCACTCTACAGCGGAGTGTGCGCTGATATGAAACTTCCTGGCAGATTAAAACTGTGTGCCGGACCGAGACTCGAACTCTACCAAGAGCACTCGCCCGCGAAAGGCAAAGGTCCCGAGTTTGAGTCTCGGCCCGGCACACAGTTTTAATCTGCCAGGAAGTTTCATACGTCATTAAATTTCCTCCATAACTGCATAATTTGGATATACTTCGGGAGAGAGTAACAGTAAAAGTCAACAACCCACGGAATTTGGTAGCAGGAAACTAATAGGACATACCAAGACATATCCTACCTAGAATTACGCGTGAAAAATATGTGTCTTCGTGTTAGACTCCATTAGAAAAAACTGCTGCCGTACCAGTTGTTAACAAGATATATCTGTCGTTGGACATTTCAACCAGTCGACTGTTATTGGCCTCATGTGTCTGAAAAAGTCCAGCATTCAAAAAACAGTGTTTCAAGATCGGTTAAAATATCGGTCTGCTCTTGAGCATTGCTTCTCAGGTTAACCAAGTACCTAGGAATGAACTGCTTCCTAACCAGCTTATCCAATACAATGCTGACGATATCTCGTCATTCTTGGTGGAAATAACTCTGTGTGACAATTTGAGGACAGTGAAAATTCTTTGTGAGAATGGGACACAAAATCCAGAGAGCTGGCCCCTGCAAACAGTCCTCTACAACTCCAGACAGCGTGGCACGTCTCGCGGAGTTTCTCGGAACTTATGTTTACATCTCTGCACCTCTCCCATACTCCCTCGCCCCCACTACATCATCCACGCCACGCATGCTATTCTTTCACACATTCCTAGTCGGCCCACAAAGCTATATTCATGTGCATGCCTACCATCAGTTACGCAGTTACACTGAAAACGCTGCGGATTACATCGCTGTTGACAAACCGTGAAATGAACTCAATGCCCTACCGCGATGGGTAAATGTTGTAAACGAGACCCTTCATACATTAATGATAAAAGTGATCTCCGATCGAGATTTAGTTTACCAATTTATACAAGTCTTACAAGTTCCAGTCTTCACCATAGTCTGTTATAGCTTTTAGTTCTCTTCGCTCATGTTATAATGTGGTACTTTTTAAATCCTTCTCCGCATAGTTTTCTTCATTCGGTTCGTGATATTTGTTGTTGGCACATATTTTTGAGCCAGCCGCTGTGGCCGGGAGGTTCCAGGTGCTACAGACTGTAACAGCGCGACCGCTACGGTCGCAGGTTCGAATCCTGCCTCGGGCATGGATGTGTGTGATGTCCTTAGGTTAGTTAGGTTTAAGTAGTTCTAAGTTCTAGGGGACTGATGACCTTAGAAGTTAAGTCCCATAGTGCTCAGAGCCATTTTTTTGAAATATCAGGTACATCAATATTAGCAAAATATTAATCACAATATTAAATTCTCAGTAACTTTAGGTATAAAACAGATTCGCAAACACCTAGACCAGTTTTGGAACCAGCAGAAAAATTCCTTTAATACGAGGCCTTCTACACGTCATTACACTGTAGTTTTAAATTTCAAAAATAAAAAATTGCATCTGTTTTACTTCTCTAATATGACAGAATGATTTGTGGAAGGAACAGATGACTCAAATATTGTTGCTAACAACCTTATATACATAACGATTACAGTAATACACACAGGAAAAACTCTTCTCTGGGAAACTGTTCAGGTTGATAGCTCTAAGACAGGACCTTTGACCGACAACGTAGGGTATGCCTGTTTATTTAACTTAGTTAGTTTCACGTTTTATGGATGATTTGCACGATAAATCGTACCGACGTAGAACGAGTCACTCTATATTTCGATCACAAATTGTTTTAAGGAACGATAGCAACACACACTCTCAGTCCCTCTGGCTTTTTATTATAATTGCAATTTTCGACTTCATCTATAAATAGCCATCATCAGCGAATTCGAGTGAGCTGCAATCCAATAATCTTGCAGGAATAAATGTCACCATATGACTTCACTGAAGTATAGGCAGAAGGAAACCGTGCGAATTATTTTTGTTAATATGCCTGCCTGCTAATCATTTACCAGATTTTAATAATAAAAGACATACAGCTGTGAGTTAGTAATTCCTACCCACTACCTTTCACACCTTACAATAATAGAAATTCTGCTACAGCACAAATGAGACGTCAAGAAGCTTTTTCAACTTATTTACAAGTTTTACTTTGCCGTCTGTCAGATATTTCATATCACTGGGTAAGTGATCAAAATTTTTGGTTGCATCATTATGCAATCGTTTTTGTGTTAAATACTACCTTAATGTGGCTTAATGAATGTCATGCTTTTTTCTGGTATTGTAACTATGTATACTATTGTTCCTTTTGAACTGTTGTTATTATTTAGAACTTCTTGATGGAATAAGTATGCCGTGAAGTAGTAACCAAAATGCCGAACTCCTTAAACACATATTTACAAGACAATCGCTGATAAGCAGCACACGTTCTTCTTACAGCATTTTTAAGAGCAGTTAACACTTCTTAGTCACGAGTCACCACAGAATATTATTTCATATGACATTATGGAATGAAAACATGAAAAATATGTCAACTTACAGATTTGTCGCTTCCCAATGATTTCAAGTGCAAATGTGACTGAACTAAGCTGTTTTAAAAGTTCCAAAATGTACATTCTTTGGTTTAAATTCTCATCAATATGGACACTTGAGCATTCATAAGTTTCCAACCTATTTATTATTTCCTCATCCTGTGTTATACTTGTCATTGGTGTAGTGTCCCTGGAGGTAAAGAACTGAATAATTGTTTCTTTTTAAAATTGAGGGTAAAACCATTCACAGAAAACCAGGCTATAATACTTTTGAGAATATTGTTTACCATTTCTTCTGTTGCTGTGTTTCTGAGTATTCTCGGATTGATTGCAATGCTAATGCCATCGGCAAAAACTAACTAATTCTGCTTATTTCGTATTAGAGACAAGACCGTTTACACGTATGAGACACAATAGCGAACCTACGATTGAGCCTTGGGGAACCCCAGATGTAATTTCTCCCCAGTTAGAATAACGTCCCCTGACTATTTGCTTTAATTACTAAGTATAACTTTCTGCATTCTTTCTGCTTAGATATGATATCATCCACTGGTTGGGTGTATCATCAGTCCCATAAAATCTCAGTTTATCTGGAAGAATATTATGATTCCGCAGTCAAACCTTACATGGGTCGTACAAAAAACAGCCGGCGCTATTTTGATTTTTAACGATGTCAAAATTTGGTGACTGAACATGTAAATAGCATTCCCAGTAGATCAACTCTTCTGAAATCCAAACTGTGATACAATGAGGGTATTATTGTTGCTCAGGTTAGATACTATTCGTTGTGTACATTACCCCTCAAAAGTTTTGAAAAATTATGTTAGTAGTGAAACAGGTCATTAGTTATTGCCATTTCTCCTATCAACTTTCTTATAGAAGGATTCAACAACAGGTCTTTCAGTCTGTCTGGAAAAATGCCTTGAGTTAGCGAACCATTACATGTTTCAGATAACACAGAACCTACTGTAGTGAACAACCACATACAAGCCAAATGGAAACAACATTAAATTTTTGAAAGAATATGTAACATACATAGGAGAAGTTGATGATACATTCGTATGATATAATTTTACGAGAGTTGTTCTTCAACATATTATTGCAATTTTTCCCCCTATATTTTCTACCATATTTATGAAATGATTTTTTTAAATAAATTTGCTACCTCTGACTCAGCTTTATAGCCCATTTAGTCCAATAGATATGGTATCCTGTTCTGTGGCTGATTTCACAACGTTTCACACAGAATGAAGACTATTATCAGAATTACTGGTTTTTGACATGATTCACATGTTACGGTATATTAATAATTTTTGTTTATGGACCGTCTGACAGCAACTGAATAAAACACAATTTTAGTGCCATACGCGTTTCGCCTTTATTTTCTGCAAGGTATCATCAGTGGCCTGGAATATGTACATATGTTAGCTATTTTATTTACATTTTTGTCATTGTGCCTATAGGCTATAAACAGTTCTGGTGGTTGGTATTTCCGATTAAGTAGTAATGTTTAGAACTGTACTTACAGGTTGCGTGGACAATTTCCTACATATTACGCTCCTGTTGCATTTTTGGTGTTGTTCTTCTTCTTATGAACGCCAATTTGCGGTTTTTTTCGCCATTCCACAACACTATGCACAGAACGCTTGTTTTAAAGCAATGTTTTGGTTTCCTTTGACGACTGTCAAATGTTTTTGCCAAAGATCGAATGTTATTGCCAAACTTATGAGTTTAACTATTGAAGTATCTGTGATCTGTTCGTGTATACATTTGTGTGTGTGTGTGTGTGTAATATTTTTTTTTCTTTTCTTTTTTTTTGTGTGTGTGTGTGTGTGTGTGTGTGTGTGTGTGTGTGTGTGAGTGAGTGAGTGTTTTTTGGTGTGATATATATTTTTGTGCTGTGTGTGTGTGTGTGTATATATTTATTTTCCCTGTGTGTGTGTGTGTGTGTGTGTGTGTGTGTGTGTGTGTGTGTGTGTCTCCAGATGATGTGGGGAAGGGTTCTTTTTTTTTATGTTATCATTTCCTTTACTAAGTGTAGTAGGGAGCCTGTGCTGATGTGTGTTTGTTCATTTATCACATGTTTGTTTTCTGCTATGGCTTTCTGGATGTGGAAGTTTTCTTGCATTTGTATAAGATGTTTGTCATGGTTGCTTATTCTCATTATTTTCATTTCTTGTTCCATGTTTGTAGGATGATGGTTATAGTGTTTCAAATGCTCTGCAAATGTGGAATGGTTTGTTTCATACTTCCAACATCTGATATGTTCTTTGTATCTTGTTTGAAAATTCCTGCATGTCATGCCTATGTATACTGCATCACAACTTTGACATTCAAGTTTATATATTCCTGATTGTTGGAATTTGTCTCTCTTGGTAGCTGGCTGGCTTAGGCCACAGACACAATAATACATTCCACCATTACAATTAAAAAAGAAAATGGTATACATACATTTAACATCTTTAGAAAACCAACAGCCACAGACACAATAATACATTCCACATCCAACCACCCCCACAGCCAGAAACTTGCAGCACTAAGACACATGTTACATAGATTAAACACAATCCCACTCAGCAAGAGAAACTATGAACAAGAAATGAGTACAATCATACAAGTAGCTAGGAACAACGAGTATGACACACATGTGGTACACAAGCTCAATCAAAAAATAAAAACACAAATAAAAAACAAACACAACAGTTCCACAATACAAAGAACTCACAAGCTGAAAACTTACAAACACCCTCAACAAACACACACAATGACAACACCACACAGAAAAGAACCAGATGGTACACCATGACCTACACACATAAACTAACACACAGAGTTGCAAACATCCTAAAGAGACAGGGCTTCAAAATAGCATATAAGCCTGGGCAAACCCTTCAATCACACCTAAGCCAGCCAGCTACCAAGAGAGACAAATTCCAACAATCAGGAATATATAAACTTGAATGTCAAAGTTGTGATGCAGTATACATAGGCATGACATGCAGGAATTTTCAAACAAGATACAAAGAACATATCAGATGTTGGAAGTATGAAACAAACCATTCCACATTAGCAGAGCATTTAAAACACTATAACCATCATCCTACAAACATGGAACAAGAAATGAAAATAATGAGAATAAGCAACCATGACAAACATCTTATACAAATGCAAGAAAACTTCCACATCCAGAAAGCCATAGCAGAAAACAAACATGTGATAAATGAACAAACACACATCAGCACAGGCTCCCTACTACACTTAGTAAAGGAAATGATAACATAAAAAAAAGAACCCTTCCCCACATCATCTGGAGACACACACACACACACACACACACACAGGGAAAATAAATATATACACACACACACACAGCACAAAGAAATATATATCACACCAAAAAACACTCACTCACTCACACACACACACACACACACACACACAAGGGGTTATAAAAAAAAATATTACACACACACACACACACACACACACAAATGTATACACGAACAGACCACAGATACTTCAATAGTTACACTCATAAGTTTGGCAATAACATTCGATCTTTGGCAAAAACATTTGACAGTCGTCAAAGGAAACCAAAACATTGCTTTAAAACAAGCGTTCTGTGCATAGCGTTGTGGAATGGCGAAAAAAACCGCAAATTGGCGTTCATAAGAAGAAGAACAACACCAAAAATGCAACAGGAGCGTAATATGTAGGAAATTGTCCACGCAACCTGTAAGTACAGTTCTAAACATTACTACTTAATCGGAAATACCAACCACCAGAACTGTTTATAGCCTATAGGCACAATGACAAAAATGTAAATAAAATAGCTAACATATGTACATATTCCAGGCCACTGATGATGCCTTGCAGAAAATAAAGGCGAAACGCGTATGGCACTAAAATTGTGTTTTATTCAGTTGCTGTCAGACGGTCCATAAATAAAAATTATTAATATACCGTAATATTGCGCGCAACTGAGGAGGACAGGACTATAAAAGTTGAAGATACACATGTTCCTTTCTTAATAATTTTGTTTAGTTTTTGTGGTGTACAACTTATTCAGTTCTTGGCAACAGATACATTTCCCTTTTCCTTCGCAAGATAGCTTAATGCCTTAGTGATACACGGAATTTTACATGTCTGTTTAACGCCTTTTCTGATCTGCTTTTGTTGAAAACTACTTTCAAATAATGATATGAAATTATCATGGAATAAACTGCATTTGATTTCAGTATTTCGTTTATTATAAATTTCATATTCTGTCATCTTTTGAAAGCTATTCTTAAAAACTACTGTTTGATTCTCTTTAACTGTTTTAACTGATTTGCACTGAGAAGTATCAGTATTGTAAGACACTATCTTATTTACACTCCTGGAAATGGAAAAAAGAACACATTGACACCGGTATGTCAGACCCACCATACTTGCTCCGGACACTGCGAGAGGGCTGTACAAGCAATGATCACACGCACGGCACAGCGGACACACCAGGAACCGCGGTGTTGGCCGTCGAATGGCGCTAGCTGCGCAGCATTTGTGCACCGCCGCCGTCAGTGTCAGCCAGTTTGCCGTGGCATACGGAGCTCCATCGCAGTCTTTAACACTGGTAGCATGCCGCGACAGCGTGGACGTGAACCGTATGTGCAGTTGACGGACTTTGAGCGAGGGCGTATAGTGGGCATGCGGGAGGCCGGGTGGACGTACCGCCGAATAGCTCAACACGTGGGGCGTGAGGTCTCCACAGTACATCGATGTTGTCGCCAGTGGTCGGCGGAAGGTGCACGTGCCCGTCGACCTGGGACCGGACCGCAGCGACGCACGGATGCACGCCAAGACCGTAGGATCCTACGCAGTGCCGTAGGGGACCGCACCGCCACTTCCCAGCAAATTAAGGACACTGTTGCTCCTGGGGTATCGGCGAGGACCATTCGCAACCGTCTCCATGAAGCTGGGCTACGGTCCCGCACACCGTTAGGCCGTCTTCTGCTCACGCCCCAACATCGTGCAGCCCGCCTCCAGTGGTGTCGCGACAGGCGTGAATGGAGGGACGAATGGAGACGTGTCGTCTTCAGCGATGAGAGTCGCTTCTGCCTCGGTGCCAATGATGGTCGTATGCGTGTTTGGCGCCGTGCAGGTGAGCGCCACAATCAGGACTGCATACGACCGAGGCACACAGGGCCAACACCCGGCATCATGGTGTGGGGAGCGATCTCCTACACTGGCCGTACACCACTGGTGATCGTCGAGGGGACACTGAATAGTGCACGGTACATCCAAACCGTCATCGAACCCATCGTTCTACCATTCCTAGACCGGCAAGGGAACTTGCTGTTCCAACAGGACAATGCACGTCCGCATGTATCCCGTGCCACCCAACGTGCTCTAGAAGGTGTAAGTCAACTACCCTGGCCAGCAAGATCTCCGGATCTGTCCCCCATTGAGCATGTTTGGGACTGGATGAAGCGTCGTCTCACGCGGTCTGCACGTCCAGCACGAACGCTGGTCCAACTGAGGCGCCAGGTGGAAATGGCATGGCAAGCCGTTCCACAGGACTACATCCAGCATCTCTACGATCGTCTCCATGGGAGAATAGCAGCCTGCATTGCTGTGAAAGTTGGATATACACTGTACTAGTGCCGACACTGTGCATGCTCTGTTGCCTGTGTCTATGTGCCTGTGGTTCTGTCAGTGTGATCATGTGATGTATCTGACCCCAGGAATGTGTCAATAAAGTTTCCCCTTCCTGGGACAATGAATTCACGGTGTTCTTATTTCAATTTCCAGGAGTGTATATTAAGTAACTGTACATCATGATGAGAAAGAGTGTTGCTACTGGTTACACAGTTCTTTTGCTTTGAGCTTCGTCTAAAAAACTCTTAACAGTTATACTCCTAATGTATTTATCTATCCATGTTGGAAAGTTAATTTCTGAGATAAAATAGTGGGAACCAAATAACGTTGGCAGATCATATTTCCCAATAAAAATTCTTTAGATAATCTACGTTCAGATCACCACAGATTATTAGCTGCTTGCTGGCCTCTGACAGATAGCACAGTAAGGAATCCAGATTGCTTATAAAGAGTTCAGAATTTCCCATTGGAGATCTACATACAGTTACAATTTAAAGTGTCCACAGTTCGTGGTCCAGTGTGTAGAATTGCTGCCTCTGTATCACGGGGTCCCGTGTTCGATTACCGGTCATGCCAGCGATTGTCTCCACCTGGGAACTGGGAGTTTGTGTTGTCCTCATCATTTCATCGTCATTCGGATACACTGTGAAAAGGCTGGAAATTTGTATGGACGCTGATAACATAGTCGTTGAGCTTCCCACAAACCAAACATCATCATCAAATAAAAGTTAACTATTCTTCAGCAAAAATTCATAAGCACACACTTCCGTGTGCTGGTTGCCTACCAAAATTATGTACGCATTCCAGATCAAAGATGACCTGATACTTTATTGTCATTGTAAATTAGTGAATCGTGTTTGCTAATAAACGTCTTCCAATAAACGTCGTCGAATAAACGTCGTAATATGAATAAATGTATAGACTTATTGCTTGGTACATCCAGAAAAATAGCACCACTAGTGAATAGTAGATCCGAGCTCCTGGGAAAGGACAGCAGCGTCGTTATGAAATCCTTAGCAAACGGTTGTTTTGCTTAATAATATGGGAGCTAAGAACACAATTGTTTATGGACCTCGTGTTTATGACATATAACCACAGCGAAAAACGTTGTTGTTGTCTATAATGTATTTTCTTGCGAGCTGCAGCGATGCATTGTATAGATTTATACTTTGGGTGATATTTTCTTCCGTTCAGGAATATTATTTGAACTGACTTCTCTTGGTCAAATGTAAGGCCATTTTCCTTGGCCCAAGTTTCTAGTCTTTATAGTACATTTTTTCTTACTGCTGATCTTGTCACCAAGTCACCTGCGTACAGAAACATTTCTGATTTTGAGTCACCTCTGTTACGTTTGTGCCGGCCAGAGTGGCCGAGCGGTTCTAGGCGCTGCAGTCTGGAACAGCGCGACCGCTACGGTCGCAGGTTCGAATCCTGCCTCGGGCATGGATATGTGTGATGTTATGTTTAAGTAGTTCTAAGTTCTAGGGGACTGATGACCTCAGAAGTTCCATAGTGCTCAGAGTCACTTGAACCACTTCTTATATTTGTCATATCTGTTCAACAGTTGTTGACAGCTTTGGACTCATAAGGTTGCATTGCAGAACCATATTCGTCTGTATGATTGTTTTCTGTGATTTCAACATTGTGGTTTATCTGGGTCACTAGCAGGATACCCTCTTCATTACATTCCCTCCGTCTCTTGTATTCTACGAAAGCAACGTAGTACTTTCCTCTTTGGTGCCTGAGCGTGTCTTATTTGGTCCATTAATTATTTCGTAACCTGTACCGCGCTCCTGCGCTTCATAAAGCCAAATTGGTTGTCCGGGACGCTTCCCTCGATTGCGTCGAGTACTCTTTTAATGAGTATTTTAGTAGCTACCGTTTTCTAGCGTCACTTCTCTGAACAAATCAATACACTCTGCCTCCCTTCCCTTTGCACACTGAAGAATACTCACACTGCTGCCAACATAAGTACTAAAAGTTTACACCATGATGTTTCGTATATACAATTGGGCAGTTTCCGATTGTAGCTGATTTTCAATTGCCATAAGTGGCTGTCCTGTAAGCAAGTGTGGTTTCTGGCCGTTCATTCCAACGTAGTGTCCAGTGTCCAGTGAAAACCAAGCCATATGGAGACGTCTATGGCAAGTGTCACTTAATCTATATTTACCTTTTAGTAGGAAATGTAATGTCGTTAAATTTGTACTGGGATACGTTTTCGCAAGAGGCATAGTTTTGGAATTATTCAAGAAAAATGTACAGAAGTGATCTTCAAACGCACCTCCACTCCAACACCCATCCCTCATCAGTCGGATTTCTACCACGTTGTTCGTGGCGCTCCTTCCTACCGCAATACGAAAATTTCTGACTACACGAAATTTTTCGATATTCGACTTTTTTTATCTCTGTTGACTGAGCTGTTACGCCACCAGTACGGTTGGTTACTTTGTCAACATTATTAACTTTTGTGAACGTTACGCTAAATCTAATTAGTCAAAAATTCGATTCAAATTTAAGCCATACAAGCACAGTTGCTTTGTACTCAGAAAGCCTGACGAATACAACGATGTAATTATTTATTTTATACTTTCAAAAGCCAGAAGAATATTAGGAATCATTTACACAAACGTCAATTTCACAATTTTTAAGTCCTCAACTAAGCCAGTGGCATAATAACTCTAGTCAATGAAGACAAAAAGGTCGAATGTGGGAAATAATTCGTGCAGCTGAAAATTTTTGTACAGTGGTAGGAGGGGGTGCCATGAACAACATGGTAGAAATCTTGACAAGTCGTGGCTGAGTGAGGGTGAGGGGGAGGGGGGTTGTGATTCAAGTCAGTTTTGTAGGTTTCTCTTGAATAACACGAAAACTACGGCATCTCGAGGAAACGTATCCGAGTAATTTAACTACATTAAGTTTCCTACAAGAAGACCCTATTCATTTTTTGCTGTAGGACTAAAAGTTTGCGCGTAGTGGGCCAGAGAATATGAAAATCTCGCGCATGGTGTACGAAGGCAGCAGTAAAACGAAGGGGTGGCATAAAACGACAGCGGTAGGACTGCTGAATTACCCTGTATAGGGCGTAAAAGAATTGTGTACACAAAATTATAGTGTTTAGAGAAGATAAAAAGAAGCACTTCTTTATGTGACAGAAATGCAAATTCGTCGTTTCCCAGCTGGTGACCTATGAATGTTTCGACCCTGGTGATGTTCAGAGATGGTGTTCAAACTGCCACGTGATGAATATTGTTTTAGAGATCTTGCTGAAAATTTCATACGTTTCCATTAATGCACAACTGTTATCTGCATGCTAATGATTCTCTAAAATGCTGGTAACGACCAGATGTTTCACAAATAACAGCTGCAGTTTCAACCAAACGGGCAACCAACTGTTTTGGAGTGTCTATTGGTGAGGTCGGCCACGGTACTGGACCACCCCTCCCCAACCAACAACAGAGGAAAACATTATCCAAATCAGTGGCGAACAATATCTCGGCCCGAGGGCCGTGTCGAGGACTTGCTTCACCTTTCCCCCACCGCCACACCACGATGAGAGCGAGCAGGGGGAAGAGGGGATATGCGAACGAGCCGGTTTAGGTAGCTTGGTTTTATATTTCACATTTCTCAACAACATAGGTCACAAACAAAATAAATGTTCAGTGTTCTTTAATTATTTTTGGCGCGCTGAGCACAAAATACAATTTCTTTCTGGTAAAAACTGTCAGCATATTGACAGAACACAATTTTTCTCTAGTACAAACTGTCAGCATATTGACAGTTGTAGACAATTTCACAGAGTTTAGCACTCAGGTTGAAACACTATTGTGATTTACTTAGTTTCCTAACCGAAAAAAAGTCTTTCACACAAATACGTCGATAGATATGTTGTAGCACTTTTGCAGCCTGAAAATTCTACCGCAGGAAAACAATGTAGACGACCTGGACAGTCTTAATGTAAAAAGATTTGTCATTAAAAGCGGAATTGCGTTGCAAGTTAATCAATTACTTCTGCACATGCACAGGGGTGCTAGTAACTGAAAAGGTAAATGATCTCGGAAAAGGATGTAAGATTCACAGTGTCTACTAAATCTTTGTAAAAACTATCCTTGTAACTCTTTCAAGGCCACAATTAATTCTTTATACATCGCGTTTTGCGTAACGCCAGTGAACTTAGAGAAATGTAGTGTCTTTGTCAGAATGTGTCCCTCCTCCAACGCGATTTTCTTTTTAAATGCATCTTCATCATATCAGAGGAAGTTACCTTGCAGTGCATTACTGTGGACAGTCTGCAATCAAGTGGACTTCAAATGCGAAGTCTGCAATTCACACAGGATGTTCCCGTTTCCGTTCCTGCAGACCTTGTTCCTTCAGAAACTCAACAATAGCCAGTTTCAAATCGAAAAACCATTCCAGGCATGCTACTTGGCTTAACCAATGTACTTTGCATTAATATCTGGAGTCTCCACACTGTTCGTTAAGCTCCATTGAAAACTGTTGCAACTGACAATGGAATAATGTGTGGGACTTCACAAATTTTACTGATCGTGCTACCAATTTCTTCATGTGCTCCAGGCCTACAAATATAGCACACAGTGCTTTTCGATGTACATCTACATCTACATTTATACTCCGCAAGCCACTCAACGGTGTGTGGCGGAGGGCACTTTACGTGCCACTGTCATTACCTCCCTTTCCTATTTCAGTCGCGTATGGTTCGCGGGAAGAACGACTGTCTGAAAGCCTCTGTGCGCGCTCTAATCTCTCTAATTTTACATTCGTGATCTCCTCGGGAGGTATAAGTAGGGGGAAGCAATATATTCGATACCTCATCCAGAAACGCACCCTCTCGAAACCTGGCGAGCAAACTACACCGCGATGCAGAGCGCCTTTCTTGCAGAGTCTGCCACTTGAGTTTGTTAAACATCTCCGTAACGCTATCACGGTTACCAAATAACCCTGCGACGAAACGCGCCGCTCTTCTTTGGATCCTCTCGATCTCCTCCGTCAACCCGATCTGGTACGGATCCCACACTGATGAGCAATACTCAAGTATAGGTCGAACGAGTGTTTTGTAAGCCACCTCCTTTGTTGATGGACTACATTTTCTAAGGACTCTCCCAATGAATCTCAACCTGGTACCCGCCTTACCAACAATTAATTTTATATGATCATTCCACTTCAAATCGTTCCGCACGCATACTCCCAGATATTTTACAGAAGTAACTGCTACCAATGTTTGTTCCGCTATCATATAATCATACAATAAAGGACCCTTCTTTCTATGTATTCGCAATACATTACATTTGTCTATGTTAAGGGTCAGTTGCCACTCCCTACACCAAGTGCCTATCCGCTGCAGATCTTCCTGCATTTCGCTACAATTTTCTAATGCTGCAACTTCTCTGTATACTACAGCATCATCCCCGAAAAGCCGCATGGAACTTCCGACACTATCTACTAGGTCATTTATATATATTGTGAAAAGCAATGGTCCCATAACACTCCACTGTGGCACGCCAGAGGTTACTTTAACGTCTGTAGACGTCTCTCCGTTGATAACAACATGCTGTGTTCTGTTTGCTAAAAACTCTTCAATCCAGCCACACAGCTGGTCTGATATTCCGTAGGCTCTTACTTTGTTTATCAGGCGACAGTGCGGAAATGTATCGAACGCCTTTCGGAAGTCAAGAAAAATAGCATCTACCTGGGAGCCTGTATCTAATATTTTCTGGGTCTCATGAACAAATAAAGCGAGTTGGGTCTCACACGACCGCTGTTTCCGGAATCCATGTTGATTCCTACATAGTAGATTCTGAGTTTCCAAAAACGACATGTTCTAAAATTCTACAACAGATCGACGTCAGAGATATAGGTCTATAGTTTTGCGCATCTGCTCGACGACCCTTCTTGAAGACTGGGACTACCTGTGCTCTTTTCCAATCATTTGGAACCTTCCGTTCCTCTAGAGACTTGGGGTACACGGCTGTTAGAAGGGGGGCAAGTTCTTTCACGTACTCTGTGTAGAAGCGAATTGGTATCCCGTCAGGTCCAGTGGACTTCCCTCTGTTGAGTGATTTCAGTTGCTTTTCTATTCCTTGGACACTTATTTCGATAGCAGCCATTTTTTAGTTCGTGCGAGGATTTAGAGAAGGAACTGCAGTGCGGTCTTCCTCTGTGAAACAGCTTTGGAAAAAGGTGTTTAGTATTTCAGCTTTACGCTTGTCATCCTCTGTTTCAATGCCATCATCATCCCGGAGTGTCTGGACATGCTGTTTCGAGCCACTTATCGATTTAACGTAAGACCAGAACTTCCTAAGATTTTATGTCAAGTCGGTACCTAGTATTTTACTTTCGAATTCACTGAACGCTTCACGCATAGCCCTCCTTACGCTAACTTTGACATCGTTTAGCTTCTGTTTGTCTGAGAGGTTTTGGCTGCGTTTAAACTTGGAGTGAAGCTCTCTTTGCTTTCGCAGTAGTTTCCTAACTTTGTTGTTGTACCACGGTGGGTTTTTCCCGTCTCTCACAGTTTTACTCGGCACGTACCTGTCTAAAACGCATTTTACGATTGCCTTGAACTTTTTCCATAAACACTCAACATTGTCAGTGTTGGAACAGAAATTTTCGTTTTGATCTGTTAGGTAGTCTGAAATCTGCCTTCTATTACTCTTGCTAAACAGATAAACCGTCCTCCCTTTTATTATATTCCTATTAACTTCCATATTCAGGGATGCTGCAACGGCCTTGTGATCACTGATTCCCTGTTCTGCACTTACAGAGTCGAAAAGTTCGGGTCTGTTTGTTATCAGTAGGTCCAAGATGTTATCTCCACGAGTCGGTTCTCTGTTTAATTGCTCGAGGTAATTTTCGGATAGTGCACTCAGTATAATGTCACTCGATGCTCTGTCCCTACCACCCGTCCTAAACATCTGAGTGTCCCAGTCTATATCTGGTAAATTGAAATCTCCACCTAAGACTATAACATGCTGAGAAAATTTATGTGAAATGTATTCCAAATTTTCTCTCAGTTGTTCTGCCACTAATGCTGCTGAGTCGGGGGGTCAATAAAAGGAGCCAATTATTAACCTAGCTCGGTTGTTGAGTGTAACCTCCACCCATAATAATTCACAGGAACTATCCACTTCTACTTCACTACAAGATAAACTACTACTAACAGCAACGAACACTCCACCACCGGTTGCATGCAATCTATCCTTTCTAAACACCGTCTGTACCTTTGTAAAAATTTCGGCAGAATTTATCTCTGGCTTCAGCCAGCTTTCTGTACCTATAACGATTTCAGCTTCGGTGCTTTCTATCAGCGCTTGAAGTTCCGGTACTTTACCAACGCAGCTTCGACAGTTTACAATTACAATACCGATTGCTGCTTGGTCCCCGCATGTCCTAACTTTGCCCCGCACCCGTAGAGGCTGTTGCCCTTTCTGTACTTGCCCGAGGCCATCTAACCTAAAAAACCGCCCAGCCCACGCCACACAACCCCTGCTACCCGTGTAGCCGCTTGTTGCGTGTAGTGGACTCCTGACCTATCCAGCGGAACCCGAAACCCCACCACCCTATGGCGCAAGTCGAGGAATCTGCAGCCCACACGGTCGCAGAACCGTCTCAGCCTCTGATTCAGACCCTCCACTCGGCTCTGTACCAAAGGTCCGCAGTCAGTCCTGTCGACAATGCTGCAGATGGTGAGCTCTGCTTTCATCCCGCTAGGGAGACTGGCAGTCTTCACCAAATCAGATAGCCGCCGGAAGCCGGAGAGGATTTCCTCCGATCCATAACGACACACATCATTGGTGCCGACATGAGCGACCACCTGCAGATGGGTGCATCCTGTACCCTTCATGGTATCCGGAAGGACCCTTTCCACATCTGGAATGACTCCCCCCGGTATGCACACGGAGTGCACTTTGGTTTTCTTCCCCTCCCTTGCTGCCATATCCCTAAGGGGCCCCATTACGCGCCTGACGTTGGAGTTCCCAACTACCAGTAAGCCCACCCTCTGCGACCGCCCGGATCTTGCAGACTGAGGGGCAACCTCTGGAACAGGACAAGCAGCCATGTCAGGCTGAAGATCAGTATCAGCCTGAGACAGAGCCTGAAACTGGTTCGTCAGACAAACTGGAGAACAATGAGTCCCGTCTGTCGATCGTTGTAATTTTTAACTCTTGATTTTCAACTAAATCTTTAAATCCTTCCTGCATGGTGTTGTAATGTCGTTATATATCAATGAGCCGTGCTGTGGCTCGCGTTGGTGCTGTTTGTAGGTTTCTGCCCTCTGTTGCAGGCCAGACGGTATCGTTTAGTTGGTTCAAATGGTTCAAATGGCTCTGAACACTAAACATCTGTGGTCATCAGTCCCCTAGAAATTAGAACTACTTAAACCTAAGTAACCTAAGGACATCACACACATCTATGTCCGAGGCAGGATTCGAACCTGCAACCGTAGCGGTCACGCGGTTCCAGACTGAAGCGCCTAGAACCGCACTGCCTCACCGGCCGGCCGTTTAGTTGGCATGGTTGCGGTTGTTTGTCTTCTTCTTGTGTTGACTGGCGCCACTCGGTATCGCAAGCGTTGCCTGTCCGCTAGTGGCAGCAGCGGCGGTTATCGAAATGTAGTAACTGCTGCCATATCTTTGGGGCGACGTCGTTGTTTTTCCAGGTGGTGTGAGTGGGCCCGTTCGGTTGGGGACTCAGGAGGAGACAGGTCTGTGCAGTGCCAGAATACGCCAGGACCGCTGGCGGCACACATGGACTGCCGGATGGAAGGCCTGTGCTCACGAGGGTGCACGACCTCGTCGTAAACCGGATCCAGGAAGCTTTAAAATGAGTGCATTTCAATCCAGGTAGAGAAACCTCCACCATTGTGATATCTCCTGATTCTCCAGTGACTTGGGTTCGGGTTGCTGCTTGTAATATCGCCGTGGCGAAGAGCAGTGACTGGAGTGCTTGGGAAAGGTGAATCTGATTAGCTTTCCTCGACTTCTTATTACTGTTCACTGCGTTCAACTTGTTACTTTTGTTAAGTTCAACCAGCGGTAATTTTTATTGCCTGATGACCGCTAACGCTCTAGTTACCTGCCCTGGGGATTAGTGTATGTAACGCGTGCAGTTTTGACATATTTCTTGATTGTAGGCCGGTTGGTGATTTTTGTTCTCTGGTGGTAGTGATTCCTTTCTCGTTCCAGGCGCACTAAACACAGTATTCTGGGAACGTAGTGCAGACCGCCGGTTCCGGCTTTGACGTATTGTCCACTGTTGCATTTGGTTTATCGGACGTCAGGTATCTTCAGCAAGATTATCATGAGTCATTCGTTAGACTGCCACTAGTCTGAGCTACATTCTTGTGAAGTGAATGCATCTCTTGGCTGCCATGTCATCACTCGCGAAAGTGTTTGTTGCCGGTCCTTCTCAGAGGTCGATTCCTGGAGCACCGTCTGTGGACCCTTGGTTCTTGTTAGACAGGTATGTTCTAAAAGGATATCTGATGGCCAGTAGTTCAGTGTAACGCTCCTTCAACCCACGCCTTCTGCGGGTATAATCTGCCTCGGTACCCTTTAAGGAACTTATGTACTAGTTATTGTTTTATTATTGTATTATTTATTACAATACCTTTTAATGCCTACATTAAAAGTTATATACGACTAGTTAATAGTTCTGGTTGGGTACTGGAATTAATCTAGCAGTGTAGTGTTCAGTGGATGTTAAGGGTTGTGTTACAAAGTTTACCATCATTTTATTTCGCCCGTTTGGTGATCAGTTGCTTGTTTTTTAATTAACCTTTGCTATTGTATTTGCTGTTTTACCACAGGTTTCTAAAATTTTATATTATTGCCGTTCCTGGCGTGTAAGTCCTTCTGCCAAGATCACAGTGGCTTGCTTTTAAAACATTATCTGCTGTATCTGTATTTAATGGTGATTTGCTAAATTTCAATTCACTGAAAACACTATTATTTACACAATTTTTTATTCCTTCATTAATAACGTATGGTATTTTTGTTTATTGTTGAGTCTGGAATTACTGGTTTAAAATAAATTGTGTGTAACTGTAGAAGGCAACCAATAGTAACCGATTACGGCCCCGTCCACAATCGTAACCGAATCCTGCCTTCCCTTGACTACCAGGTTTCGATCAAATAAGCAGTTCCTGTCGTTCATGTAAATTGAGAATTATCATCCCTCTCTCCTTCATTCATTTTAAAGGATTGTGACGATTCGTCGCTAGACTGCCCCTTTTGTGCGAATTGACCCTGGACCTGTGAACGTCCTTCGTACCACGAACAAAAGGCGAAGGTTAAACAGCACTGGCAGAACGATTCTGCCGAAATCAGAGAGATTTGCTGACCGCAATGCTAAATGAAATGTCGCGCTGTTCCGCGTACTTCTGAGAAGGATCGAGCAAAGCCGAGTGACAGGCCGGGTCTAAATGTTCTCTGACATCAACGACAAAGTGTGGTTGAGCCATGTAATATTGGAACCATAGTCGATGCCTGACTGATATCGGGACGTTCTGCAACACTTCCAGTAGTACGGAAGAGGTTCAAATGGCTCTGAGCACTATGGGACTTAACATCTATGGTCATCAGTCCCCTAGAACTTAGAACTACTTAAACCTAACTAACCTAAGGACATCACACAACACCCAGTCATCACGAGGCAGAGAAAATCCCTGACGCCGCCGGGAATCGAACCCGGGAACCCGGGCGTGGGAAGCGAGAACGCTACCGCACGACCACGAGCTGCGGACTACGGAAGAGGGTAAGGTAATCTCCTCCGCCGATTGTTTTAGGCAGAATATACGGAACAGTCGGTCGTTAAGTACCAGCCCACACGTTTATGATACGCCTTTGTTGATGATCGAGAAAAGAAGTTGTCTTAGCATATTCCAACCCCCAGATATCGCTATTGGTATGTTGAATATTCCTTCTCTGGTGAAGGCAGCGTAATCAGTAAACAAAACACGTATTTGGATATCAGGGTTGTTTACAATTTGGTACGGGTGTCACGTGCAGTATTCCACAGGCTGGGGAAAGTGATCACCTAATAGGTCTTGCGCTTTCCGATATTTGAATGGACGTATGCCCATCTTGTACAGAACGTTCCACGCAATGGCGTTGGAGGTGCAGGGTGGTTATAATTAAAGCACAGCTACTCACGAAGGTCCGGAGTGGGGGCTGTGGTTATCGTATGGCAGCGAAACTTCGTAGATATGCTAACGCGTTAATGCGGAAGCGATTTACATCGGAAAAATAGTTGCAATTGTGGCCACCAGGTGCAAATCTGGCACTGCACAATGATTGAATGACAGTATAGTATGATACACACGGCTATCGAGAAGAGACTGTGCGCCATTAGTGAAACTGTTTTAGCAGCAATTTTACGCCGATAACCGTACAAACTCCAGACGGTGTAGCAACGGAAACCTCATGAGCCGCAGCAACGTTCTAAATTTGCTCTGCCACGGTTGGAAGTTGATCATATGCGGCCGGGCAATATTCTATGGAGTGACGAGGCGCATTTTACGTTACATGGAGCAGTGAATACACAGATCTGCTGGGTTTGGGGTACTGTAAAACGGTGTGTTGTGCAGGAAGAGCCACTGTACTCATCGTATGTGACTGTGTGGTGTGGGGTGAAAAGAATCTCTACACTCGGTCCGTTCGACTTTGAAAAGAATACAGCAAGAAGGCTTGTCAGGTGTAATGTAACATCTGCACGTTATCGAAACCTCCTTGTACAGCATGTGATTCCTACTTTCGAAGACCGCAACTGTTAATGGAACCTTACACGAACATGTTATCTCGAAATGTTTTCCAGGTACGTGGCCTTCAAGATTACCACGTGACTGTTGGCTCTCAGGATCTCTAAGAGAACGCGATTGCCAGGGACACGCTCGGTGGCTGCGTGATCTGAAGGCCAGTATAAAGGAACAAGTTCTTCAGATTCCACCATAAATGCTGCGAGCAAGCTGATCACGTCGTTTTGCGGGTGTAGCATTCCGTCAACGTGTCCGGTGCTCATATGAAAAAATTGTGTACGTGGTGGTTAATAATAAAATCAAAATTTCGCCTTTATCATTTGTTTGACCTTTTCTGCCCACGTCCCGTTCCTAATACGCTGTATATAGACATATTCCTATATGTCTTTCTTGCATTCACAGCGCCAGATTTGCACCTGGTGCCCCAAATTGGAACTAACTTTTTCCAGCGTGAATCGGTTCCGCATTAGCATATCTCTCACGTTATGTTGCCGTACGGTAACTGCAGCCCACACTGGACGTCTGTGAGTAGTTGCACTTTAATTATAACCACGAGTTATTTAATTCCTCGACTACGGATCGTGTGCTTGTGCTCCTGTTGTCCTCATTTCGCTGTAACACGGCTTCCTCGAACTGACCAGTGCTCGCACAGGGAGATGTATCAGTTTTCCGTCGCGCTCGTCTAACGCATCTTGTTGCGTGAACATGGCCATAAATATTTGAAATACATGATTTATTAACCACCTCCCTGGAAATCTTGCTCTGCCTACCGGTAGGTGAATAATGTAGCCGATGTTAGTAAGTCAGTTCACTATCCCAATTTCCAGAACCTAGACACCCAAACATTCTAAAACGCTATCCGGCTGCAAGCACCAGCTGAAGGGACTTAAAATAAATCCCTGCGAATGTGTAATGATTAATAGCACAGGTCTGCGACATAAAAATTGTTTCAGATTTATTAAGTTATTTTTATAATGTTTTCAAAGCTGATTTCGGGAAAAATAGTGAAAAAATTCCATCGCGTACAGCTATTTCACAAACTGCTTGTCTATTTTAGATTTTTTCGATATTTCAGTACTCTAGTGAGTTTGAATTCTGGTTTTTAGGATCTCCATAAACAGTTATTTAGCCGTTTTTATATTACATATACGTATAACAATGAGTAATTATGAGAAACCAGCAGCATTTTCACGTCAGAGCCTGTCTGTCGCGCTGCCCATTCCCCCGCCATCATCAGGCAGTGAGCTTCTGCTATTGTCCTTCAGTTCACAGTACCTCTTCACTTTGAGCAGTTCACGTGTTGTTGTTACAAGTGCTTTAAAGTAGTGACTGTTTTCTTGTGTTGTGAAGTTGTTCTGTGGACAATGGACAATGACTACCAGAGGATGTATAAACTCACCAGATTGCTTCTGCTACATACGTGGTAACTATACCGTTAAAAAGCAAGAAGGAAACATTTCCGAATTTGTTGAAAAAGTATATTTCGCCTATTTTGGTATAAGGTTAGGCGATCAAGATAAGCCTTAGGCCCCACAAAAAAGTTTGTTCAGTGTGTGTTCAAGAGCTTAGGCAATGGTTTCATCGAAAAACGCTGTTCTTACGTTTTGGAATACCAATGGTTTTGAGGGAGTCCAAAAATCGTAGTGATGAATGCTATTTTTGTTCTTGCAACGTACGAGGTTTCAAGTATGCTTCTATACCAGTTGGACACTCGGTTCACTTAAAAGAATGTTAGGAAAACCTAGAGCTGGTTTTAAGCAAACTCTGTTATTCAGACCACAAGTGGACAATATGTGGTGATTTAAAAGTGATTTCAAATGCCGCCTGGTCAACAAAGTGGCTATACAAAGTTCCCTTGTTCTTTGTGACTGAGACAGTAGAGACAGAAAGCAACACTACATAGAAATCTTTGTCCTTGAGAAAAACCTTACAAGTAGAGGTTAGAAATGTTGAGAGGAAAAGCTATGTTGATCCCAAAAAGGTGTTGATTCCACCACTCCACATTAAGTTGGGGCTGATGAAACAATTTGTTAAGGCATTGCCAGAAGAAGGGGAGTGTTTCAGATATCTTTGTGGACAGTTTCCTGATTTTTCCGAGGCAAAGCTAAAGGAAGAAATCTTTGTCGGACCAGAGATTAGAAAACCAATGACAGATCCCAGCTTTGTGGACAAAATGGGAACAAAAGAAAAGGCACATGGACATCTTTTAAATTAGTTGTTACCGGTTTCCTAGGAAACAAAAGAGAACCAAACTACAAGACAATCGTCGCAGACATGTTCGACAACTTTAAGAAGCTAGGCTGTAACATGAGGATTAAAGTTCATTTTCTCCACTCACATCTTGACTACTTCCCTGCATACCCTGATAATGTAAGTGAAGAGCAGGGCGAAAGATTCCACCAAGACATCAAAGAAATGGAAAGAAGATATCAACAACAAAAATGGTTAAAATGGCTCTGAGCACTATGGGACTTAACATCTATGGTCATCAGTCCCCTAGAACTTAGAACTACTTAAACCTAACTAACCTAAGGACAGCACACAACACCCAGCCATCACGAGGCAGAGAAAATCCCTGACCCCGCAGGGAATCGAACCCGGGAACCCGGGCGTGGGAAGCGAGAACGCTACCGCACGACCACGAGATGCGCGCGATATCGACAAAGATGGAACGTTAACATGATAGCGGACTACTGCTGGATCATAAAAAGAGACGATCCTCAACGAGTCCACAGCCGGGAAAGCAATAAAAGAAGCTTCGACAGAAAGCGAAAGCGATATTATAAGGACTTACGAGCATAAAGAGAAATGGAAGTGTACTGGAAATGTAGTTAACAACATGATTTATAAATAAAATTTTATAACGTTGGAAAAAATGTGATAAATTGCTTAAATTTTGTTATTATAGCCAAAAATACTCCTTCTTTAGTGAGAAAACCTGACGCGATATAAAAAAATGGATTCCATTTTTGAAATAAGAGCTGAAAAGTACATAAAAGTCAGTTATCAAATTTCAAACAACTTTCAAAAAATATTTTTTTGCAGACCTGTGTAATTCTTCCAGCGGTAATAAAACGGTTGTCATCTAAATGAGTGTAGTTTCAACTTGAAAATCGAGGCTGCTCACAAATGGTAGGAGTCTTAATACTCGCTAAGATTCTAACATTTTCAGCGAATAATTATTACTCACTTTCCGTACACCTTTACCAACTGATTTAAGTAAAACTGTTCAATGCCAAACTTCATTAAATAACCACTGCAAAGGGCAGTTGCTTGATAAACTGCAGACTATAAGTCAGAAGAATACAAATTTAGTCACGAAATCTCGTGTTCTGAGAATATTATTTACACAGAATGCCATAATATTCCATTACTAACTTCCAATAAGTTCAGTCACAATCCAGAAATATCGTCATGACGGTCTTGGCCTGGCTCTTGAGTTGTTCACCAATATAATCCAGTGGCCCGCTCATGTAATTACGTTAGTTTTATAATTTTTTTCACTATTCGGGAACGGCGTTATGAGGCTCTTTGACGGTGAGGGTAAACGCCGTGTCGTCGCTGCTCGCTCACCTCTTTACCAGGTGCTTAGCTCGCCCTGTACTTTTCGGTGCCGCGAGGCTCGTTCCAGGTAGCTCCGCAACACAGTCATCCAGACATTAGCTTACCAACATTCCCTTACCTGTATTCCACTTGACTGCTTAGTAGCAAGAGTTATTAAAAATCTGATGCGTTTACGATAAACTTGGGGTTAAAATAGATATCGCTTAGATGGCCGCACTAGGCGAACCTGACAGTGGTCCTCGTCAAGATGAGGGAAAGTCACCTAAACTGCTGAGTCCGCTCAAGCAAACTCCAAATCAGGTCGACAGATCTGGCTTACACGTGGCTACATTATCATAAACTCATCTATATTTACGTCTCTCTGTAACTTTAATACTGAATCACACTCACTTTTGGAGCACTGCATACACAGTGCATTTACTCATTTCTAATATCCGTTACTTTTCTAGCTTTTACAAATATCTTATGTTTCTGGTAAGTGGGATCTCCGCTAAAAGACCAGTCTGCTCGGGAAATACTCTTCTCTATAAGAAGTTCAGCCTTCGAACACAAAGTTGATATTCATCTAATACACAAGATGCTTTAAAATTCCCGTTTCAGACCTCCAGGACTTGTAGAAGGGACCGAATAGATAATTTTTTGAATTGGAACCCATGTCCTGAAACGTATTGTTTCCGCTCTACAACCATGTGAAAACATGTTGATAGCGCGACCACTTTTACGAGTAATTTATTGGGCGTGGCCTAGTACATCACTTGTTTTACAAGTCCACTCATTAATAACCAAAGAAACAAAAACGAAACCTAATCAGTTTTTACAAACACTGTTGTTTAAGTTAAATCGTTTTTGTCCTTTACAACGGAGGGTTAACATTCTGATCCAGTACAAGTAAGGATAAAGTGGGGATCACCAAGTTCGGTGCACACGTTGAACCTACGAATGATGCTGTGGTACAAACTCTCCCTCACAGTTGGTGTCCCTGCAGTCTGTCCTGCAGTGACCATAATTCCTGCCACAAGGTCTTCTTCTGTTTCTACAGTAGTCTCATAAACCAAGCCGAACAGACATCCATTGCACACACAAATGCCTGTGTAGTCGTTGTCGGGTCGTCTTCAACGTGATGTGGTACGGTCTTTTCCAATTCAGGTGTGAGGCATACCCTTGGAGCGCCGCTTACTGGCGGTGAATGTACCACTTCCCCGAAGCCAGTCAGGTTGTTTTCATCGTGATGTACGGCGTCTTCAAGTTCAGGTTTGAGACATCTCCTTCTGCCGGACATGGGTTAAAATTCAAAATATTGTCTAATCAGCCACTCTACAAGTTCTAGAAGTTTATAAGGGAAATTTTAGAGCACCGTGTATAACTTCATTTTTTATCTTCCCCACCATTCTACACCAACGTTACCAAATAAGTTAATACATATCGTACACAAGTAAAGGGTAAATATAGGTACGTTATATTATAGCACCAATTCTACAACGAATTTCATTCCACTCTACAACCATTTATTTTCCTACTTTCATTTTTAAGTTTTATTACATGTCATCTTATGCTGTTTCCCTACAACATATACTCTCATTAACTCATCGATCCTTTTTACAACTTGGTGATGTTCGTCTCACCGATATACTTCATAAATACTTATTTCATGTTATACAGGTATGCCTTAGTTACAGAAACAAAATCTTTGCACTTCATGTAATTACACGGATTGCATTCTTTCTTTTTTTTTTTTTGCTACCGTCTTTATCCCGCATTGTGCGCAGGTTCGGCAGTGTTAAGTACGAATTTGGCATGAACCGGCCGGAAAGGCCGTGCGGTTCTAGGCGCTGCAGTCTGGAACCGAGCGACCGCTACGGTCGCAGGTTCGAATCCTGCCTGGGGCATGGATGTGTGTGATGTCCTTAGGTTAGTTAGGTTTAATTAGTTCTAAGTTCTAGTCGACTGATGACCTCAGGAGTTAAGTCGCATAGTGCTCAGAGCTAGACTTGGGCACTGTTTCTATGTTTCGATACAGTGTATCGATACGTGGAACTGTTTCAGTTATCGGAACGGTTGTGGTTCACTGTTTCGAAACAGTGGTGTTTCATTCCGCCCCTGTCTCGGACCAGATTCGATCTCGAGCCAGACACAGAAACTGTATCGTTGTTTCAAAATAAGGCTGTTTCAGTCCACCTGTGCCTGGAACGGACTAATTGTATCGAAACAGTGATGTTTCATTCCACTCTGTGTCAGACGAGATTCAGGTTCGGCACAGGTACTGAAACACAACATACCACTTCATGAAACTCAAGAGCGTCGAAATCTTTTTGACAAGCAATAGCATGAAGATTAAGATATCCGAAAATAAAGCTTCGTTTCTAGCTGACTGTCCTGTTTCGAAATGGCGTAACATCTGCTTTATAAACACTAACCAAACAATAAAACAACGCATACTATTCACATTCAAAATAATAAATATGTGAAAATCATTCAGTTAAATTACACTTATTTTATAACATACGCTTCTCTGTTCATGTACAGTAATCATATTAAGAAACGCAACATTTTGAATAAAAAAAGGCGTAGAGTGACAGTTATTAGACATATACATAAATTTGATGTAGGTATAATTTCAAGCTATCTGTTTGACAAATCACTGATAGTGTAATGGTGTACGGGAAGGGCTGGGAAGCATGGTGAATTTATAGTAACGGTTCGAAACACCTTGAAAGACAAAAAAATTTGCTGTTATATTTTGTTATTTATTCGAATTATTTGGCGTTATTTGTGAGTCTATAGTCACTGTGCCTATTACCCACAATGATTTCCTTTGTGTAGATGGAAATTAGCAGGATGGGTATATTACCCATACTAACGGAATGTGTGTTTCTGCAGTTTGCTCCCACCTCCAGTTCCGTTCGTGGTGGTTCTTCTGTCTTCAGCTATGGCTGTCCTCATCCAATTGAAAAGTATGAAAGTCACGCGACACGAAAGCAGCGCATTTGCTGCAGGAAATACGAGACTGCCAAGACGCCTAAGTGATAGTTTCGTACTTTCTGCGACATGATTAGCGCTCTCGCACCTCATTTGTGTTTATATGGACATACTTATACAGTAGACATTCAAGATGATAAAATGTATAGGTTTATTAGAATACAAAAAAACAAACTGTTTCGCAGTTTTGAAACAACGTATCGGAACATTACATTGTACTGTTTCATTTGTTTCGAAACAGTTACGTGTTTCAGTTTGCCCATCTCTACTCAGAGCCATTTGAACCATTTGGCATGGTTAATTGAAAGAGGTGGCCGGATGCCCTTCCTGCCGCCAATTACACGGATTACATTACCTACGCAATAATATTCATAGATACCTCATTACATCTTGAAGTAACACTAGTGGACATAAAATTCTACTTCATGTATTCAAGTGCTTCCACATGCAAGAGTTACAGTCCACACGAGCGAGCATATCGAAATGATACTTACAATTCACTGAACACACAAAACAGGTGAGACAGCTATCCAATTTGTAAAGCAGTTTCATATAAAGAACTGTGAGAATCCCTTTACGTAATTGAGCAGTTATGGACGGCGAGTGTAGAGATTTATGCTCTGGCCGCCCGACAGAGTGATGTTCACTCGTTTAATTTTTTCGAGTTTGTTCTTGACTAATTTAGTGTTTGTCGGTTGTGAAGTGATAATTTCCTGTTCTTGTAGTGAAGTCGAAGTAGATACTTCGTGCGAATTGGTATGGGTGGAGATTATACTTAACAGCCGAACTAAGTTAAAAATTGGCTCCTTCTACAGATCCCCAGACTCCGATGGTATAGTTGCGGAACAGTTCAGAGTCTCGTAACAAATAAATATCCCACTCATACGGTTATAGTTGGTGGGGACTTCAACCTTCCCTCAATACGTTGGCAAAAATACTTGTTCAAAACCGGTGGTAGGCAGAAAACATCTTCCGAGATTGTCCTAAATGCTTCCTCCGAAAATTATTTCGAGCAGTTAGTCCACGAACCCACGCGAATTGTAAATGGTTGCAAAAACACACTTGTCCTCTTAGCCACAAACAATCCAGAGCTGATAGAGAGCATCATGACTGATACAGGGATTAGTGATCACAAGGTCGTTGTAGCTAGGCTCAATACCGTTTCTTCCAAACCCACCAGAAACAAATGCAGAATAGTTTTATTTAAAAAAGCGGATAAAGTGTCACTAGAAGCCTTCCTAAGAGACAATCTCCATTCCTTCCGAACTGACTATGCAAATGTAGACGAGATGTGGCTCAAATTCAAAAACATAGTAGCAACAGCAATTGATTCATACCTCATAAATTGGTAAGAGTGGAACTGATCCCCCGTGGTACAAAAAACAGGTCCGAACGCTGATGCAGAGACAACGGAAAAAGCATGCGAAGTTCATAAGAACGCGAAATCCCGAAGACTGGCTAAAATTTACAAACGCGCGAAATTTGGCTCGGACTTCAATGCGAGATGCCTTTAATAGGTTCCACAACGAAACATTGTCTGGAAATTTGGTAGAAAATCCAAAGAAATTCTGGTCGTATGTAAAGTACACAAGCGGCAAGACGCAGTCAATACCTTCGCTGCGCAGTGCCGATGGTACTGTTTCCGACGACTGTGCCGCTAAAGCGGAGTTATTGAACGCAGTTTTTCGAAATTCCTTCACTAGGGAAGACGAATGGAATATTCCAGAATTTGAAACACGAACAGCTGCTAGCATGAGATTCTATGAAGTAGATACCTTAGGGGTTGCGAAGCAACTCAGATCGCTTGATACGGGCAAGTCTTCAGGTCCATATTGTATACCGATTAGGTTCCTTTCAGATTACGCTGATACAATAGCTCCCTACTTACCAATCATATACAACCGCCGATAGATCTGTACCTACAGATTTGAAAATTGCGCAGGTCGCACCAGTGTTTAAGAAGGGTAGTAGGAGTAATCCACCGAACTACAGACCTATATCATTGACGTCGGTTTGCAGTAGGGGTTTGGAGCATATACTGTATTCAAACATTATGAATCACCTCGAAGGGAACGACTATTGATACTTAATCAGCATGGTTTCAGAAAACATCGTTCTTGTGCAACGCAGCTAGCTCTTTATTCCCACCAAGTAATGGTCGCTATCGACAGGGGATCTCAAGTTGATTCCGTATTTCTAGATTTCCGGAAAGCTTTTGACACCGTTCCTCATAAGCGACTTCTGATCAAGCTGCGGGCCTATGGGGTATCGTCTCAGTTGTGCGACTGGATTCGTGATTTCCTGTCAGGAAGGTCGCAGTTCGTAGTAATAGACGGCAAATCAATCGAGTAAAACTGAAGTGATATCAGGTGTTCCCCAGGGAAGCGTCCTGGGACCTCTGCTGTTCCTGATCTATATAAATGACCTGGGTGACAATCTGAGCAGTTCTCTTAGGTTGTCCGCAGATGATGCTCTAATTTACCGTCTAGTAAGGTCATCCGAAGACCAGTATCAGTTGCAAAGCGATTTAGAAAAGATTGCTGTATGGTGTGGCAGGTGGCAGTTGACGCTAAATAACGAAAAGTGTGAGGTGATCCACATGAGTTCCAAAAGAAATCCGTTAGAATTCGATTACTCGATAAATAGTACAATTCTCAAGGCTGTCAATTCAACTAAGTACGTGGGTGTAAAAATTATGAACAACTTCAGTTGGAAAGACCACATAGATAATATTGTGGGGAAGGCGAGCCAAAGGTTGCGTTTCATTGGAAGGACATTTAGAAGATGCAACAAGTCCACTAAAGAGACAGCTTACACTACACTCGTTCGTCCTCTGTTAGAATATTGCTGCGCGGTGTGGGACCCTTACCAGGTGGGATTCACGGAGGACATCGAAAGGGTGCAAAAAAGGGCAGCTCGTTTTGTATTATCACGTAATAGGGGAGAGAGTGTGGCAGATATGATACGCGAATTGGGATGGAAGTCATTACAGCAAAGATGTTTTTCGTCGCGGCAAGATCTATCTACGAAATTTCAGTCACCAACTTTCTCTTCCGAATGCGAAAATATTTTGTTGAGCCCAACCTACATAGGTAGGAATGATCATCAAAATAAAATAAGAGAAATCAGAGCTCGAACAGAAAGTTTAGGTGTTCGTTTTTCCCGCGCGCTGTTCGGGAGTGGAATGGTAGAGAGATAGTATGATTGTGGTTCGATGAACCCTCTGCCAAGCACTTAAATGTGAATTGCAGAGTAATCATGTAGATGTAGATGTAGATGTAGATGAATCAGTAAAATAAATAGTTACTGCGCGATATTCTGAGTGTCTGTTTTGTAGATTACACTATGAGCAATACCTATAAAATGGTGATTCAGAAAGCACAAAAGGAAACAATTAATTCAAGCGTAGCGCAGAGTGTGACGGCAACTTCTGGTTATGACGATAGTCAAGAGCGGGTGGAAAAACAACTTCCCCGTTAGCAAGAGGAGAAGCTAGAGAGACAGATTAGGGATTTGCAGACGCAACATGTACCGCGAAGAGCTGCACCGACAAGCAGTTTACAGGGCAGGCGAAGGAACAGCAGAGTCTAAGGACCTTACTACACTAGGCCTCCAGGCGGCGCAACCAGCCACGCGCTGTTCCTAATACATGAGGACCACCGGCGCTGCAGCAATCACTTGTTGTTCAGGCTACAGCAGTTCGGCAGTTCTCGCTAATCGAGCAGTCTGTTTTCCTAGCAAACTTTTCTGCGCACTATTTCATTTGTTTCAGTATGTGTAGTGAACTGTAGAGCGTCACTTTGGAAAGGAATGAAATTGTAGACACGACAAAAGAGAGAAACATGAAGCTGGAAATAGCACTGAAAGAATGCCAGAAGTTATTGACCACACAAAGTGAATACCTAAGATTTCTTTTGTGCCGTTGAACAACATCCCGCAATTTGGGACACCAGTTCTGAAGCTTACGGTAATAAAATAATTTGTTCACTTCTACCGGATTTTGAGCAGCGGTCCTTGGTTGAGAGGAATAACCTTTGTAAGTATTGAAGCATTAAGCATTTATTCGCAAATCCTCGCAAGTATAATGTTATCAAAACTAGACATGATTGTCTTAATGGGAATTCCGCGATCGTTCATTAAATAAAATATGGCGTTTCAGTCTTAGATCGCTATTCTTTAGTTTCAATTACCGGTTTCGGGCTAGCAGCCCATCTTCAGATCATATGTTGCAGTTACAGAATAACTTGTCCGTACAGAACAATTGTTCTCTACGGACAAGTTACTCTGTAACTGCAACATATGATCTGAAGATGGGCAACTAGCCCGAAACCGGTAATTGAAAATAAAGAATAGCGATCGAAGACTGAAACGCCATATTTTATGTAATGGTATCATTATGACTACAGAGAAAACTGAATGCTTGTACTTCTACTTTATAAATCATAGCCTTGTCTTTCTTGATTATGCTTGGGAGGATATACTTCGGTTTGTAACAGAAAGAAAATTCAAAAGTTTATGAATTTTTAAAATATCTGCCCTTTATTTATTTATTTGCTAATATTCACATGCGTGTTAAAACACCAAGCATATTACAGGGTGATCCAAAAGTCCGGAAATACCCTAATAAAATTCAAATGGAGTAGCAAACAAGGAAACAGAGTCCCTACAAACAAGGAAAGGGAAGGGGGAAACTTTATAGGCTATGCCACCAACATGGCGGCCATCTTGAAAGTCGCCATATTGGATTAAACTCCAAAATTTCAAATGGGAATGTGGTCATGTGACATATCAAACAGATAGAGAATTTCAGCAGAAAAGCAATGCCGTTGTTATTTTAAACATAGCTTCATTCATTCTCGGGTTATAGCCAGCTACATGTGGCAGCGGTGGGACGCTCGGCAGCATGTGTGTTATGTGCCGAAGAGACATTACGCCGATGTTACACAGTCCCGAGAGACAACCAACAGTCATAGGAATGGCTCGATATGTTGTCCATCATGTTGGAATGTTAATGCTATCCTCCGAACCCAGTCCTGATGAACTTTGACCAACACATCTGGCTGAATTTAACCACACGCATCAACAAAACGCTGCTTTAGATGATGCAAATCCCGTATTTTCACAGAATAAACCAGTGCCTTGACATGACCCCAAAGATAAAAATCCAAAGGAGTCAAATCTGGTGAATGTGGTGGCCACTCCACAGCAACCCTACGACCAATCGATTTTTGAGGGAACTGCACATCCAGGTATGCTCGCACATTGTGCCCATAATGTGGTGGGGCTCCATCATGCTGGAAGAATTCCGCAAATGTCCCGTCCTCCGTTAACAACGAGAGAAACACTTCTTCATCCAATAACCACAGATAACCGTTGGCTGTTAACGTACCACCAATAAAAAAAGGTCCAACGACATTGGTACCCCACACACCACTGCAGACCATCACTTTTTGTGAGTCGACCGTTTTGGAAGCATCAATCGAGTGCGGATTTGTGTCGGACCATTATCTGTGATTCTGCTTGTTCACTTCACCATTGATAAAGAAATTGACTTCATCACTGAACAGCACCTGATAGGGGAAAGGTGGGTTTATCTGCAGCTGCTGTGTCACCCATTTTGCGACCTGTACCCGACGGTGTTGGAGCAGCTGAATTTTGTATGGGTGTCATTTGTGCTGCGATAAAATTCGCAGTTACGAGGTACGACTAACCCCACATTCTTGTGACAGGTGACGAGTACTCCGTTGCGGACTCTTGCTAAATCATGCCAACACGCTATCTGTTGTTGCTTCATTGGTGGCGGATATTGGCCTTCCAGCCTTAGGTTTATCTGCGACAGAGCCTGTTGCTCGGAATTTGGCTAAAAGCTAGGCAACTGCGCTGTGAGTGATGGGCTGTCTGGTTAGGTGACGACTGTTGGAATCCTCAGCAATGCCCCTTGTGCTTCTTTCTCCTGATATCAAGATAATTTCAAGGACATTTTGTAATCTGTATATTAGGAAACATTGATTAAAACGTTAGCACGAGCAAATAATACCTAACAGCTAAACACATGTAACATATCAGGCATGGGATTTCACCGTTTCAGACTCCATTTCATGACTTCTCATTACGTAATACTCATGCTGCCGAGCGTCCCACTGCTGCCGCAAGTAATTGGCTGTAACCCGAAAACGAATAAAGCTATTTTTAAAATAACAACGGCATTGTTTTTCTGGTGAAATTCTCTATCTGTTTGCTATGTCACATGACCACATTCCCATTTGAAATTTTTGAGTTGAATCCAAGATGGCGGCTTTCAAGATGGCCGCCATGTTGGTGGCATAGCCTATAAAGTTTCCCCCTTCCCGTTTCTCGTGTGTAGGGACTCTGTTTCGTTGTTTGAAACTCCATTTGGATTCTATCAGCGTGTTTCCGAACTTTTGGACTACCCTGTACATCCACTAAACTATAATTATGATAAATAGTAGGTGCATGCTCTCGCTTTAGCGGTCGTGCCGTTGAGTTCATTTATTTAGATTATGTCCATTTGCCAGGGTACAGTTCCTGCTTCACTGACAAAATAATCACAAAACTTGTCTCTGAGCTGTATTGCTTTTTTTGTTGGCGGTTGACGGTCTTCACTTCATTCGTATAAACCTTCCTCTCACAAGGTGTCTTCAACTTTGAAACCATCACGTTCTCTGACAAAGTTATGCAAAACACAGCAACTTCGTATTGTGGATTCACCAAAATGAAGGTCAAAATTCAATGGCCGATGGAAAATTCTTCATTTGTTGGCCAATATTCCAAACGTACACTCTATATTCCTTCATGCTGTGCTAAGTCGTTAGTTATATACACGTTTTTTTACTCTCAAACATTTTCCTGCATAAGGTCTAAGTAACTTTGTTGCCAAATCGAAACCTTGACGCCACCAATCACAATGGGCGTTGGCTCATCGAAATCCTGGAAAGAAGATGGAGCTTCAGGGATATTTAAGGGGCCCTCATCAAGTTTTTTCTTAGAAACACTGTCCTTAAATATCGTGGAATCAGCAGACCTACCATGTTCACCTATATCCACGAGAATGTATTTGTAGTTGGAGTCACACATAGCGAGCAGCACGACGGAGAAAAAGATTTTGTAATTATAATACAATGAACCACTTCCAGTTGGCTTGATCACTCGTACATGTTTTCCGTCAATGGCTCCGATGCAGTGCGGGAAGTTAGTTTTCTCGTAAAAACCAGCAGCTGTCTTAAGCCAAAAATCTGTGGTGAGGTCTGGAAAGCATTCTCGTCTAACGTTTTTCCAGATGGCATCTAAAACCCGTCTTACAAACACTGAGAATGTAGGTTGACTCATTTTGCACTGGGTAGCGTAGATCTTGCACCGAAGTTCCCGTTCCCAGATATCTGAAACAAAATTTAAAAAGCAGTTCAATCACTTTAACATCTCTATATATAAAAATGAATGTATCTGTGTTTGTCCTCTATGCGTTCCTAAACCATTCATCCGATTGCGATGAAATGTTGGTGAGTTGTTCTTCTTACGCCCGTGAAGGTTCCTTGTCAAAAAAGAGAAATACGACACATTGTTGAGGAGATATGACGTGATAAACAATGAGATGCAACCGCGCGAAAATATCCGAATTTATGGGCCCAATATTTGAGAACGAGAGCACTTAGTGACTATTCTTTCTCTCACCTTCTAATGTACTGTTGTTCAGTGACATTCAGAACAAGTGGAAATCCATCCATTCATATTACACGACAGAATTTCTTCGGGTAAAGGCTCAAATGGTTCAAATGGCTCTGAGCACTATGCGACTTACCTTCTGAGGTCATCAGTCGCCTAGAACTTAGAACTACACTTATGGAAATGGAAAAAAGAACACATTGACACCGGTGTGTCAGACCCACCATACTTCCGCTCACGCCCCAACATCGTGCAGCCCGCCTCCAGTGGTGTCGCGACAGGCGTGAATGGAGGGACGAATGGAGACGTGTCGTCTTCAGCGATGAGAGTCGCTTCTCCCTTGGTGCCAATGATGGTCGTATGCGTGTTTGGCGCCGTGCAGGTGAGCGCCACAATCAGGACTGCATACGACCGAGGCACACAGAGCCAACACCCGGCATCATGGTGTGGGGAGCGATCTCCTACACTGGCCGTACACCACTGGTGATCGTCGAGGGGACACTGAATAGTGCACGGTACATCCAAATCGTCATCGAACCCATCGTTCTACCATTCCTAGACCGACAAGGGAACTTGCTGTTCCAACAGGACAATGCACGTCCGCATGTATGCCGTGCCACCCAACGTGCTCTAGAAGGTGTAAGTCAACTACCCTGGCCAGCAAGATCTCCGGATCTGTCCCCCATTGAGCATGTTTGGAACTGGATGAAGCGTCGTCTCACGCGGTCTGCACGTCCAGCACGAACGCTGGTCCAACTGAGGCGCCAGGTGGAAATGGCATGGCAAGCCGTTCCACAGGACTACATCCAGCATCTCTACGATCGTCTCCATGGGAGAATAGCAGCCTGCATTGCTGCGAAAGGTGGATATACACTGTACTAGTGCCGACATTGTGCATGCTCTGTTGCCTGTGTCTATGTGCCTGTGGTTCTGTCAGTGTGCTCATGTGATGTATCTGACCCCAGGAATGTGTCAATAAAGTTTCCCCTTCCTGGGACAATGAATTCACGGTGTTCTTATTTCAATTTCCAGGAGTGTAATTAAACCTAACTAACCTAAGGACATCGCACACATCCATTCCCGAGACAGGATTCGAACCTGCGACCGTAGCGGTCGCTCGGTTCCAGACTGTAGCGGTTAGAACCGCACGGCCACTCCGGCGTCAAAAGTGGCGTCAAAAGTGGTCCAGCTGCAACCAGGGAAAAACAGTACACCTATTTTCACAACTAAGTGCGGTGAAAGAATCTACAACAAACCTGGGCGAAGAAGACATTGTGAATGAAGAAGCAAATGAGACTCCTATTTCGTTTGATAATGCACCAACATGTAAGCTCTCTCACCACAAATCTGAAAAAAGAAGTAGCAACGAAGATGAGCTAATTAAAGTTCTAAAGAAAAAGATTGCATCGGAAGAGAAATCTCGCACTTTCGATGAAACAGATGAGGATAAGCTTTTTCTCCTTTCTATGTAAGCTGAGATTCATAAAGTTTCTGCTGAAAACAAATTAAAACTCCGGAAAGACACGACTTCTCTCGTCGGTTCTGCCCAAAAGTCTGTACACCACCAGCAATGCTAAAGTATCTTATACAACGACAGCCTATGCGAATACAATGCATGCCACAACGGCCGATGGAACAACATCCTATGCAACAGAAAACAATCTTTCAGCCACGACTAGTGGATCAACAACCACAAGTTCAATTTTTCCAGCCTGACTTTCAACAATGCCCAAATGCAAATGTGCCCTTAGAATCTCCACCATGTACCGATACTTCAGTCACATTAAATGAGGATTCTGATAGTCAAATGAGTGAACCTTTGCTCTTCAATATGTAGTGTATATATACAAATATTGAACACATGCAGTGTAAAAAAGCTTTTGGAAACAATTGTTCTCATCACTGTTCTTTTTGAAAATAAATGTTCATGTTAATTTTCTACTTTTAGTCATACTTTGAATCAATTTCCTTTTGACATAATAGGATAAAAATATTGAACTAAAATATTCATATTTTTTTAAAATGTTAACCGTTTTCAAAAGTAATTAATGCTTCCTAAAGCAAAAAATTTAATAACTTTCAATACAATTTATCGGTTTACTTACCTCAGAGTGACTATGAGTTCTTCTTCTGGTGAGATAAACTTTCTCATTTCCGTTTCTTTCCTAGAAATATCAGCCTTTATTAACGACAATAACTCAAAGAAAGACGAATTAGACATTCGTAGGTAATTAAACTACTTGTCGTCGTCCAAACACAGACCATCAAAAAGAGTATAATACAACCCTTTAAGTTCTCTTAACGATAGCACAGGGTGTACATGCTTCTTCCTCTCCCTCCGCTTTCTCCTTTTCATTAAAAGTGCTAGGACGAGCACGTATGTTTAGTAGTTGTCTGATTGTTTCCTCTTCATTAGTGCACAGAAAACTGTCGATGTGGTGGCCAAATCCAGCCGTGGTGGTGGGACTGGCTGTGCCACCTGGCGACCCAGTGTAATAGGCCCCGTTTGACCCAATGCCCCGCCAAGAACCTCCGCCACCAGTGGCGGCCAACGTGGTGACGAGGGAAATCAGCCAGTCGGAAGCCAGCTTCTGAAGGCGGCACTGGCTGCCCTAGTCTAGTAAGCTCCATAAAAATCTATCCCCATCACGAGCAGCGCCACCGCTGGCGTGGCTGGTTGCGCCGCCTCGCGGCCTAGTGTAATAAGGGCCTAACACAACCGCCAAGCCGACCATGAAAAAACAAGTGCCGAAGTTGAAATCTCTCAGAAAAACACGTACTTTGGTTTGCGAAGTTAGAGCTAGCGTTTACACAGAACGTCGTGAACGACTATACGAAGTTTGCTGTGGCAGTTAATAGCCCAGATCAGGGGTCGCCCACCTTTTAGTTTGCCTGGGCCACATTTGAAAGCGACGATTATACGAGGGCTATTCAGAAACTAGGGAACATTTTGACATAAAAAGAACTAAGTACAAGAAATACACTTCATTATATACTGGGTGATCAAAAAGTCAGTACAAATTTGAAAACTGAGTAAATCACGGAATAATGTAAATAGAGAGGTACAAATTGACACACATGCTTGGAATGACATGGGGTTTTATTAGAATCAAAAAAATACAAAAGTTCAAAAAATGTCCCACAGATGGTGCTTCATATGATCAGAATAGCAATAATTAGCATAACAAAGTAAGACAAAGCAAAGACGATGTTCTTTACAGGAAACGCTCAATATGTCCATCATCATTCCTCAACAATAGCTGTAGTCGAGGAATAATGTTGTGAACAGCACTGTAAAGCATGTCCGGAGTTATGGTGAGGCCTTGGCGTCGGATGTTGTCTTTCAGCATCCCTAGAGATGTCGGTTGATCACGATACACTTGCGACTTCAGGTAACCCCGAAGCCAATAATCGCACGGACTGAGGTCTGGGGACCTGGGAGGCCAAGCATGACGAAAGTGGCGGCTGAGCACACGATCATCACCAAACGACACGTGCAAGAGATCTTTCATGTGTCTAGAAACATGGGGTGGAGCACCAGCCTGCATAAACATCTTACGTTCCAGTAGGTGTTTATCAGCCAGGCTGGGGATGATGCGATTCTGAAACATATCGGCGTACCTCTCACCCGTCACGGTAGCCGTTACAAAACCAGAATCACGCATTTCCTCGAAGGAAAAAGGCCCGATAACGGTAGATGTAGTAAATCCAACCCATATCCTAACTTTCTCGTCGTGCAATGGAGTTTCCACGACAGTTCCAGGATTTTCGGTAGCCCAGATTCTGCAGTTGTGGGCGTTGACAGACCTTCGAAGCGTGAAATGAGCTTCGTAGGTCCATAACACGTTACTTAATCAATCGCCATCTTCCGCCATCTTTTGAAACGGCCACACCTCAAATGTTCTCTGCTTCACTATATCGCCAGGTAACAGTTCATGATGCCGATGGATTTTGTACGGATAGCATCGGAGGGTACGCCTAAGTGCCAACCAAATAGTAGTGTATGGAATGCGACGTGTGACTGCACGAGCGCTGATTTCCCCGTGCATAGACGAACCCGCTACAGTCTCCATTTCTTCCTGAACTGTCTCAGCAGCATTACGCCTTGTGTTCGGTAGGCCACTACGGAGTCTATCGTCTAAACAACCCGTGGCTTCGAACTTCGAAATCATTCTCGCCACAGCTGCATTTGTCAACGGACCTTTACCCGCTCGAATCCCTTTCCTATGGCGATAGGATCGTAACGCTGAACTAGCACATTCCCCATTGTGATAATACAGCTTCAGTAAAAGCGCCTTTTCAGGTAACGTCAACATCCTGCGACTGCTGGCGCATCTGATTCTCTCTCTCATTGCAGCTCCTTTTATACACGATTGACATGCGCAGTCACTGACGTTTTGCTGTCCAGCGCCTTCTGTCGGACATTTTGTGAACTTTGTTTTTTTTTTTTTTTGTTCTAATAAAACTCCATGTCATTCCAAGCATGTGTGTCAATTTTTACCTCTCTATCTACAGTATTCCGTGGTTTATTAAGTTTTCAAATTTATACTGACTTTTTGATCACCCGGTACATCTGAAAGAGCGACTGACACACCACTTTTCCACATAGTCACCAAACATACTCAGGCGCTTACTATAGCGGTGGACAAGCTTTTAAAGACCTTCGTCGTAAAATTCTGCCGCCTGAGACTTCAGCCAGCGGGTCACGCCCGCCTGGAGTTCTCCATCGGCATCAAAGCGCTACGTTGCAAGTCAGTTCTTCATCTTGGGAAACAAGTGGAAGTTGCTTGGTACAAGTTCGGGCGGACGAGGGAAAATTTTCCATTTTAATGAATTAAGTAGTTCTTTAGTGCGGTTTGCCGTGTGAGGTCGGGCATTGTCGTGCAAAAAACAAAATTTTGGACGTCAGCTTTGCTCGGCGTTTGTTTTGAACTGCTCTTCCAAGGCTGTGCAAAGTTTGACAGTACCGGGCAGAATTTATGGTTACTTCACGTTCGAGAAAATCAATAAGAAGCGCACCTTGCCTATCCCAAAACACTGTCGCCATCAACTTCCTTGCCGACAAGGTTTACAAACATTTTCTTGGCTTTTGGGGGGGCCTTTTGTGCCCCCACTCCATGGACTGTAATTTAGTCTCGCAGTTGATGTGTTTCACCCAAGTCTCGTCACCGGTTACAATTCGATCTAGTAATGAATCACCATGTTTGTGGTAGGCCTCCAGAAATGTCAACGTTGCCCCCATTCGCTGTTCTTTATGGTGCTCTGTAAGCATTTTGGGTACCCATCGTGCACAAAATTTGCCGTAGCCTAGTTTTTGAGTGAGAATTCCAAACAGCCAAGTCCGTGAAACTTGTGGAAAAGAAAGTGAAAGCTCCGTTATTGTGAAGCGACGGTTTTCACGAATCGTTTCATCAACTTTAGCGACGAGATCGTCAGTCATAATGCTCGGGCGTCCACTCTTCTCTTCATCATGAACGTTGGTTCGGCCAGTTTTAAACCGAATGCACCATTTCCGGACGGAACATTCACTCATTACGTTGTTGCCGTACACTTCGCACAGTTCATGATAAACTTCTATAGGTTTTAGGTTTTTTTGACAACAAAAACCGTATCACAGACCGCAAATCACAACTGGCGGGATTTTCGATTGCAGCGCACATTTCAAATTGGAATATCGCGCAGAGACGTTCCCGCTGTCACGGATGGATGCCGACTGAGCTGCCAAGCACGCTCACACCAAAATATACGCGATCGGCGCGCGCCTTGCGGCGTCACACGGAAACGTTCCCTACTTTCTCAAAAGCGCTAGTATGTCTGGGCTGAAAAAAAGCAAGGTGTAATTAATTTGACATATTATGTATGAAATTTAATTAATAATTTTACATACAAGTAATTACAAAATATAGAATTAATGTGATATTTGACCTTGTATTTGGGAAACTAATATACCAACATCAAGTTCGACCGAAGTGGTTATAGTTCTCAGAGTGTTGTCAAGGTATTCATCTGAGATTTTGGTTCTATTTTTATTCATTGTTTGCTTTACTCTTGAAAATAACTTTACACAGACATACTTGCTTCCAAATACAGCTAACATACTTAATGCATGACTGTGCAATAAGGGATATTTCTCTCTGGACAAGTATGATTTGTAACGATCCAACAAAGATATGATCAAATTTTTCTTTTAGTTGGATGTCAGACTGCAGCTCTACGCATTCTACCTAAAAGATTCCTGGCAACGTATCTATATCCTTTTTAAAATGCGTCGCATGAATACAAAAATAAAATCATTATTTTTTCGGAAATCGTAAAACCGATTTTCAAATTCTTGCATCAGATTGAAAAGTCTGGTTGCGTATTTCATCTCGTCTCTAGGATTACGTTTGGCCTAAGTGCTGAAACGAAAAAAAAATTGTTTGTCTGCATGTACTTGCGATTCCCAGAATTACAGTTTCATACATTGCACTGATACGAACGTTTGTACCATGCAGACGCCTGTTTAAGTTATCTAAACGAACAGTCAGATCTACCAAAAATGCTAAATATGCCACCTAGTTGGCATCGTCAGGTTCTGACACAGATTTTCTTTTTGATTTCATGGCAGGTTTGATTTCATTAATGAGGCTATAAAACCTTTTTAACATCTGGGCTCGGCTAAGCCACCTGAATTCTGTAAAATATGTTATTCACAATATTGAGTATCCAAACTTCTGAGGAATTCCTCGAACTGAGGAGACTCCTGGCTGTCGCATGAAGAAATTGAATTGAATTAAACCTCATCTCTTTGTATCGATCATCTACTAAGGTGGGAATTGCAGACGAAAGTGATTAGGTTTCGTGAAATCACTTTGAGACATTCATGTAGAAATATTGTTCTTATTTATAGTAATGGATTTGACATTAAGTTAAACCTTTTATAAGAGAATTACGGTACTGTTAGATAGCAAACATTGTAAGTAATTGCAATCTACATGAAGATCGCTAATTCCTGCAGACTTGTAGAGGGCAGATCTACGGTGAAAAAGGTTCGTTATCACATCTGTATAGAAATAACACAGACGTTCTTTGCATTTCCACAAATTAATTTGACTGTACGCCTCTCAGTCTCCAGTTTCGCATTTGCAACTGAGATATCCGTAGGATAACACATCAGTACGTCTAATAGAGTGGCCGCTTAAATGCCCAATTCTTGGGCCGCATTGACACTTGCTTTGGCCGCATGGGGCTTACTGGCCACAGGTTGGACATTCTGACCTAGACGCTGAAGCAGTGGAGACTGTATCGGACGTCATTATGAAGCCTTCTACACATGATCGAGATCAACATTTGAGAGACATTGATGATCCAGCGCATGGGCAAATCTTCAGACTAACGGATGAAGCAGGTACTGCAGTTCGAACACATTGGCGATAGGACACTTTCCGAATACTGGCGCCATCTGTGAAGTACTGTGGAGGAGGCAGCAGTGTCAGATGAAATGCTTCGACACGAGTGGCTCATGCAGCGGAGGCTGACACTGAAAATGGCGGTAGTCACTTGTGGGAAGGACAACATTAGTTCTGTCAGTGGGGCAAGTGAGCGCCTCAGCAAGAGCACAGGTAGCTGATTACCACAACACGGCAGAAGCCGCGACTGTACAACACGAACCGAGGCAGCCTGTTGCCGAGCAGCTCTGCGGCCGAAAGCAACAGCTGGACGCAGTGCAAAAGCAATTATCGACTCTGGGATACAACAAATGAGACAATGTGCAGAGCGGTAAAGGGGAGGCACATTCGCCTGGCCAACAGAAGTAGCGGCCGGAGAGACACAATGGTAGACTATGTTGGTACCACAAAAGGTTCGGTGTGCAGGACACGAGGCGCGGACGTGAGCGCATTACCGTTAGGTGGAGTCGGATGAGACAGTGGGCGCAGAACTCCACCTAACTACCGCTCATCATCACTTATGGTGGACAGGAAGAGGCAGTGTACATTCCTTTCAGTAAGGTACTCAAATAGAGGTATGTACCAGCTGAGATGCAGATGACTGGAATACTCTCTTTCAAATTCTAAAGGTGGCAGGGGTAAAATACAGGGAGCGAAAGGCTATTTACAATTTGTATAGAAACCAGATGGCAGTTATAAGAGTCGAGGGGCATGAAAGGGAAGCAGTGGTTGCGAAGGGAGTGAGACAGGGTTGTAGCCTCTCCCCGATGTTATTCAATCTGTATATTGAGCAAGCAGTAGAGGAAACAAAAGAAAACTTCGGAGTAGGTATTAAAATCCATGGAGAAGAAATAAAAACTTTGAGGTTCGCCGATGACATTGTAATTTTGTCAGAGACAGCAAAGGACTTGGAAGAGCAGTTGAACGGAATGGATGGTGTCTTGAAGGGAGGATATAAGATGAACATCAACAAAAGCAAAACGAGGATAATGGAATGCAGTCAGGAAATGAGACACTTAAAGTAGTAAAGGAGTTTTGCTATTTGGGGAGCAAAATAACTGATGATGGTCGAAGTAGAGAGGATATAAAATGTAGACTGGCAATGGCAAGGAAAGCGTTTCTGAAGAAGAGAAATTTGTTAACATCGAGTATAGATTTAAGTGTCAGGAAGTCATTTCTGAAAGTATTTGTATGGAGTGTAGCCATGTATGGAAGCGAAACATGGACGGTAAATAGTTTGGACAAGAAGAGAATAGAAGCTTTTGAAATGTGGTGCTACAGAAGAATGCTGAAGATTAGATGGGTAGATTACGTAACTAATGAGGAAGTATTGAATAGGATTGGGGAGCAGAGAAGTTTGTGGCGCAACTTGACCAGAAGAAGGGATCGGTTGGTAGGACATGTTCTGAGGCATCAAGGGATCACAAATTTAGTATTGGAGGGCAGCGTGGAGGGTAAAAATCGTAGGGGGAGACCAAGAGATGAATACACTAAGCGGATTCAGAAGGATGAAGGTTGCAGTAGGTACTGGGAGATGAAGAAGCTTGCACAGGATAGAGTAGCATGGAGAGCTGCATCAAACCAGTCTCAAGACTGAAGACCACAACAACAACAACGAGATGCAGATTTTATTCACCACCACAGACAGGTTTATAGCTGAACGCGGCATAAATTATAAGGAGGAATGAAGTGGTTGGTTGGTTGGTGGGTTGTTTCGGGGAAGGAGACCAAACAGCGAGGTCATCGGTCTCATCGGATTAGGGAAGGACGGGGAAGGAAGTCGGCCGTGCCCTTTGAAAGGAACCATCCCGGAATTTGCCCGGAGCGATTTAGGGAAATCACGGAAAACCTAAATCAGGATGGCCGGACCCGGGATTGAACCGTCGTCCTCCCGAATGCGAGTCCAGTGTCTAACCACTGCGCCACCTCGCTCGGTCAATGAAGTGGTAATGGGTACGTTAGGTAGAAATACAAGCAACGCAGACACTTCGCCGGTGACTCAATTAAACCTGAAACATACAAAAGACATTGCATATTACGGTGCACCAGTTCAAGACTACCGCAGGCCAACCGACGACCGAGAAGATTAGGATCTGACCGGATCACAGAGGCTACAGTGGAATCTGAACGAGATGGTGCAGGCAGGTACTGCACGAAGATCGGATAGCTCACAGGCATCGCCACTTTTGCGGATGAGAGATGACATCTGGAGACCAGGTGCTAATTATCAGGCTGTGAATGCAACATCAGTACCTGAAAGCGATTCCATACCTAACTTGCGAGTTTTTACAAACGTTTTAGCCACGACTACGGTTTTCAATGTGACAGACTTTAAGACGGCATGCAACCGTATTGCTCTATCGGAAGAAGACGAAACCAAGACACTCTGGGATGATAATGGCATTGAAACATAGGATGACACGCGTAAATCTGAAATACTGAACACCTTTTTCCAAAGCTGTTTCACAGAGGAAGACCGCACTGCAGTTCCTTCTCTAAATCCTCGCACGAACTAAAAAATGGCTGACATCGAAATAAGTGTCCAAGGAATAGAAAAGCAACTGAAATCACTCAACAGAGGAAAGTCCACTGGACCTGACGGGATACCAATTCGCTGCTACACAGAGTACGCGAAAGAACTTGCCCCCCTTCAAACAGCCGTGTACCGCAAGTCTCTAGAGGAACGGAAGGTTCCAAATGATTGAAAAAGAGCACAGGTAGTTCCAGTTTTCAAGAAGGGTCGTCGAGCAGATACGCAAAACTAAAGGCCTATATCTCTGACATCGATGCGTTGTAGAACTTTAGAGTATGTTTTTTGCTCTCGTATCATGTCGTTTCTGGAAACCCAGAATCTAGTCTGTAGGAATCAACACGGATTCCGGGAACAGCGATCGTGTGAGACCCAACTAGCTTTATTTGTTCATGAGACCCAGAAAATATTAGATACAGGCTCCCACGTAGATACCATTTTCCTTGACTTCCGGAAGGCGTTCGATACAGTACCGCACTAATAAACAAAGTAAGAGCCTACGGAATATCAGACCAGCTGTGTGGCTGGATTGAAGAGTTTTTAGCAAACAGAACGCAGAATGCTGTTCTCAATGGAGAAACGTTTGCAGACGTTAAAGTAACGTCTAGCGTGTAACAGGGGAGTGTTATGGGACCATTGCTTTTCACAATATATATAAATGACCTAGTAGATAGTGTCGGAAGTTCCATGCGACTTTTCGCGAATGATGCTGTAGTATACAGAGAAGTCGCAGCATTAGAAAATTGTAGCGAAATGCAGGAAGATCTGCAGCGGATAGGCACTTAGTGCAGGGAGTGACAACTGACCCTTAACAAAGACAAATGTAATGTATTGCGAATACATAGAAAGAATGATCCTTTATTGTATTTATATGATAGCAGAACAAACACTGGTAGCAGTTACTTCTGTAAAATACCTGGGAGTAGGCGTACGAAACGATTTGAAGTGGAATGATCATATAAAATTAATTGTTGGTAAGGCGGGTGCCAGGTTGAGATTCACTGGGAGAGTCCTTAGAAAATGTAGTCGATCAGCGAAGGAGGTGGCTTAAAAAACACTCGTTCGACCTATGCTTGAGTATTGCTTATCAGTGTGGGATCCGTACTAGGTCGGGTTGACAGAGGAGATAGAGAAGATCCAAAGAAGAGCGGCGCGTTTCGTCACAGGGTTATTTGGTAAGCGTGATAGCGTTACAGAGATGTTTAGCAAACTCAAGTGGCAGACTCTGCAAGAGAGGCGCTCTGCATCCCGGTGTAGCTTGCTGTCCAGGTTTCGAGAGGGTGCGTTTCTGGATTAGGTATCGAATATATTGCTTCCCCCTACTTATACCTCCCGAGGAGATCACGAATGTAAAATTAGAGAGATTCGAGCGCGCACGGAGGCTTTCCGGCAGTCGTTCTTCCTGCGAACCATACGCGACTGGAACACGAAAGCGAGGTATTGACAGTGGCACGTAAAGTGCCCTCCGCCACGCTCCGTTGGGTAGCTTGCGGAGTATAAATGTAGATGTAGATGTAGGCCAACCAATCTCCCGACGACCGAAAAGCTACAATGGGATCTGAACGACATGATGCACTCAATGTTGCCATTTTGGTATCGGTATATCGATGTGTCAGAGTAAAGACGAGGCCAGTATATCGATACGTTTCGGGAAACATATCGGTACGTTGATATATCGATATAACGTCCCAAATTGTGACCACGACTGACACAGGACAATGCACAAGCGCTGTTCGTGGTCAAATATAACTGCACCACCTCTAGACTTCTCCAGCATCTGCGTTTATGTTCAGGCATCCATTTCTCACGGTGTTTCCATACTTTCGTCCAAGCCCTACGTCTTTTTCACTGTGAACTTACGCTGACTATTGCTCTCAACAAGTTTTGTAAGTATTTTTACTCAGGGAAAGAGCGTCTTCATCGTTTGTGACCATGACCAATCAAATACACGTGATTGTAACACTGCAAAAACTTTTGTAAGTCAGTATACATTTACGGTCTGTCCTCGCTTAAATCCCGTGTTTGAGATCCACTCCAATATATAAGGGGTAACGCACAGATATTATAGGGATAAAAATATTCAAAGTGCCTTCATTGCGACAGTAGCATTCCGTTAAGACCAGACTTGATGGTATAACAATACAGTATCTTTTTTACGAACAATTTCACGCCAACTGGGCCATGAGAAATAACGCGTATATTGGATCCTATTGCAGGTGTTTGTTTCTCTTTGCGCTTTTATTACTGGTTGCATTTTGAAGAGCACTGAATATTAAATATCATAACACTGCTTACAACGCATACTTTACCATGCTATGTACCCTGAAGAATAAGACATCTCAAGAGCTTTGTGAGAAATTTCATGCTGTTTTCCCTACCTGCAGGTTTACTGCTCGTTACAGAGTGAATGTAACGGCGTATTTTCCGAGTTAGGTTCATTAAAAACTAAACAACCTCCGCTACGATCCATTCTCCACTCGACAGCGCTTCACGGAAAGAAGTAGCACAGTGGTTAACGAACTGATCTCACAGTTTGCGGGAATGCGCTTCAAACACCGACGCAGTCATTCTGACGTGGGTTTTTCGTAATTTTCCAAACTCGCTTCAGCCAAATACCAGAATTTGTCCGTAAACCAAGGAAAATGTTTTCACCCTTCTCCTACAGAAGATCTAATAATCTCCATGTCAACGCTACGTTAAGCTCTAATCCGCTCTATCGAAGACACTTATTTTAGTCACTGAAGGTATGCATAATTTTCTTAAATTTTATGGCATATGAAATATTTCACATAGCCAAGAAACAATCAATCTTATCGATCTACAGGTTCTTAAACAGTGCTATTAAACTATCTCGGAAATCTAACGGTAATATGTCAGTACAGTAACCATTCTGATAACCCATTCCAGTGGATTTGTAGTTATTAATATGCACCATTCACCAAGACAGAGGTACCAAATTTACATTTGAAAATAAAAATCGTTTCATGAAAATAACGACCAATTGTTCCGTCTATAAACATTCCAAATTTTCAACGAAATACGCCCAGACAGTCTGTCATATCCTTTTCGACAGTGTTTAACCTCTTTAATTTTTTCTCTACTTGAATATGTACGATTATTTTGTGTGTCATTATCAAAGACTTATCTTCCGTGAGCAACTAAAAATACTTGTTTTGCGTATGAAAAAAATTTTTTCAGAGCTTGCTATTTTGTACGATCTAGATTTCAGACAATAACCTATATACTGGTCTTACTGTTTTATTTCGGAGCATAAAGAGGCCCCTGGACGGTTAATGATACTGACAATATTTCCCGGATGCGCAATAATACTGACTGTCTAAGAGTGAGATTTAGGGGTTGAATAATAATATTGAAAACACAAAAACTTTGAAAATATATTGAGTTGCCTGAAAATGTGAGGTTAGATTAGATTTTTTGTTGTTGTGTCAAAAATTAGTTAAAAACAAAACAAAATAGAGTTATTATTAGAGGACATCGAAAGATATAGATCGTAGCCGTCATTGTGAGATCTCAGGGCAGATGAGTGCAAAAACAGAAGTGTTAAGAATGATCAATCGTAGTATTCGTCGTTTAGAAATTTTAGGAAACAGTGACGTAGGAAGATGTGTTTAAAAAAATTAATTAATGCATAGTTATGAATAAAAGTTTATACAGATATTTATCTCTGTATCTACGTTATAACTGAATTAATTACAACTGCATGACATGTTCCCGTAACTATATCTCATATACTGTAATTTAAGAGAGCACTTGTAAATTTCAAGTCTTCAATAGAATTGCATGTAGCGAGGCACCGTAGCGTAACAGATAGGCGTCGACTTGGTGTAACCGTGTCTGTCGTTGTATTATTTTGTTGTTTGATGATGGGTATACGAGCGTCTGTAGAAATTTATTAGAGGGGGGGGGGGCGTTGAGAAGGGGGAGAACGAAAGCATAGGGACGCCAGTGTATAGGGGGGAACCATTTCCGGTAATGTATCGAATGGTAGACCATCAACATACAAAGTTATGGAAACCTTCCTTTTTTTGCTCCACTTCAGTTCTCTCAACAAGTTTTTCTGATTGATTTGTTTCTGTGAGTGATTTTTGACGCTCCTTGAACCAGTTTTTCATACAACTTTTATTTCTGCTTGCAGCAAAGTAGAGGAATTATCACAGCAGCAGCATTTTTAATGTCCAATATTCCGAATCACAATATTATTCCACAAGATAATTGACAATAAAATTGACAATATTATTGAGCAGTCTAGGGAGAACGTCAATAACATCGCGCAATACTACTGTGCAATTATTGACGGTCTAGGGGCAGGCAAAAACTTACGCGCGGCCGGAGATTATCATTTCCGCCACACTGCAGAGGCGTTTCCTATGCGGGATTAATCCATTACTTACCATTGTCCCTTTATGGGACGCAATACTCATTTCTACATAAGCAATGAAATTTTAGCTTCGACTGTTGTATCTCAAGACTGAACTATCTGCTGAAATGCCTCCTAGTTCAAAATAAATATTTTTTCTCTGATTAGTATTTCTTAGAAAAGGAGTTAATTTTCCTATTTTCTGTCTTCGCACTTGGCCACATTGTGTGTCTGTTGGTAGTTCCTGTGCAACAGTGATTTATGATTTAGTTATCTGTGTGTGTTTGTTATGAACATACGGGTGTCCAGGTAAGATTTAGTATATATTATATTTTTCCTGAGGTAAGTGCAATATCAGTTTATTTTATGCGTCCCAATAATGGGACAATTCTCTTTATGTTATCAATCTTTCGTTGATGTGCCATATTATTGTATACACTCTTACGTACAAAAACTATTTACATTCTTGTCTTCTGCTTTCTTTATATTGTTTGACATTTTCCCTCATTGACATTTTAGGGTTCCAAGAAGATAAAAATATACCACGAGGACTTAAAGTTGAAACAATTCTACCTTAACTGGAGAACGATGAAGTGACTGCAGATGAACCTGATGGCTTAGAACTGGTGATTATTCGACCCGATGCAGATAAAATAACAGATGATTTTTGCCAGTGTCCATTAAATGGAAGTCTGTAATTTCTGTTCTAACATAGTGAAACTTTTACAACCGCTTTTTCTTTCATTTGTCGCTCAAGGTATCATATTAATGTAAAAAAGGCTGCAAAAATAAATTAACCAAGTTTTTGCAAGTAATGGGTTAAGAATTACTTACTGTCTACAAGCTGTACGCCACAGTCTAACAGAATAGAGGAAAAGTATGTCCTTCGTCCTGTTGTTGCGGTCTTCAGTCCGAAAACCGGTTTGACGCAGCTCTCCACGCTGCACTATCCTGCGCAAATGTCTTCATCTCTGACTGACTACTGCAACCTACACCCATTTGAATTTGCTTACTGTGTATGGTTTTCGTCCGTTTTTATGGTTTACCTGCCATTAGAAAAATGACTATTCATTGATGCATGAAGATGAGTTCAATCAACAATCAATTCTTTTAGTCAGGTTGAACTAAAAATTTCTTTTGTCCTCAACTCGGGTCAGTGTCCACTAGTTAGGTATCCGATCTATTCATGTAATCTTCAACATTCTTCTGCGACACCACATTAAAAAAATTTCTGTTGTGTTCTTTCCTGAACTGTTTATTGTCCACGTTTCACTTCCGTACTTCCACACAAAACCTCAGAAAAGGTTGCCTAACATTTAAATTTACATTCGATGTTAACAAATTCTCTTTCAGAGAAATGATCCTCTTGCTATAGCCTGCTTACATATTGTATCCTCTCTACTTTTGCCATGTCAGCTATTTTGCTGCCCAAATAGCAAAACACATCTACTACTTTAGTTGCCTCGTTTCATAATTTCATTCCCTCGGTATCGCCTGATTTAATGCGACTACATTCCATTACTCTTGTGTTACTTTTTCTGATGTTCATCTTATACATTCATTTCAAAGCTACATTCATTCCGTCCAGTTGATTTACGAAGACCTTTGCCGTCTCTGAGATGATTACATTAGCGTCGGCAAACCGTAAATATTTTATTTCGTCTCCCTCAACTTTAGTTCTCTTCCCAAATTTCTCATTGGTTTCCTTCACACTTTGTTTATTGTACCAGATGGACAATGTCACGGTTAGACTACAACGCTGACCTATTCATTTCTCAATCACTGATTTTCCTTTAAGTCTCTTGACTCTTATAGCTGCAGACTGGTTACTGTGCAAATGGTATGTAACCTTTCGCTCTCTGTATTTCATCCCCACTGCCTTCAAAATTTCAAAGACTATGTTCTAATCAATATTTTCAAAAGCTTATTCTAAATGTACAATTGCTATAAACCTAAATTTGACATTTTTAACATATCTTCTAAGATAAGTCGTAGGGACAGTATTGCTTCGCATGTTCCTATATTTCTCCGAACCTGCACTTACCTCACGCGAGTTCGACCTCTATCAGCTCTTCTGTCCTTCTGTGAAGACTATGTGTCGATATTTTAAACACGTTTTTCGGTACTACCTATAGGCGTGTGCCTTCTTTGGAACTGTAATTACTACACTTTTGAAGTATGAGAGTATTCTGTCTGTCTCACATACAGGTTGTCAAGAGTATAGCTACAAGTATTGTGGTAATTGGTACCCCAATATGTATCCACTTCAGAGTGCTAGTTGTTTTTCTCTGTGTGCAACAGTCTTACCACACACAAGGCGCATAACTTACTGCTTGACGTTTTCTGCAGTCAGAACTGAGCCACGGTGTGGGTGATGCTTGTCAGTGTAGACTTTCTGGTTTGCATTCTCATGCCCCACATTCCATTACCTAAACAGCTGATCGGGAGAAAATGAACAGTAATGGCTTGCTTGTGCCACACATACTTTGAGGTATTAACCAAGTTAAAAACATAATAGGTATATTTATTAGTCTGCAAATGAAGTAAGTAATGATTTAATGTTGCCCATTTCACTGTCTGCAGTGTCTGCACCTATACCCCTAACGCCTTGTGTCTTGCACACTAGGTGGAATAGATTTTTTGTGGCTACCTCTCTTTTCTTCAAAGATCTTTTTAATTTACCTTTACAGAGTCATCTGAAGTCATAACGTCTGAAAATGAGTCCCTGATCGTATTGCGATACTTTATTTTGAAGGTCTGTCATGACCACACAAACTTTTATGCTTCACAATTACCGGTTTCGGCTACTGCCATTTTCAGATCATAAAATATTCTGATCCCGGTATCAACGTCAATTTATACTTGTAGGTACATAGTAAGTGCTCTTATTATTTACATGCGTGTATAATTTGATTTTGATACCCGTATCAGAATATTTCATGATCTGAAGATGGCAGTAGCTGACCCGGTAATAGTAAAGTATAAAAGTTTCCTTTATATGGCACCTATCTTTCGCCCAATCAAAAGCATCAAGCAAAGTGATGCAGTGATTAACAGAATGGACCTGTGTTTGGAAGGACAACGGTTCAAATCCAAGCCTGGCCAGCAAGGGATGGTTCCTTTGAAATGGTTCCTTCCACGTCCTTTCATAATCCGAGCTTGTGTCCTGTGCCTCTAACTACCGCACAGTCTACTGGACGTTAATGACACTAACCTTCTTTCTTTCCCTCTTAACCATGTATGATTGTACAGCCTTGCATTTATTCCCTAGCCACACTGTTCATGAATTTTGCACTTTCTGTCAGTTTCATTTTTAAACGTCTGTATTCCCTTTTCCCGGTTTCTATTCCTTCATTTTTATGCTTTCTCCTTTCATCCATTAAATTCAAGATCTCATGTGTTTCCCAGTTTCCGGAAGAGTTCAACTGGGCCTTGTCTTTTTGCCTGTTTCAACATCTTCAGTGTTTCATCTCTCAGAATTACCCATAATTCTTCTATTGTATCTCTGTCAACTGTTTCAGCCAATCTTTATCTAATGCTCCCTTTGAAACACACAGCAATCTCTGGCTCTGTCGACTTAACCAGGTTCCAACACCGCAGTGTCCTACATTCAGAAATTTTTTCAGCTGTAATCTGCTTTTCATAAGAGTTAAATTATGGTCCGAGACCATATCTGCAACTGGAAATGCTTCGCAGTTTAAAATCTGGTTTCGAAACTTCTATTTGAAACCTTTTAGTGTCTCCCGGTCTCATCCACGTAAATAACATTCTTTCTCAATTTTTAAACCTGATCTTTGCAACTACTTGCTCTGTATAATACTCATCCAGGCAGCGTCACCTTACATTCTCCTCCCCCCCTCCTCACTCAGTTCATGAGTCATGAGTTCCCAGCATTCTTACTCCTCTTCCCTTTCCTCTTATCGAAATCCATTCTCCCATCACAATAAAATTTTCGCTTCCCTTACCTGTCTTAATTTCTTTTATTTCATCATACATTGTTCCAATCTCTTCATCTGTGGAGCTACAGTTTTGGTTGTTGGCTTTCGCGTATACCTTGGCCGCTATAATGCGTCCACTACGTTGTTCATAGCAGTTTACCCCCATTCCTAATTTCTTATTCATTATTAGACATACTGCTGCATTATCTCATCTGACCAAAAGTTCTAATTCGCACTATACTTAATTTCAGCATACCCACTTCCCTTAATCAACTCTCTGGCCTACGTACCCGGTTAAGGAATCCAACGTTTCACGCTTCAACCTGTAGAACGCTAGTTTTCTCTTTCCTGATAACAGCACCCTTCTGAGTAGGCCCCGCTCAGACATCAGAGTGGGGGATTATTTTACATCCGCAATATGTCACCCAAGCCAAACAGGAGACTATGAATTTTAGAATCTCTGTTGTGGTTTTTGTTTCTTATGTTTCCTTCCTGCAAATGGTGAAAGTTAATTGCACTAACTTATGAAAGTGAAATTCTGGAAACACATTTACTGTGCAGAATGAGATTATCACTCTGCAGCGGAGTGTGCGCTGATATGAAACTTCCTGGCAGATTAAAACTGTGTGCCCGACCGAGACTCGAACTCGGGACCTTTGCCTTTCGCGGGCAAGTGCTCTACCATCTGAGCTACCGAAGCACGACTCACGTCCGGTACTCACAGCTTTACTTCTGCCAGTACCTCGTCTCCTACCTTCCAAACTTTACAGAAGTAAACATGGTAGAGCACTTGCCCGCGAAAGGCAAAGGTCCCGAGTTCTAGTCTCGGTCGGGCACACACGTTTAATCTGCCAGGAAGTTTCATATCAGCGCACACTCCGCTGCAGAGTGAAAATCTCATTCTGGAAACATCCCCCAGGCTGTGGCTAAGCCATGTGTCCGTAATATCCTTTCTTTCAGGAGTGCTGGTTCTGCATGGTTCGCAGGAGAGCTTTTTAGAAACTCTCCTGCGGTGGCATTGCGAACTGGCTTCCTAGCACATCAGAGTTACCGTATCACGAAAAATTTAGAATGTGGAGCTGTGCCACGCGCCAAATTAGTACTTTTTTCAATTTTTGAGAACAGAATTCTTTTAAATTTCTGGTACCAATTTTGCTCATCCTCATGGAAGCGTTCATTGCATAGATATTTCTACTGCATGGAAAATACCAAGCATACGCCATAGATACATATAGGCCGCGTTAAATGGTAACCGCACATAATCATTCTCCACATCATAAGTAGTACTAATAGAGTTTCGCCCTGGACTGCTTCAAAACAGGTATAATAGCTTGGAGGTCCGTCCAGTGTGGTATAAATGGCGCAGACTGTGATACTCATCTCTTGTCTGCCCGTGAATATTAATCGAAATGTGTGTACGTTAAATTGATTGGACAACAGCATACCATATATTGCCGAAATTATCTACCACTTGTCCCGTGAATGGATAGTCACATAAATTTGCCCTACAGCATTAATTTTTTAATACCTTACTATACACAATACGTTTCGACCATAAAGCGTCTCTGACGAGTACGATAACCATAATAAAACCTTTGTGGTACTTAAATATGAAAACTAACTTGTCCTCCTTTGACCTATTTCGATCTCCATCCATAGCAGCGGAAATTATTCACCATCGCTGTTATTAATAAATAAATGTGTAAGAACAGGGCAAATAAAGTACGTGTATTATTAAATTTTCAGTCGTTGTGCTGATTGTAAGGTAACAGCGCAATACGAATGTCAGGTAACAATCCCGGTTTGATGAAGGTAATACACTCCTGGAAATTGAAATAAGAACACCGTGAATTCATTGTCCCAGGAAGGGGAAACTTTATTGACACATTCCTGGGGTCAGATACATCACATGATCACACTGACAGAACCACAGGCACATAGACACAGGCAACAGAGCATGCACAATGTCGGCACTAGTACAGTGTATATCCACCTTTCGCAGCAATGCAGGCTGCTATTCTCCCATGGAGACGATCGTAGAGATGCTGGATGTAGTCCTGTGGAACGGCTTGCCATGCCAATTCCACCTGGCGCCTCAGTTGGACCAGCGTTCGTGCTGGACGTGCAGACCGCGTGAGACGACGCTTCATCCAGTCCCAAACATGCTCAATGGGGGACAGATCCGGAGATCTTGCTGGCCAGGGTAGTTGACTTACACCTTCTAGAGCACGTTGGGTGGCACGGGATACATGCGGACGTGCATTGTCCTGCTGGAACAGCAAGTTCCCTTGCCGGTCTAGGAATGGTAGAACGATGGGTTCGATGACGGTTTGGATGTACCGTGCACTATTCAGTGTCCCCTCGACGATCACCAGTGGTGTACGGCCAGTGTAGGAGATCGCTCCCCACACCATGATGCCGGGTGTTGACCCTGTGTGCCTCGGTCGTATGCAGTCCTGATTGTGGCGCTCACCTGCACGGCGCCAAACACGCATACGACCATCATTGGCACCAAGGCAGAAGCGACTCTCATCGCTGAAGAAGACACGTCTCCATTCGTCCCTCCATTCACGCCTGTCGCGACACCACTGGAGGCGGGCTGCACGATGTTGGGGCGTGAGCGGAAGACGGCTTAACGGTGTGCGGGACCGTAGCCCAGCTTCATGGAGACGGTTGCGAATGGTCCTCGCCGATACCCCAGGAGCAACAGTGTCCCTAATTTGCTGGGAAGTGGCGGTGCGGTCCCCTACGGCACTGCGTAGGATCCTACGGTCTTGGCGTGCATCCGTGCGTCGCTGCGGTCCGGTCCCAGGTCGACGGGCACGTGCACCTTCCGCCGACCACTGGCGACAACATCGATGTACTGTGGAGACCTCACGCCCCACGTGTTGAGCAATTCGGCGGTACGTCCACCCGGCCTCCCGCATGCCCACTATACGCCCTCGCTCGAAGTCCGTCAACTGCACATACGATTCACGTCCACGCTGTCGCGGCATGCTACCAGTGTTAAAGACTGCGATGGAGTTCCGTATGCCACGGCAAACTGGCTGACACTGACGGCGGCGGTCCACAAATGCTGCGCAGCTAGCGCCATTCGACGGCCAACACCGCGGTTCCTGGTGTGTCCGCTGTGCCGTGCGTGTGATCATTGCTTGTACAGCCCTCTCGCAGTGTCCGGAGCAAGTATGGTGGGTCTGACACACCGGTGTCAATGTGTTCTTTTTTCCATTTCCAGGAGTGTATAATGAGTTGAGTGTACTGAGCAGACTATGTCCACTGCACAGATATTCCTACTGCATGGAAAATACCAAGCCTAGACCATAGACACATATAGACCGCTAACGCTGCCTTGTTGAGATTTGACAAGAGCACTATGTCACATCACGAAGGACAAAGAAAAACCTGTTTCAGACATTGCTAGCTTTGCGGAGAAGATCCGACATATACAGCTTTTTCTCATTTATATCTGAAATCAAGCACAAACTAAATGACTTGTGTATTAATATTACACATATAATGGTTAATTAGCGTAATTTCTCCAAAATTTGCTATATTAATGCGATGGTTTTCGTTTTTATATATTGTGCCTCGTGAAACGGTATCAAACAATTGAAACATTGTACTGACAGTTCTTTCTTTCTACAAACGAATCACTTTTGCATGATGAATTTTGTTTTTTGACGATTCCTCGATATACGTAAGAAATGTTTTATTACGCTTTTATGAGAAATAACTCTGTTTCTCCTCATAATTTCCGATTTTTACGCAAATAAGCGTTGTGATTTACAGCTTTCGCTTAATCCAGTACAGACACCGAAACTATAATGTGTAATAAATTCGACAAGCAAAATAAATGGTAGCATATTCCCTTGTTCCACATGACGATACTTTATTGTAAGCAGAAAATAAATTTAATCTCAAGATTATCACGACGTTGCAGGGTCTAATTTGCGACGTAAGAAAAGTGAGCGTATACCGTATAAATTACAAAACGTGCCAGAAAAATACTTAAATGCATCACAAAGTATACTATCCTATTCTTGCTTAAATCTCTTTCCTGAATAATGAAAATTATTTTTATTGCAGAGGGATGTTGATGACCAAAAGTTTAATTTAAATTACGAACACCATCTTATATATTTCAATTGACAGTCTCGTTTGTTGCCTTATGCAGAATACAGTATCAGTTCCTTCTGAAAATTACCAGCCAAGGCGAGGAAAATAGACAAAATGGGGATGGACAATGGTTGTACATCGTTTTTATTATTTCTTCATACCAGCGAATAGAGTAGAAAAGCGATACTGATTTCCAAAGATCCCGTGCACATAGCTGCTACAGATTTTTACGTGAACATTAGCAGCGACACAAAAATGCAATATACACCATCTCAGTATACATCATAAAACAATGTCAATATAAGAAACATAATATATTAGAAACGTTGGTTATAGAGAAATCTCTTGTAGTGAGTTAGATATTAACATCCTGTCTTAACAGTCTTCGTCATTTATCGGGTTTTAGAACTGATAACCAATTTACATCGTAACCTAACAACTCATGGAAATATTTCTGCAAGAATTTTGATGTATATTTGCTGCGTGGTCATTTAGCTTAAAATCCTCACTTTTCAAAGCAAAAATCGAAACTTTCCTTCGTACTTCATCATAGGGTAAACTAAGTAGTTCTGAGTTTAGGTAAAAACAAATTATGAATCTGAACAGAAAACATAAAAAATAAATACCTTGCAATTCATATTTCACGAATTTCTGCCAGTATTTTTACGAAATAGTTGTATAACGACCGTTATCATTCATTTCGCAATATTTCGACGCAAATAAACACACTTTAAAGGACGGTATTCGGCCATTCGCCTCTAGTTAGTAACTGTATCACTCTTTAACTGCAACCCATACATTCATGGACTTAATCTCTAAAAATGTATTCGGAAAGAAAGGGAAGTACTTTACCCATGGAACAGGATATTACTTGCTCTCACCTATCTCCCGGTACAACCAAACACTGCACAAGATTTAACGATTGCAATACAAAGGCGTTTACTGAAAATACTACAATAACTGAAACGGTATTCCAGAAGTCGCCTGCAAATGGATGCAGTACTAGCCAGCTGATGGAGTTGTTAGTTTCAATATTAAGACGTCATGCGTGGTCTATATCATCTATGGACTGTACAGTCTACAGAGTACAATCCATAGATATTCGTAGTCAACGGGAGATATCCATGGAAATATCTACAGAGCGCAATTGAGCTCACTGGCTTTAAGAGTGAAGCGAGTAGCCACTGCATAGCCTCCTGCTTTGTCAAACAGCGGCCAGCTTAAAGTACTCTTCACGCCATGTGACATTCTGTGCCCCAGAGTAAGTGACTCCGGAGTAGTGTCTTGTTTACGTGAACGAGTGTAGACTACCTGTGTATACAAGCTTTAATACACTGTAGTTTTCTTGACAGTGTTTCGTGAAGCCGGAGAGCAAAAAATTCTCGTGGTGGTTTACTTCTCCATGTGTACGCTAAATTGTCTGAAACACACACAGCGTGTTAATGGAACCTTCCTTCTTCTGTTATGAACTGTCACAATCATCAACGAGATACTGGTAATCGATTGGTTTGGACACGCATGTAAGTTATATAAGATTACTCCAGTTACGTAACATCTAAGTTGCTATTCACGATATTTTTCGCAGCTGATACATCGGCTTTATACAAGCAGTCTTATGACGAAATGTATGTTATCAGGTAACAACTTAGTTTTAACACCGAAACTTAAAGTTTCGTAATTATATTTTGATTTGATGTATATGCAAACAAACAAAACAACAATTGTGTAATTTTTTCCAAGTTGATAATCACAATTGTGACCATTCCCTATACGACACATATGTTGATCCAGTATTACATTACGTTTAACAGTATCCAGGCTGACTTGCCAAGAAAAAAGCTGGATTTATGCAAGTTAAAACAGAATTCACATACTACCGCGAATAACACACCTGGCTTACCTTCAGAGGTAATTAAATTTTGAATCAAGTACATCAGAATCTAATAGCCTCATTTAAAATTACTCTCCAATTTTCAGGTTTCTCTAAATCTTGAAATAGTTCGTTGTTAACATGACCTCACTCAGTATTATTCAGCTTTATTCAGAGCTCCATCCTCAAAGTCTAAAGATGGTATATATTTAACAATGCAATTTCTGGGTATATTACAACCTCGTACCAACATCTTTGTTGAAAACTGGTCGCCTAATATATTTCCATACAACAGCTGGTTTATTAATTTGTCGTTTACTGAACCGAATGTATGGAGAAAAATATGACTCCTGCATATCTTCTGAGCATCAGAAGCTTTTCTCTTCTGAGTCTTAATTTTACAGTTGTATCGTACGGAGGTTCTGACGAACGCCAGTGAAGTGTAGGAAAATGTTTGTACGTCATAGAGTTCTTGTTAATATTGTTGGGCGAATAGTCAGCAATAAGGGAAACGAAGTAAGCTCAAATAATTTATTCAAATATGTGTTGAACATTCCTATTACATGTATTACACGTGTATAGGCGCAGCTAAAACTAGCGTCATATGAAAATAATTCTCCTCCTTGTTCTGTTGTGATTAATTGTATGGATACAATGGCGTCTTCATAGAGTACGCATATTAGTGGAACATGTCAGTGTAAATACGAGTACAACAAGAAACAAAGCTATAGTTTCGCATATACCTTCAGGAGTAATCAGAATGTGTCATTTCCAATGGAAGTACCGAGTGAGAAGTTAAGGTACTGATTGAACTGCCATTCGGAAGACGGCTATTGAGTCTCGTTCGGCACTTCAGATTTAAATTTTTTGTGATTAATGTAATTCATTTAAGATAATTTTCAGGACCTTCCCTCTGAAGAAGACCCATCTTTCCCCAAAAAGCTTCTGCCATATCTCTAATGTCTTAGTCTTCAACGACACAAAAAACGCTGATTTTTCTTCCTGTCTTTCCAATGCCAAACTGTTATAAGTTCACATTTTATTAAGTACTGTGCACAAATTTGAGAGACCTTACTTGTTCTTGAAACTAAGAAACGTTATTCGAATTGCGTAAAATAATTCGTACGCATGCATTCTTTACTCGTGTAACTCTTTTGAAATATAGAAGCTATCACTTCCTTTCCGTTCAAACCACACAGTAATTAACGATGATTCGTTTCGACCAGGAAAGAATTGATGTCATTTACAACCACTTATAAAGTGACTTTCTGAAAAATCAAGTGCGGTCATACGACTTTTCTGAACCGTATTTCAAAAGGATTTCTTTCAAATGAAAATTAGTTGATGTAACTTCAGCTCGGTGTTTCACAGATGTGTACTATATTTATCCAATGACATTTCTAACGAATTTCGACTGTTGTACACAGTCACGAAAATAAATTAGTAACTATATTGATAGAAAGACGAAATAACTGAAAATAACCTTTTTTTTTTAATCGTACTGCTTCTGCTGAAACGAAATTCATTAAATTCCGGTAAAATTTCAAAATCTGTTCGGAGTATTTGAGAGGATATAATTGTTTTACGGTGGAATACAGTTCCCTTTGGGAAATATTATGTTACACAATTTAGCATGAACTTAATTGCTCTTCGAGGAAATGTTGAAAATGGTAATTTGAATATATTTAAAATCTGATTTGGCTCGAGACATACATGATTGTATGGACCCGTATGCATTTGTACTGGATTCCGTGATTTCATCTCTGCGTAACTACAACACGGACCTTACATTTTAACATGCTTACTGGATTGTTATTAAATGTATTTATTCACAGTCGTGATTTTGGCTCTTGTGCCTTTTTCTTCTAGCAGAATACCATGAAGTGTGTCAATGCATAATTTATATTTTAAGAGGACAATGTTCATGTGGCAACAACGTTTACAAATTTCATATGTGTAAGTACACAGGATTATCCATCATCTTTGCAGAAAGAATATAGCACTTAACAATACCTACGGATTTCGAGCCGATACTGCACACATAAGGAAATGTGTTATTTACATAGGAATTAGTTCATAAAATGATACATCCTTTCAAATAGATCACGGCGAATCTTATGCATATGAAATATGCAGTATCCTCTTAAAACAAACGATTATGCATTAAGCCACTTCATGATGTACGCAGGTCGACGGTGTGACGTCAACTAAAAAGACTTGCACCAGGCGACCGGTCTACCCGACGGGAGACCCTAGCCACACTATATATCATTTCATGTACTGTCAGAAGACAAAGGCAAATTAACCACCTCTTGCTGGACTGCCCACTTTTAGCCGCTCTGCGGCAGACATTTAACTTTCGCAGCACCCTGCCTTCGGTGTTGGGCGACAATGCCTCCACATCAGGTTTAGTTTTACGTTTTATCCGTGAGAGTGGGTTTTATACTTCTATGAAGGTTTTAGCGCATGTCCTTTGTCCCTCACCGAGCGAGGTGGCGCAGTGGTTAGCACGCTGGACTCGCATTCGGGAGGACGACGGTTCCATCACGCTTCCGGCCATCCTGATTTAGGTTTTCCGTGATTTCCCTAAATCGCTCCAGGTAAATGCCGGGATGGTTCCTTTGAAAGGGCACGGCCGACTTCCTTTCGCGTCCTTCCCTTACCCGATGAGACCGATGACCTAGCTGTTTGGTCGCTTCCCCCAAACAAACCAACCTAACCCCCTTTGTCCCTCCGTGTCCTCCACCCTAGTGCTTTTAGGGTGGAAGTTTTAATGTGTTGCAGAGAGGCTCGTTTCCCCCTTTTATTTTCGTGGTTGGCCAGCCACTGTAATCTGCTTTCATGTTTTACTCCCTTCTGTTTCTTGCCTCTCTGTTGTTTTCTTGTCCTCTTGTGTTACTTTTAGTAACTTCCCTCCATTCTTGTGGCTTTTCCTTTATTTCCGTTTTGTGTTGCATGTTTCGTCCGTTTTATTCTCACCCTTGTGGCATTGTTTTATTGGGAACAAGGGACCGATGACCTCGTAGTTCGGTCCCTTCTCCCGTCTTTAAACCAACCAACCAAGCAACCCACAATAACCAATATAGGAAGGAAGATTAGAGTTTAATATCCTCTAGACATCGAGGTCATTAGTTACAGAGCACAAGAATAATGTTGCAAGGATGGGGAAGGAAATCGACCGAGCCCTTTTCAGAGGAATAGGCAATATCACGATTGCAAAAAAAAAAAAAAAAAAAAAAAAAAAAAAAAAAAAAAAAAAAAAATGGCGGAAAATATCATTGCTATACCACTGCAGGGCTATGGAGCAAGTAAACGAAAATAATAGTTGTTGTTGTTGTGGTCTTCAGTCCTGAGACTAGTTTGATGCAGCTCTCCATGCTACTCTATCCTGTGCAAACTTCTTCATCTCCCAGTACCTACTGCAGCCTACGTCCTTCCGAATCTGCTTAGTGTGTTCATCTCTTGGTCTCCCTCTACGACATTTACCCTCCAAGCTGCCCTCCAATACTAAATTGGTTATCCCTCGATGTCTCAGAGCATGTCCTACCAACCGATCCCTTCTTCTAGTCAAGTTGTGCCACAAACTCCTCCCCAATTCTATTCAATACCTCCTCATTAGTTATGTGATCTACCCATCTAATCTTCAGCATTCTTCTGTAATACCGCATTTCGAAAGCTTCTATTCTCTTCTCGTCTAAACTATTTTTCGTCCATGTTTCACTTCCATACATGGCTATACTCCATATAAATACTTACAGAAACGACTTACAGACACTTAAATCTGTGCTCGATGTTAACAAATTTCTCTTCTTCAGAAACGCTTTCCTTGCCATTGCCAGTCTACATTTTATAGCCTCTCTACTTCGACCATCTTCAGTTATTTTGCTCCCAAAATAGCAAAACTCCTTTACTACATTAAGTGTTTCATTTCCTAATCTAATTCCCTCAGCATCACCCGACTTAATTCGACTACATTCCATTATCCTCGTTTTGCTTTTGTTGATGTTCATCTTATATTCTCCTTTCAAGACACTATCCATTCCGTTCAACTGCTCTTCTAAGTCCTTTGCTGTCTCTGACAGAATTACAATGTCATCGGCGAACCTCAAAGTTTTTATTTCTTCTCCATGGATTTTAATACCTACTCCGAATTTTTCTTTTGTTTCCTTTACTGCTTGCTCAATATACAGATTGAATAACCATGGGGAGAGGCTACAACCCTGTCTCACTCCCTTCCCAAACGCTGCTTCCCTTTCATGTCCCTCGACTCTTATAACTGCCATCTGCTTTCTGTACAAATCGTAAATAGCCTTTCGCTCCCTGTATTTTACCCCTGCCACCTTCAGAATTTGAAAGAGAGTATTCCAGTCAACATTGTCAAAAGCTTTCTCTAAGTCTACAAATGCTAGAAACGTAGGTTTGCCTTTCCTTAATCTTTCTTCTAAGATAAGTCGTAGGGTCAGTATTGCCTCACGTGTTCCAACATTTCTACAGAATCCAAACTGATCTTCCTCGAGATCGGCTTCTACCACTTTTTCAATTCGTCTGTAAAGAATTCGCGTTAGTATTTTGCAGCTGTGACTTATTAAACTGATAGTTCGGTAATTTTCACATCTGTCAACACCTGCTTTCTTTGGGATTGGGATTATTATAATCTTCTTGAAGTCTGAGGGAATTTCGCCCGTCTCATACATCTTGCTCACCAGATGGTAGAGTTTTGTCAGGACTGTGGTCTGTTTACAGTGGCAATGGAGTTGTTTCGTTGGCGCGTGAGGAGCTGCCTGTTGCTGGTGGTAGTGGTGCTCCTGGCAGAGCAAGGGCTGGCAAGGGCAGAGGGCCAGCTCGAGGATAGCGCCGATGACGGTGGCGACGGGGAGGTTTCGCTGGGGCAGCACGGCTCACTGCCACCACATCAGTCAGCGGGCGGCGTGAGTTCTCCCGCAGGCCACGGGCGGCCGCGGCACCGGCGAAGGAAACACCAGCCCCAGTCGAAGCACCAGCACCCGCAGGAACACCGGCAGGCGCACCACGGCACGCAGTCCCACCCCCACCACCAGCAGCACAGCAAGGACCAGACAGACTCGGAGCCGGAGCCGCTGCCACTGCCGCTGCCTCAGCCACACGCTCTCAGCCGCAGCGATGGTGAGCATGAGCGGGCTGTGGTGACAAGCTCGATCCGAACCATCTACAAACAGCAAATGATCCCAGGAACTACTACGCTTGCTCCTTTCTCAACTCTGTCACGTGACTAACTATCTTCGTCAAACTTATACACTCTGTGATCAAAAGTATCCGGAGACCTGGTTGAAAATGACTTACAAGTTCGTGGCAACCTCCATCGCTAATGCTGGAATTCAGTATGGTGTTGGCCCAACCTTAACCTTGTTAAATAAACGTTGTGTGACTAGGGCCTCCCGTCTGGTAGGCCGTTCGCAGGGTGCAAGTCTTTCGATTTGATGCCACTTCTGCTACTTGCGTGTCGATGGGGATGAAATGATGAAGATTAGGACAACACAACACCCAGTCTCTGAACGGAGAAAATCTCTGACCCAGCCGGGAATCGAAACTGGGCCCTTAGGATTGACATTCTGTCGCGGTGACCACTCGGCTACCTGGGGCGGATCTTAGCCTTGATGACAGCTGGAAGGTTTCTTGGGGAATGGCATCCCAACCTTCATGAAGTGCTGCACTAAGGAGAGGTATCGATTTCGGTCAGTGAGGCCTGGCACGAAGTCGGCGTTCCAAAACATCCCAAAGTTGTTCTATCGGATTCAGGTCAGGACTCTGTGCAGGCCTCCATTACAGGGATGTTATTGTCGTGTAACCACTCTGCCACAGGCCGTGCATTATGAACAGGTGCTCGATCGTGTTGAAAGATGCAATTGCAATCCCTGAATTGCTCTTCAACGGTGCGAAGCAAGAAGGTGCTTAAACCATCAGTGTAGGCTTGTGCTGTGATAGTGTCATGCAAAACAACAAGGGGTGCAAGTCTCCTCTATGAAAAACACGACCACACCGTATCACCACGGCCTCCGAATTTTACTGTTGGCACTAAACATGCTGGCAGATAACGTTCACCGGGCATTCGCCATACCCACACCTTGCCATCGGAACGCTACCTTGTATACCGTGACTCGTCACTCCACACAACGCTTTCCACTGTTCAATCGTCCAATGTTTACGCTTCTTACACTAAGCGAGGCGAGGTGTCATTTGGCAAAAAAAAAAAATAAATAAATAAATAAATAAAACAAAAAAAATAGTTTAAATGCCTCTAAGCACTATGGGACTTAACTTCTAAGGTCATCAGTCCCCTAGAACTTAGAACTACTTAAACCTAACTAACCTAAGGACATCACACGCTCCATTAACGAGGCAGGATTCTAACCTGCGACTGTAGCGGTCGCGCGGTTCCAGGCTGTAGTGCCTAGAACCGTTCGGCTACCCTGCCCGGCGGGACTTAACATCTGTCATCAGTCCCCTAGACTTAAAACTACTTAAACCTAACTAACCTAAGGACATTATATACATAAATGCCCGAGGCAGGATTCGAACCTGCGACCGTAGCAGCAGGGCGGTGCCGGACTGAAGCACCTCTAACCGCTCGGCCACAGCGGCCGGCCGTCGTTTGGCATTTACCGGCGTGATGTGTTGCTTATGAGCGGCCAGTTGACCATGAAATCCAAGTTTACTCACCTCCCGCCCAACTGTCATAATACCTGCAGTGGATCCTGATGCAGTTTGCAATTCCTGTGTGGTGGTCTGGATAGATATCTGCCTGTTAACATTACGACACTCTTCAACTGTCGGCGGCCTTATAAGTCAACAAACGAAGTCGGCCTGTACGCTTCTGTGCTGTACGTGTCCCTTCACGATTCCACTTCACTATCACATCCCAAACAGCGGACCTACGGATGTTTAGGAGTGTGGAAATCTCGCGTACAGACGTATGACACAGTAGACCAATCAGCTGACTACGTTCGAAGTCCGTGAGTTCCACGGAGCGCCCCATTCTGCTCTCTCGCGATGTCTAATGAGTACTGAAGTTGCTGATATGGAGTACCTGGCAGTAGGTGGCAGCACAATGCACTTAAAATGAAAAAGTATGATTTCGGGCGTATCCGGATACTTTTTATGACATAGTGTATCTACGTACCGGAACATCATGCGTTTACACGAACACGGTACAAATTTTAAATATTCCAAACATGCACATTTCTATAGTTGTTCAAGCACATTTGAATATCATTTCATTTCATTCCTATATCATCATACAGCAATTTTTTTATTACATTATGATCGTCGCACAAACCGGAACGGCAATCGCTAGTCGAATGTGCTACTTTATTCTCTCTTGCCGGTACTGCACTACGTTACTTAAATGTTATCTCTACAGATATTAATACGCAAATTTCACATTAAATAAGCGTCGACAGTTAAGTATATTTGTACAAATAGTTCATGCGCAGGCTGACCTTTTCGTGGACTGTGTCTTAAGATTTTCTGTAGTTCTTCTGGAAGCTATATTAGTGCTTTTGGTGAATATACATACTCTAGACACTATCAGAACCTCGTCAATCCGCTCCGCTTGGCAGCTATAGCCATGTGCTGGCTTAGTTTCAGCTCTCTTCCTCATGTGAAAAATGTGAACAACATTCGCTCACCGGCTGACAATACACCTACCTACCCTCTCCACTCGCTCGCTGCGGACCCATTGACAGCGCCCCGTCTCCCGCTTACAGGTCTGGCCCGCCACTGCAACATGCCAGCCATACATCGTCCTGTTGAACTTGTCCTACCTTGGCCCATATATACATGACCTGTCCCTTGTAATGGCTAGGGGATTACTGGTACCTTCATAAAAGACTTGTTAACACATTCATTGACGATGTTGACAAATTTCTCTCTTTGAGAAACGCTTTACTGTATATTTCCAATCTGCGTTTCTATCTTCTCTTCTTCGGTTGTTGTACATTATTTTGATGTCCAAATATCAAAATTCGTCGATAATTTTTAGTGTCTGATTTCCTAGTCTAATTATGTAGTCATCATCTGATTTAATTCAGCCACAGGCCATTATTCCTGTTTTGATTTTGGTGATATCCATCTGATAATCTCGTTTCAAGAAACTATCCATTCTGTTCAACTGCTACTTTAACTACTTCGCCATATCTGACAGAAATATTACAATTTCATCGAAAAAGCTCAATTGTTTTATTTGTTCTCTTTGAACTTCAATTTACTTTCCAAATTTCTCCGTGGTTTTCTTCATTACTTGCTTAAGATTCAAAACGAACTACAACAGGAGAGACCACGTCTCATCTCACTTCCTTACAACCACTGCTTCCCTTTTATGTCCTTCGACTCCTGTAATCACAGTGTAGTTTCTACATAAGTTGTATGTAACTTTTTGCTTCCCTACTAACTTCAGAATTCTGAAAAAATGTTTTCCAGCCTACATTGTCAAAAACTTTCTCTAAATCCGCTAATAATATAAACGTAAATTTGCCCTTGTTTCCTGCAAATTGTCCCACTTTTAATTTCATAAATTCACAACATATTCAGTTCTGCACATCTACATGCATTAAATGGATGAATATAATATATTATAAGGCAATATTAGTAGGGTGTAAACTTCAAAAATTGTAAGTATCCATACTGAAGAGAATTAAAGAAGTAAAAATCACATTTTTGACCTCCTAAAGTAACTCAGTGGAGCCACACTGCCACTTCGAATCATTGTTGATCTCGGGAAGAAACTAACCAGTAACTTAACATATTTTGCATATTTTCATTTAGTAGTCATATCATTTCGTATAGAACAATAATCTTGGAAAAACCAACTTTAACAAAGAATGTTTCTGTTGCTCAGAAGTGTGCTGCAAGAATAATATGTGATACTCACCCGCGTAGACATCCGTTTCAGGAGTTAGGCACTTCGACTACCCCTTTACATTACATTTATTCAATCATGAACTTTGTCACAAATAGCCTACTACGGTTCATAAAGAACGATGATGCACGTACGTACAACACTAGAAGAGGAAATGACATTCATTATTCCACATTGCCGTTGCCTTCAACACAAAAAGGAGTGCAGAATGCTGCCACTAAAATTTTTTCTCACTTAAACAACGACATAACATGTCCGACATACAGCAAACTTAAATTTTAAAACAATCTGAAAAAGTTTCTCCTTGACAACTCCTATTCGTATAAGAATTTGTATTTATGTAATATGTAAAAGGTAGTGGTTACAAATTATTAATTTACATCTGTGTTACAAGAAACCTTGCAACTCGTCGTCATGTAGCAATATATAATTATTAATGTAAAATGATTCATTCCACGTCATTACTATTAAACGTGCAAGTGTCTCATGGAACACAAAACTAATTATCTTCTAAGAGACATTTGTTAGAACCGAAACTGTCTTTTTCGAAGGTCTGATTCTACCAATTTTTGCATTCAATACTAGTTCTCTGCACTTACAGAAAAGGCTTTTGCTCCTCTTTAGGAACCATTCGTTTGTCTGGCCTTCCAGCAGATACCGTTCTGATGTGTTTGCGCCTTTGCTATAGCTGTCTGTATCTTGAACGTAAGCTACCTCACCTCGCAGTGGCCATGGTTTGTAGGGAAATGGAAACGGAAATGATTTTAATAGTTCTGTTACTGTTACTGTTGGTGTTACAAAGTTTTGCGAAAATCTCTGACTGTGCTGAAATTAAGAAATGTGATGGCCACAAGCATTACAAGACTTGTAGCAGGAGAGGTCACTGTCTTGCAACAAATCCGTTCCCCGGCGGTGTTATTCTTACATACACCGTGGGAAATCCTGTGACTGTAGTGTTAGCCTATAGTTTACTGTAAAATCAGTGACAATAAAACTTGAAGGGATGTACAGTAACTCGTAATTTCACAAAGGTTGTAGAGCCCACGTAGATCAAGTTCGTTTTCTGTGTTTGTTACATGTTCCTGTACTACAGTAATACTCTGTTGTATCTAACCATCTGCTATACCCCTGACAGGATTACAGCAATCCACCTTCAGTTCAAATAATTCCCTCTGAAAAGTAACAGCGCACCAGCACTATTTTCAATGACTTTTCACTTAACACTATGGTTTCATATTGTCTGTACAAATACAGCGTGAACATTAATAAAACCTACAGACTGCAGGAACGAATTCCTAACTGGAAATGGAGGAAGAAATGTCCTATGAACATGTGTCCGGAAATGCATCGTTACCACGGTAGACAGTGCTGACGAATGAAACGTTGGGTAAAGTACTATCGTACAGTCGTAAGAAAATCGGGTGATGGTCCGTCGTGCATAAACCACAGTCGTCGTCTTTCTACAAAGATTGTGATTTACAGGACTGTAAATCAGAACCATTTATACATGCTCAGTGTACTGCAACAGTTAGTCGGTGTACGCCACGAATACTACTCATTACGTGCCACAAGTAAAACGACACGTATCTGAACACATATCTGTTGTCGGACATACAATTTGCGTCGGAAGCACTTCAAGGCCGTTCTCAGATAATATGGTTGTCTGTAAGAAGGCAGCGATGCCAGAAGACAGAACCGATTCCCAGAAGGACCTATAGAGGACTGACGAATGTTGCAAGCTTTGGAAGTTAACCCTGAACGTAAATAAATGTATCATATCGCGCGACTTAGGAGAAAAAATCACTAGTGTACAGCTACGCTAGTGATGACAAAGTGCTGCATTTAGTAACTACCATAAAATATGTAGGAGTATCAGCCTGGAGTGACCTTAAGTAATAAAACAAATAGTAGAAAAAGCAAATGCAAACTGAGATTCATAGGAAGAATCTTAAGGAAAATAATTCATCCGGTACAGGAGTCGCTTACAAGTGGTTGTTCAGCCATTTCTTGGATACTATTCATTAATGTGGGGGCCTTACCGTGTAGGACTGATAGAAAAGATTGAGAAGATGCAACGAATAGCGGCGCGTTTCGGCACGGGATCATTTAGTCGATGCGAGAGCGTTAGAGAGATGCGCAACAAACTCCAGTGGCAGACGCTACAAGAGAGGCGTTAAGCATGGCGGAGGTTTACTATTGAAATATCAAGATAGGTCAATCTGGGTAGAGTCGGACAATACATTGCTATCTACTTCCTCCCACATATGTCTCGTGAAATGACCACGACAAAATTCGAGAGATCGGAGCTAACACAAAGGCTTACCGACAATCATTTTGTTCGCGAGTGGAACAGGGAAGGATGCATCAGTTAGTGGAACCAGAAGTACCCAAGGCTACACACCGTCAGGTGGCCTGCGAAGTATTTATATAGATGCAAAACTTTTCTTTTAGCTATGACCAATACTACCTTGTGCTCTAATATGCCAGATTCTTCAAACGCCCTTTATACGTCGAGAATTACATAATAGTAGAATCTGCTATGTTAGCTTTACTTTAAAAACATCGAGAAGAGTGAAAACTGACTGAAAATAGCGCAAAAACGTGCTACAGAAACGAAGACAGATCGTCGACCACCGCAGCTGCCGATGGACACCGATACAGGAAGTCATCAGCTTAGTACCACCACAAAAATTTTCATGACAGCACGCCTTTTGTCAAGAAGTAGGTAATGTTTAAGTGATTTGTATTTTTTGATATCTGGCTCCAAATGGACAGCTGATGAATAAAGGTCATAAGACTGTTGGCTGCTTGAGGTACATACATACACTGCCTGACAAAAAAAGTGAAGCACTGAGAACGTGAGGAGGAAGCGAAATGGAACTTCACAGGTTGATAGTGTGTTACGTTATTTCAGTGACTACATAATAGACATAGAACTTCTCAGTATGGGTTCATTTATTTCCTCAGGCTTGGGTAGCCGCTGTTTCCCCTCCTGAGATAGACTGGCCCACAAGTGTTGTAAGTCGTCCGTGATATTCCAGGTACTGAGCCTTGGATGGTATTGATGCTTGAGCTAGTCCCGATATCGCATCGGGAGTACCTCAAAATCAGACTGAGAATTGTAAAGATATGTGCCATGTGTGGACGAGCATTGTCCTCTTGAAAACTTTTACCACAATATTGACGTATGACAGCTAAAAATGATGACTTACCATTGTACCATCAGAGTTCCGTCAGTCACTAGCAGCCATAAACTGAAGTCATGCGGGATGGTTCCCAACGTCACGGATCCAAGAGTAACACTGTTGAGCCTCTCCAAAACATTGGAAGACTGGGACCTCTCCCCATGTCGCCGCAGTACTCACAGATGGTGGTCACATGGGTTAGCGTAGAACCGCGACTCATCGCTGAATACAATGCTACGCCATTGATCAGCTGCCCATGCTTCCCGGTCACGACACCCCTCCAAACGCAGCCGTTTGTTCACGGCAGCCTACGCATATGACGGCGGTTCCCTTGTCGGCTGCGGCTAATCTCCAAGAAGTGGATGACACAGATTATGGCAGGGAGGACTTTACTTGTTCTTGGATGGCAGACACAGATACACGCTGAAGAACGAAAGAAGCTGGTAGACCTGCCTAATATTGTGTAGGACCCCCGCGAGTACGCAGAAGTGCTGTAACACGACGTGGCATGCACTCGACTAATGTTTGAAGTAGTGCTGGAGGGAACTAACACCACGAATCCTGCAGGCATGTCCATAACTCCCTATGAGTACGAGGGGTGGAGATCTCTTCTGAACAGCACGTTGCAGGGCATCCCAGATGTGCTCAATAATGCTCATGTCAGGGAGGTGTGGTGGTCAGCGGAAGTATTCAAACTCAGACGTGTATTTCTGGAGACACTCTGTATCAATTTTGGACGTGTGGGGTGTCGCATTGTCCTGCTGGAATAATCCGAGTGCGTCGGAATGTACAATGGACATGAATGGATGCAGGTGATCAGAATGCTTACGCCCGTGTCACCTGTCAGAGTCGTATGTAGACCCATCAGGGATCCCATATCTCCCTAACTGCACACACCCCTCATCATTACAGAGCTTCCGCCTGCTTGAACAGTCCCCTGCTGACATGTAGTATCCGTGGTTTCATGAGGCTTTGTCCATACCCGTACATGTCTAACCGCTCGATAAAATTTGAAACGAGACTCGTCCGACCAGGCAAAGTGTTTCCAGTTATCAACAGTCCAATGTCGGTGTTGACGGGCCCAGGCGAGGCGTACAGCTTTGTGTCGTGCAGTCATCAAGGGTACACGACTGATCCTTTGGCACCGAAAGCCCATATCGATGGTGTTTCGTTGAATGGCTCCCACGATTACACTTGTTGATGACCCAGAAATGAAATCTGCAGCAATTTGCAGGACGGTTTCACATGGCTCTGAGCACTATGGGACTTAACATCTATGGTCATGAGTCCCCTAGAACTTAGAACTACTTAAACCTAACTAACCTAAGGACAGCACACAACACCCAGCCATCACGAGGCAGAGAAAATCCCTGACCCCGCCGGGAATCGAACCCGGGAACCCGGGCGTGGGAAGCGAGAACGCTACCGCACCACCACGAGATGCGACGGTTGCACATCTGTGACGTTTAACGATGCTCTTCAGTCGTTGTTGGTTCCGTTCTTGCAGCACCGCAGAGATGTCGGAGATCTGATGTTTTCCCGGATTACTGATATTCACGGTACGCTCGTGAAACGGTCCCACGGCAAAATCCCCATTTCACCGCTATCTCGGAAATGCTGTGTTGCTTCGATCGTGCGCCGACTATAACACCGTTTTCAAAATCTCTTACGTCTTGATAACTTGCCACTGAAGCAGTAGCAAGCGATCTAACAACTGCGCCACACAATTGTATTATATAGGCGTTCCTGACCGGAGCGTCGTATTCTGCCCGTTTATATATCTCGGTGTTTAAATACGCATGCCTATACCAGTTTCTTTGGCGCTTTAGTGTAAAACGGTTATGGTATGCTTTGTTCGGAATCCGGTGATCATACTTGGGTTTTCAGATGTGGTCGACCAGGTGTATGACGAGTGTGCCTGGTCCCAAGTTTTCATGGAGACCAACATTAGACAACTGTCACATCCGAAGGCCCCAAAACTGAAGATACTGCGTGATTCGACCAGATGGAAAAATGGAAATCCACAATGAAACCAATTTCTTACACTATACTTATGTGCCTATGGTGTCTGTTCTTTCGGACATGTCCGAAAGAACATACACCATTGATGACCTGCAGCTGTCTAGAACTAAATTAGAATTATATTAATACCTTCAGCTGCTGACGAGCGTTGATATATACCTAAGGGGACAGGTGAAAATGTGTGCCCCGATCGGGACTCCGAAAGAACAGAGACCATATCCATATATGTATATAGTTCTGCCAATTCCGGACATGACCTTCTTCTTCTGTGCGGATGCACACATATTCCTCGAACTCTTACGGGGCTTTGTAAGAATGTCTTCCACGAGTAATGAGTGTGTTGGGGTGGGACACTACGAATGTAGTGTGTGGACATACAAGGTGGGAATGTGGGTCGTGCGGGAGGCGCACTATCATCTGTGCCCTCGGTGGCTCAGATAGATAGAGCGTCTGCCATGAGATCCCGGGTTCGAGTCCCGGTCGGGGCACACACTTTCACCTATCCCCGTTGATTTATATCAACGTCCGTCAGCAGCTGAAGGTATTAATATAATCCTAATTTCTTACTCTGTCAGGTGATGTTAACGCTGTATGTGAGCCCGACTGTGTGGCATCTCCATCTCGTTCACGGTGATCACTCAACACTTGACGCTGTTTACGCTCGTTATACACGAGAATATTGATAAAACCGGTAAATTGCAGGAACGGATGTCTCACTGGAAATGGAGGAGAAAAGTGTTATATGAACATGTTTGGAAAAGGACGGCGCGCGTGCAATAATACCAAATCGTGCCGGAACAAAACCTTCCCATAGAAGAAAGTCCGCTGCTGATAATCACTCGACTCACTGCAGGTGATAGGGAAAGCAGCAGCTATCGTGCAGGAGACACATAACCGTAGTTTGGCTTACACCATCGTGGCGGACCACCTGCCTGGAGCTTCTACTAGGATTCGTCTCAGTATGCTGAAGAACCTGGTCCGCCAAATCTGTGTAATGTGGTTGGTGTCTGTAGGCGCAATCGTTTTGCTGTAGCCGTGCTACTTCTCGATCGTTTACGTCTGCTTACAGTAAACTACGACAATCACAAAACATACAACACGCAAGAAACTCACCACGTGTGGCCTTTATTCCTCTATTTCCAGTCTGGAACCCGTCCCTGAAGTTTGGCGGCTTTATTAACGTTCACCCTAGAGACCCTAAAAGACCTGGCAGATACACTAAAAATGTGACAGATTGATGTTCGCTGTTCTACCTGTCACCGAGATTTGCGATTCTAATGTTGTAAAAATACGCACTTTGACATCCGCAAGTCTTCTGGGGGCTTCTTTTCTGGGCAGACAATGTACGCTACTGGCCATTAAAATTGCTACACCACGAAGATGACGTGCTACAGACGCGAAATTTAACCGACAGGAAGAAGATGCTGTGATATGCAAATGATTAGCTTTTCAGAGCATTCACACAAGGTTGGCGCCGGTGGCGACACCTGCAACGTGCTGACATGAGGAAAGTTTCCAACCGATTTCTCATACACAAACAGCAGTTGACCGGCGTTGCCTGGTGAAACGTTGCTGTGACGCCTCGTGTAAGGAGGAGAAATGCGTAACTTCACGTTTCCGAATTTGATAAAGGTCGGCTTGTAGCCTATCGCGATTGCGGTTTATCGTATCGCGACATTGCTGCTCGCGTTGGTCGAGATCCAATGACTGTTAGCAGAATATGGAATCGGGGGATTCAGTGCTAGATCCCAACGGCCTCGTACCACTAGCAGTCGAGATGACAGGCATCTTACCCGCATGGCTGTAACGGATCGTGCAGCCACGTCTCGATCCCTGAGTCAACACATGGGGACGTTTGCAAGACAGCAAACATCTGCACAAACAGTTCGACGACGTTTGCAGCAGCTCGGAGAACATGGTTGCGGTTACCCCTGACGCTGCATCACAGACAGGAACGCCTGCGGTGGTGTACTCAACTACGAACCTGGGTGCACGAATGGCAAAACGTCTTTTTTTCGGATGAATCCAGGTTCTGTTTACAGCATCACGATGGTCGCATCCGTGTTTGGCGACATCGCGGTGAACTCACATTGGAAGTGTGTATTCGTCATCGCCATACTGGCGTATCATCCGGCGTGATGGTATGGGGTGCCATTGGTTACACGTCTCGGTCACCTCTTGTTCGCATTGACGGCACTTTGAACATTGGACGTTACATTTCAGATGTGTTACGACCCGTGGCTCTACCATTCATTCGATCGCTGCGAAACCCTACATTTCAGCACGATAATGCACGACAGCATGTTGCAGGTCCTGTACGGGCCTTTCTGCTTACAGAAAATGTTCTACAGCTGCCCTGGCCAGCACATTCTCCAGATGTCTTACCAATTGAAAACGTCTGGTCAGTGGTGGCCGAGCAACTGGCTCGTCACAGTACGCCAGTCACTACTCTTGATGAACTGTAGTATCGTGTTGAAGCTGCACGGGCAGCTGTACCTGTACACGCCATCCAAGCTCTGTTTGACTCAATGCCCAGGCGTATCAAGGCCGTTATTACGGCCAGAGGTGGTTGTTCTGGTTACTGATTTCTCAGGATCTATGCACCCAAACTGCTTGAAAATGTAATCACACGTCAGTTCTAGTATACTATATTTGTCCAATGAATACCCGTTTATCATCTGCATTTCTTCTTGGTGTAGCAATTTTAATGGCCAGTAGTGTATCTCAGTATTTGAATACGCATGCCTATACCAGCTTCTTTGGCGCTATACTGTAAAACGGTTAAGGTGTGCTTTGTTCGGAATTCGATGATGATAATTGGGTTTTCAGATGTGCTCGACGGTAAGTATGACGACGAGTGAGCCTGCCCTCCAGTTTCCATGGAGACCAACAGTTGACAACTGTCAGATCCGGATGCCCCAAAACTGAAGATATTGCATGAATTCGGGCAGATGGAAAAACCGGAACCGACAACGAAACCAATTTCTCACTCTGTCAGGTGATGATAACGTTGTATGTGTCCCCGACTGTGTGGCATCTCCATCTCGTTCCCGGTGATCATTTAACACTTGATGCTGTTTACGCTCGTTATACAGGGGAATATTGATAACCGGCAAACTGCAGGAACGGATTTCTCACTGGAAATGGAGGAAAGAAGTGCTTTATGAACATGTTTGGAAAAGGACGGTGCGCGTGCAATAATACCAAATCGTGCCAGAACAAAATCCTTCCCAGACAAGGAAGTCCGCTGCTGATAACCGCTCGACTCACTGCAGGTGATAGGGAAAGCAGCAGCTATCGTGCAGGAGACACGTAACCGTAGTTTGGCTTACAGCATCGTGGCAGGCCACCTGCCTGGAGCTTCTACTAGGGTTCGTCTCAGTATGCTGAAGAACCCGGTCCGCCAAATCTGTGTGATGTGGTTGGTGTCTGTAGGTGGACTCGTTTTCTTATAGCCGTGCTGCTTCTCGACCGTTTCCGTCTTCTTACAAATGGTTCAAATGGCTCTGAGCACTATGGGACTTAACATCTATGGTCATCAGTCCCCTAGAACTTAGAACTACTTAAACCTAACTAACCTAAGGACAGCACACAAGACCCAGCCATCACGAGGCAGAGAAAATCCCTGACCCCGCCGGGAATCGAACCCGGGAACCCGTGCGTGGGAACCGCACGACCACGAGATGCGGGCGTCTTCTTACAGTACGCTGCGAAAATCACACTGCCCACCTCTGTGGCCGAGCGGACGTAGGCGCTTCAGTCTTGAACCACGCTGCTGCTACGGTAGCATGTTCGAATCCTGGCTCGGGCATGGTTGTGTGTGATTTCCTTAGGTTAGTCAGGTTTCAGTAGTTGTAAGTCTAGGGGACTGATGACCTCAGATGTTAAGTCCTATAGTGCTTAGAGCCATTTGAACCATTTTGTTAACAATGACACTACCTGCATCACACAAGAAACACACCACGCGTGGTCAAAAGAACTTTCCCTTGTCTGTGCCATGTACCGTGACAAGAACGCATTTCGGACACATGTTCATAAGGCCTTTATTCCTCTATTTCCAGTCAACAACCCGTCCCTGCAGTTTGCCGGTTTTATTAACATTCACCCTATAGACCCTAAAAGACCTGGCAGATATACTAAATATGTCACAGATTAATGTTCGCTGTTCTACCTGTCGCAGAGATTTGCTACTCCGACAGTCTTCGACTCGCATTCGGAAGGACGACGGTTCAATCCCGCGTGCGGCCATTCTGATTTAGGTTTTTCGTCATTTCCCTAAATCACTTCAGGCAAATGCCGGGATGGTTCCTTTAAAAGGGTACAGCCGACTTCCTTCCCCGTCCTTCCCTAATCCGATGAGACCGATGACCTCGCTGTTTGGTCTATTCCCCCAAAACAACCCAACCAACCCCAACAGTCTTCTGAGTGCTTCTTTTCTGGGCAGACAGTGTATGTAGCGCAAGGGATTTAAGAGGATTCCGAGCACCGGGCGTAGGATGGCCACAGCGGGCACGCGTCTGTGTTGGCAGACGCCGAGGGGCACGACCTGCTGGACTGCCAGCCGCAGCCGGGGGACCGCCTGCTGGCGCGCTCCGAGGTGAAGGCCGAGTTCCGGCCGCTGGGCTTCGCCGAGGCGACGTGGTTCTACCCGCAGAACGGGCGCGACCAGCGCACCATCCACTGCGTGCGCGTGCTGGACCAGCGGCGCGACGGCTACGGCGGATACCCGCGGGTGGCGCGCGGCGGCGTCGGCCACCACTTCGTCGAGCTCAGCTTCAAGTCAGACTTCAGCCGCGGCTTCCACTTCGTCGTCGAGGTGTACGGCCAGTGAGCCGGCGCGGTGAGTCCGACACCTGCCGCGCGCTCCGCCACGGTGCGGATCAGCACAGCCTGTCACGTCCTACAGTAAGATTCAGCCTGTGGCTAATATTGGTGGGAGACCGTACTTGTTTCACTTCACCGTCCCCTCCATACTTATTTGAGTCATTACCAGACAGGACACAACGGATGGGAAGTCTGCATTTGGGCATATCTGCTTTGTAGATGTACGGTAGAGGGAATAAAACGGAACCTTGGAGCCAAATGGCAATTATGCGCAGGATGAAAGAGTTGCTGATGATAAAAATGCCTAGATACACCAGAGGTAAAAAGTTTTCGTCACTCATGTTAAAAACTATACAGGGTGATTTTTTCCACCTTGCACAAATTCTACGTATTTATCGAGGAGAAGGTACGAAAGAAAAAAGTCTAATGAACTTATGTCCGAAAATGCATGGTTTCCATGCTAGAGACCTTTTATTCAATCGTACATACAACAAAAAAAGTTTTGCAACATCTCGATTCAGAGAGTTCCGGAACCTGTACAGAAAACTGGAATAGAGATCAACATAAACATCATTTATGCCCTTTTTATTGCTCATGAAAACCACACATTGCATGTTGTACCACCATACAGTGAGACCAGAGGTAGTGGTCCAGATTGCGGTACACACTGGTACCTCTAATACCCAGTGGCACGTCCTCTTGCTTTGATGCGTGTCTGCATTCGTCGTGGCATACTATCCACAACTTCATCAAGGCACTGTTGGTCCACATTGCTCCTCAACGGCGATCCGGCGTTGATCCCTCAGAGTGGTTGGTGGGTCACGTCGTCCATAAACAGCCCTTTTCAATCTATCCCAGGCATGTTCGACAGGGTTCATGTCTGTACAACATGCTGGCCACTCTAGTCGAGCGATGTTGCTATCCTGAAGGAAGTCATTCACAAGATGTGTGCGATCGGAGCGTGAATTGTCGTCGATGAAGACGAATACCTCGCCATTATGCTGCCGACATGGTTGCACTATTGGTCGGAGGAAGGCATTCACGTGTCGGGCAGCCGTTATGGCGCCTTTCATGACCACCATCGGCGTACGTCTCCCCCACATAGTGCCACCCCAAAACATCAGGGAACCTCCACTTTGCTGAACTCGCAGGACAGTGCGTATAAGGCGTTCAGCCTGACCGGGTTGCCTCGAAACACATCTCCGAGATTGTCTGGTTGAAGGCATATGAGACACTCATCGGTGAAGAAAACGTGACACCAATCCTGAGCGGTGCATTCGGCGTACTGTTGGGCCCATCTCTACCGCGCTGCACGGTGTCGTGGTTTTCAAAAATGGACCTCGCCATGGACGTCGGGAGTGAAGTTGAGAGTCATGCAGCCTATTGCTCACAGTTTGAGTTGTATCGCGACGTCCTGTGGCTGCATGAAAAGCAATATTCAACATGGTGGTTTTGCTGTCAGGGTTTCTCTGAGCCATAATCCGTAGGTAGCAGTCATCCACTGCAATAATAGCCCTGGGAGGCCTGAGCGAGGGATGTCATAGACAATTCCTCTCTCTCTGTATCTCCTCCATGTCCAAACAACATCGCTTTAGTTCATTCCGAGACGCCTGGACACCTCCCATATTGAGAGCCCTTCCTGGCACAAAGTAACAATGCAGACGCGATCGAACAGCGGTATTGATCGTCTAGGCATGGTTGAACTACAGAGGCGGCCACTGTGGCCGAGCGGCTCTAGGCGCTTCAGTCTGGAACCGCGTTGCTGCTACGGTTGCAGGTTCGAATCCTGCCTCGGGTATGGTTGTGTGTGATGTCCTTAGCTTAGTCAGGTTTAAGTAGTTCTAAGTCTAGAAGCTGATGACCTGAGATGTTAAGTCCCATAATCCCACAGTCTTTAGAGGTTTAATGACATCTCTGAACAGTCGAAGGGACTGTGTGTGTGATACAATATTCACAGTCAACGCATATCTTCAGGCATTCTGGGAACCTGGCTGTTACAAAACATTTTTTTTTTATGTGTGTACATTGTTACAGAAACTGAGGTCTAATACGCACTATACCATTCAGCCACAGTTGCAGTATGCATGATTTCCGCCTAAAGGGTGGTATTGTTCCTCATACGTCATACCCTAGTGCCCTCTACATCTACATCTACATGACTACTCTGCAAATCATATTTAAGTGCTTGGCAGAGGGTTCATCGAACCACAATCATACTATCTCTCTACCATTCCGCTCCCGAACAGCGCGCGGGAAAAACGAACACCTAAACCTTTCTGTTCGAGCTCTGATTTCTCTTATTTTATTTTCATGATCATTCCTACCTATGTAGGTTGGGCTCAACAAAATATTTTCGCATTCGGAAGAGAAACTTAGTGACTGAAATTTCGTAAATAGATCTCGCCGCGACGAAAAACGTCATTGCTGTAATGACTTCCATCCCAACTCGTGTATGATATCTGCCACACTCTCTCCCCTATTATGTGATAATACAAAACGAGCTACCCTTTTTGCACCCTTTCGATGTCCTCGGTCAATCCCACCTGGTAAGGATCCCACACCGCGCAGCAATATTCTAACAGAGGACGAACGAGTGTAGTGTAAGCTGTCTCTTTAACCCACGTACTTAGTTGAATTGACAGCCTTGAGAATTGTACTATTTATCGAGTAATCGAATTCCAACGGATTTCTTTTGGAACTCATGTGGATCACCTCACACTTTTCGTTATTTAGCGTCAACTGCCACCTGCCACACCATACAGCAATCTTTTCTAAATCGCTTTGCAACTGATACTGGTCTTCGGATGACCTTACTAGACGGTAAATTACAGCATCATCTGCCAACAACCTAAGAGAACTGCTCAGATTGTCACCCAGGTCATTTATATAGATCAGGAACAGCAGAGGTCCCAGGACGCTTCCCTGGGGAACACCTGATATCACTTCAGTTTTACTCGATGATTTGCCGTCGATTACTACGAACTGCGACCTTCCTGACAGGAAATCACGAATCCAGTCGCACAACTGAGACGATACCCCATAGGCCCGCAGCTTGATCAGAAGTCGCTTGTGAAGAACGGTGTCAAAAGCTTTCCGGAAATCTAGAAATACGGAATCAACTTGAGATCCCCTGTCGATAGCGGCCATTACTTCGTGCGAATAAAGAGCTAGCTGCGTTGCACAAGAACGATGTTTTCTGAAACCATGCTGATTACGTATCAATAGATCGTTCCCTTCGAGGTGATTCATAATGTTTGAATACAGTATATGCTCCAAGACCCTACTGCAAACCGACGTTATGATATAGGTCTGTAGTTAGATGGATTACTCCTACTACCCTACTTAAACACTGGTGCGACCTGCGCAATTTTCCAATCTGTAGGTACAGATCTCTCGGTGAGCGAGCGGTTGTATATGATTGCTAAGTAGGGAGCTATTGTATCTGAAAGAAACCTAATCGGTATACAATCTGGACCTGAAGACTTGCCAGTAACAAGCGATTTGAGTTGCTTCGCAACCCCTAAGGTATCTACTTCTAAGAAACTCATGCTAGCAGCTGTTCGTGTTTCAAATTCTGGAATATTCCATTCGTCTTCCCTGGTGAAGGAATTTCGGAAAACTGCGTTCAGTAACTCCGCTTTAGCGGCACAGTCGTCGGTAACAGTACCATCGCCACTGCGCAGCGAAGGTATTGACTGCGTCTTGCCGCTTGTGTACTTTGCATACGACCAGAATTTCTTCGGATTTTCTACCAAATTTCGAGACAATGTTTCGTTGTGGAACCTCTTAAAGGCATCTCGCATTGAAGTCCGTGCCAAACTTCGCGCGTCTTTAAATTTTAGCCAATCTTCGGGATTTCGCGTTCTTCTGAACTTCGCATACTTTTTCCGTTGCCTCTGCAACAGCGTTCGGACCTGTTTTGTGTACCACAGAGGATCAGTTCCACTCTTACCAATTTATGAGGTATGAATCTCTCAATTGCAGTTGCTACTATATCTTTGAATTTGAACCACATCTCGTCTACATTTGCAAAATCAGTTCGGAAGGAATGGCGAATGTCTCTTAGGAAGGCTTCTAGTGACACTTTATCCGCTTTTTTTAAACAAAATTATTTTGCGTTTGTTTCTGGTGGATTTGGAAGAAATGGTATTGAGCCTAGCTACAACGACCTTGTGATCACTAATCCCTGTATCAGTCATGATGCTCTCTATCAGCTCTGGATTGTTTGTGGCTAAGAGGTCAAGTGTGTTTTCGCAACCATTTACAATTCGCGTGGGTTCGTGGACTAACTGCTCGAAAAAATTTTCGGAGAAAGCATTTAGGACAATCTCGGAAGATGTTTTCTGCCTACCACCGGTTTTGAACAAGTATTTTTGCCAACATATCGAGGGAAGGTTGAAGTCCCCACCAACTATAACCGTATGAGTGGGGTATTTATTTGTTACGAGACTCAAATTTTCTCTGAACTGTTCAGCAACTATATCATCGGAGTCTGTGGGTCGGTAGAAGGAGCCAATTATTAACTTCGTTCGGCTGTTAAGTATAATCTCCACCCATACTAATTCGCACGGAGTATCTACTTCGACTTCACTACAAGATAAACCACTAAATGACAGACACAAACACTCCACCACCAATTCTGCCTAATCTACCTTTCCTGAACACCGTCTGAGACTTCGTAAAAATTTCTGCAGAACTTATTTCAGGCCTTAGCCAGCTTTCTGTACCTATAACGATTTGAGCTTCTGTGCTTTCTATTAGCGCTTGAAGCTCAGGGACTTTCCCAGCACAACTACAACAATTTACAACTACAATTCCGACTGTTCCTTGATCCAAGCACGTCCTGTATTTGTCATGCATCCTTAGATTGCAGCCCACCCCTTACCTTCCCGAGGCCTTCTAACCTAAAAAACCGCCCAGTCTACGCCACACAGCCTCCGCTACCCGTGTAGCCTGCCATAGTAACTGATAATGTTTTATTGCTGACTCACTTGTAGTGGATGTGATACAGTGTCGTACACAATGGTTCCGTATTCGAATCGAGAGCTTGCCGGCATTGTGTTTACTTACGGAGAGGCAAATGGCAAAGTGCGCTGGGCAGCGTGGCTGTATCAGGAGGCCTATCCCCGCCGACAAGCACCACAATATTCAATGTTGCACAGTGTTTCGCCGCTTGTCTGAGACAGCGTCGTTTCAGGAAACACGAAATCGTGAAGGAAGTACCCGAAATGTTCGGACACCAGACTTGGAGGAAAATTTGGTTAACAGTGTGGAAGGCGACCGCCGTGTCAGTACCAGGCAGATGGCCCACCAGTACAGGATAACCCAGACGATAGTGTGGAACATTTTCCACGATAATTGTTACTACACTTACAGCGTGCGCAGTGCTTACTAGCGGCAGACCTTCCACATGGGGGCAGTTCTGCCTCTGGTTTCTTCACCATTCAACCACGATTCCGAGATTGCTGTCGTCCATCCTGTCCACAGATGAGGTCAGCTACACTCCTGGAAATGGAAAAAAGAACACATTGACACCGGTGTGTCAGACCCACCATACTTGCTCCGGACACTGCGAGAGGGCTGTACAAGCAATGATCACACGCACGGCACAGCCGACACACCAGGAACCGCGGTGTTGGCCGTCGAATGGCGCTAGCTGCGCAGCATTTGTGCACCGCCGCCGTCAGTGTCAGCCAGTTTGCCGTGGCATACGGAGCTCCATCGCAGTCTTTAACACTGGTAGCATGCCGCGACAGCGTGGACGTGAACCGTATGTGCAGTTGACGGACTTTGAGCGAGGGCGTATAGTGGGCATGCGGGAGGCCGGGTGGACGTACCGCCGAATTGCTCAACACGTGGGGCGTGAGGTCTCCACAGTACATCGATGTTGTCGCCAGTGGTCGGCGGAAGGTGCACGTGCCCGTCGACCTGGGACCGGACCGCAGCGACGCACGGATGCACGCCAAGACCGTAGGATCCTACGCAGTGCCGTAGGGGACCGCACCGCCACTTCCCAGCAAATTAGGGACACTGTTGCTCCTGGGGTATCGGCGAGGACCATTCGCAACCGTCTCCATGAAGCTGGGCTACGGTCCCGCACACCGTTAGGCCGTCTTCCGCTCACGCCCCAACATCGTGCAGCCCGCCTCCAGTGGTGTCGCGACAGGCGTGAATGGAGGGACGAATGGAGACGTGTCGTCTTCAGCGATGAGAGTCGCATCTGCCTTGGTGCCAATGATGGTCGTATGCGTGTTTGGCGCTGTGCAGGTGAGCGCCACAATCAGGACTGCATACGACCGAGGCACACAGGGCCAACACCCGGCATCATGGTGTGGGGAGCGATCTCCTACACTGGCCGTACACCACTGGTGATCGTCGAGGGGACACTGAATAGTGCACGGTACATCCAAACTGTCATCGAACCCATCGTTCTACCATTCCTAGACCGGCAAGGGAACTTGCTGTTCCCGCATGTATCCCGTGCCACCCAACGTGCCACCCTGGCCAGCAAGATCTCCGGATCTGTCCCCCATTGAGCATGTTTGGGACTGGATGAAGCGTCGTCTCACGCGGTCTGCACGTCCAGCACGAACGCTGGTCCAACTGAGGCGCCAGGTGGAAATGGCATGGCAAGCCGTTCCACAGGACTACATCCAGCATCTCTACGATCGTCTCCATGGGAGAATAGCAGCCTGCATTGCTGCGAAAGGTGGATATACACTGTACTAGTGTCGACATTGTGCATGCTCTGTTGCCTGTGTCTATGTGCCTGTGGTTCTGTCAGTGTGATCATGTGATGTATCTGACCCCAGGAATGTGTCAATAAAGTTTCCCCTTCCTGGGACAATGAATTCACGGTGTTCTTATTTCAATTTCCAGGAGTGTATATGCGCAGTGACATCTTCAACTTTCGTAACAGCCATCTGTGGGATATTATGCAGAACCCCCATGGTATGGTGACAGCGAATCACCAGCACCAGTCCAGCCAGAATGTGTGGGCCAGGATAATTGGCAACCATATTTTGGAACCAGTCTTCCTTCCCGGTCGCCTAACAGACCGGAACTATCGGCGTTTCTTGCGGATGACTTTGCCTCCCCTGCTGGAAGAATTTTCATTGAGGACTCGAAGGGTTATATGGCTGCTACGTGATGGTGCTCCAGTCCACTTCGCCGTTAGCGACCGGACGCATATCCATCGTGTCTTCCCTGGTCGATGGACTGAACGAGGGGAATCCAGTTGCAGTGACCTGCTCGTTCACCAGATGTCAACCTGTGTGATTTCTGGTTATTGGCCCAACTCAGAAGTATCGTGTCTGCAAAACCCCTTCTAGATGTGGAGACACTGGAGCAGCGTATTCGTGATACCTTTGACACTTTTAGGACGCAGCTTGGCCGATGTCCACGTGTGAGACAGAACATGCTACCGCGCATACACGCATGCCTTGAGGCACATGGAAACCATTTTCAAGACATAATGTAACTGTAGCTGCATGGTAACAGCGAGTATTAGACCGCAGTCTCTGTAACAGTGTATGGTTGAGTAAATGGCCCCTAGCGCGGAAACCACTAATTTCCGAGCATAAGTTCATTAGATCTTTTTTGTTCCGTATCCTCTCATCGATCAAGTCAAGAGTTTGTACACTGTGGAAAAAATCACCCTATATACTTTACTTCACTGTGCAAAGACATCGTGCGAAGTAAATAGATCAACAAATACTTTCTCTCTCTATCATTAAGTACAATGTGGTTCAGCTCCCAGCCTCTTCAAAGTAGCCACCCTATGCCCTCAGAACAGCTGCACAAACTCTTGGCCTTCTGGAGATGAGATTTTGTATATTTTTTGCAGATATTGTAGTCCAACACGTCTGAACATTATTTCTAGGTCTTCAACGTTAGCTGACCGTTTTCTAACCTGCCTGTCAAGTTAATCCCATAAGAGTTCAGTGGGATTTAAGTCAGGTGACTGACTTGGGGAAATGGTATTCTTCACTTCCTCACATTTCTCTTTTCGACTGACATACCCTCTGCACAATTTAGAAGCATGTTTGTGATCATTGCCATGCTGCAGATCAAACGCAAGACTAACAAGTGTCTTGCCAGACGGAACTGCAGTGGTCACCAGCGTCCAGTGACATCTTCCCTTCTTTAACGTGCCATTAATTCCCACTACATCACCGACTTTATCACCCGAAAATCGTCCCGACCCCGTGTGCAACCCTCCACTATGCTTCACCGTTGGCGTCGCACACTGGATCTTTATAAGTTCTTCACGAAGTCGACGAACAGAGATCCGACAGTGCCTTCCAAATACTTTTAATTTAGATTAGCAGGTGAATAACACCTTGGACTATTGCTGCACGCTCCACTTCTTATGTTAGTGTGGCCACTGGAAACTTTTCACTTTATTTTATTTGCGTAATCAAAGTTTTTTGGCCGATATACACTCCCTTACATCGTGTTTACGAACACGGCGTTGCACTGTTGAAACAGTGATTGGAGCTGCTCGCACACTATTAAATTATTCGCAAATTTCGGTTGCAGTACGAGAGGTCTGAAGTTTACTCTGTACAAATATGAACTGATCTTTCCTGTATATGTCTTGCAGATCGCGAAACACTTGCAGTGGTACCAGTTTGTTTTAACTGTTGCAATATATATTAGGCTACGGCAAATTCATTTCTTATTGTCCTACTAGAATAGTCTTAGTGATGCAGAGTTACAGTTATAGCTCGTTTTTCAATTCCTGTCTCCTGTTTCCATCTCATTAGGAGGTAATATATGAACCTGATCAGATATACAAACACACCACCAAATGCATACAATCAAATGTAAACTAATGTGCACTTATTGGTACACAGACAGCTGAAGGACTGAGACCAATTCGAATGACCGAGCGGGGTGGCGCAGTGGTTAGCACACTGGACTCGCATTCGGGAGGACGACGATTCAGTTCCGCGTCCGGCCATCCTGATTTAGGTTTCCCGTGATTTCCCTAAATCGCTCCAGGCAAATGCTGGGATGGTTCCTTTGAAAGGGTACGGCCGACTTCCTTCCTTAATCCGATGAGACCGATGACCTCGTAGTTTGGCCTCTTCCCTAAAAACAACCCGACCAACCAATTCGAATGGAACCGTCTCAGGTAATGTCACGTCAGTGTTGTTGTGGACACTAACCAGCGCCACTCTGAGGACAACCAGTCAAATACACAATAGAGGTGCTTAACCTTTATATGTGTATACTTGGTTTATTATCAGAACGGGGTACGACAAAATATTAAAAACGAAATCCCTATTTTAACGACAATGTTATATAACGTGGTTTTTTTTGTTACTTTTACATAGCTACTAACTTGAATTCGTTTTGAAACCATTAACGCGCTAGTTTTCTATGGTCTATCTTTCACAACATTGCCAATAATAATAGTTTTTTACGAATTTGCCTTTTTTGCACATAGTGTGAGGGATTATCCAACCTTTATACCAGTGCAGCTTCATTCAGCTGGTCTAGTTATTCGCGGATGCTCTTGTGAATTCCACATGTTACCACTCTATGTCGCCATCTGGCGCTTCCACAATTGCGTGTTAACACGTTACCTGTTTAGTACACAATCCCGTGAGCGCGCTTCCCGTTGGTAAGTTCAGCCTCCTCCCACCTGGCAACGCAATGCGTTGTTTTCAGCTGACTGAGCTCTTTAGGTATGAGTTCTGTTATTTACTCCATGCACATTGCATGGTAAGCCTTAAAAGAGTTTTATACTGGTACTTCTGGGGGAGGGGGAGGGGGCGACTGGGGGGGGGGGGCTGATTAACTGCAATTTCAGGCTGAATAACTGGATCTTTGCCAATATATTTTTAATCCATTTCAGGCAAGTGAGTGACGGTTAGCCGCATTTTTACATTATTTCGTAGATAATGATACGCGGTCTGTAGTTTATTACTGTCTCGGCATTAGAGGACTCCGCTAGCTCACCAGATACTGTTACATATGGTGAGTGGAATTTTTTCAGTATTTTACCTACCGGGTAGTCCCTTCTTATTACTTTCCTCTTTTCTAGGTATCACGGCACAATTCTATGTGATGTTATTTTTGGCGTCCGCTACTTAGCAAAATTTGCTGGTTATAGACGCTGGGTCATGCCGCACTCCTTTTTTTTCCAATCTGAACAGGTCTTGGTTTTGTGAGTATGTTCATCTCGTATGTAGTTTTTTATTTTAGTTATGTTTTCTTGCTACCTCTCGTGTGTCTTTAGTTACCAGTTTGTACAGACCGCACCTAATGGTGCAGCTCAAATGCTGTGAAACCGTTCGTGCCTACATATAAAGGACTTAACGGCTAAAGCGGTTTTATCTTTTCAGAATGCGGAAAGTGTGTGGTGTCACCGCCAGACACCACACTTGCTAGGTGGTAGCCTTTAAATCGGCCGCGGTCCGTTAGTATACGTTGGACCCGCGTGTCGCCACTATCAGTGATTGCAGACCGAGCGCCGCCACACGTCAGATCTAGAGACACTTCCTAGCACTCGCCCCAGTTGCACAGCCGACTTTGCTAGCGATGGTTCACTGACAAAATACGCTCTCATTTGCCGAGACGATAGTTAGCATAACCTTCAGTTACGTCATTTGCTACGACCTAGCAAGGCGCCATTACCAGTTACTATTGATGCTGTAAAACATGTAGCGTCAAGAGCGATGTTCACCATTTATGGATTAAAGTTAAATATTCCACAGCTACGTCCTTTTTCGCTAGTCGCCATTACCAGTTGCTATTGATTCTGTAAAACATGTACCGTCAAGAGCGATGTTCACCATTTATGGATTAAAGTTAAGTATTCGACAGCTACGTCGTTTTTCGCTAGTCTAATTCCCTTGACCTGTTCCAGACCTCACGCCAGCCTGCGTGAGCTAAAACGCGTGCCTTTCGGCTTCCTCTCATAACTGGTGTTGGCTCTCCTGCCAACCCACAACAAAGTGTGTGCTCAAATGCAAGCCCATCACAATTCTTAATTAAAATTCTCTGGTAAGCTGTTTCGTAGTCTATCGCCAAGGCAGTTAAATATTTCTAAGTCCATAACTCGACTTCAACCCCCTGAATTTCAATGTACCACACATGAGGCCGTATGCCCACTTCCACCACCTCTTCACTGTACCGCGCCCTAGATGCAGGTCCGCCACATCTCTCGTCTCCATAACCGAGAACGAGTCCTACTGTCACCACATCCGAAAAACGACTTCCACTATCTATTCAAGCCCATAACGACTCAGCTTTGTCGCTTCTCGATGGTTGCAAACCACCAGGCCTGCCCTACTAACCGCTGCAGTCATTCGTGACGACAGTCATCGTAAACAACACAACTGACGAATAAATAACGCGATATAAAATGAGGAAACCTCATTACATAAGGTGTGATCTGTTGATAATGTTCTTGTAAAATATGACATAGTTACCAATACTATTATTCATTAAATGATGTACAGTACCCAATCAAAGGTATCTGCACACATGTTATTGGACGTGACTTCATGACGGCTTGAACTCCGATAAAGCACTTTCAATGTGGTGGCTGAGTGCCTGTGGAGGTTCAAAAGATGGTTCAAATGGCTCTGAGCACTATGGGACTCAACTGATGTGGTCATAAGTCCCCTAGTACTTAGAACTACTTAAACATAACTAACCTAAGGACATCACACACATCCATGCCCGAGGCAGGACTCGAACCTGCGACCGTAGCGGTCGTGCGGTTCCAGACTGTAGCGCCTTTAACCGCTCGGCCACTCCGGCCGGCGCCTGTGGAGGAATCACAGCATATTCTCCCTCAAGACCAGATACCAGAGAAGGTAGTGATGTGGGATTTGGAGCGATATCGACGTTATAACTCACCCCAAAAGTGTTACATTGGGTCAAGTTGATCAGACCAGTACTTTTGAGCGGTTATTAGTTTTTCCATGTGCAGGTGCCGCAACAGCTGTTTTAATTGACTAATCTTGATATACCAGAGTACATTGTCATGGTGATGCAAACAATTATCGTTTCCGAACTCTTCCCCTACTGTACGCAGTATACAATGACTTAAAATGTGTTCCGCATTTAGCGTTTCCTTAAGCGCAATAAGTGGATCACAGCCTAGCCACGACAAACACCACCATACCGTAACATCACTTCCTCACCGAGCGAGGTGGAAAAGTGGCTAGCCGGCCGAGGTGGCCGAGCGGTTCTAGGCGCTACAGTCTGGAACCGCGAGACCGCTACGGTCGCAGGTTCGAATCCTGCCTCGGGCATGGATATGTGTGATGTCCTTAGGTTAGTTAGGTTTAACTAGTTCTAAGTTCTAGGGGACTGATGACCTCAGATGTTGTCCCATAGTGCTCAGAGCCATTTGAACTATTTGAACAATGCCTTCGCGAGCCCCGCTCGCTCCATCGCTCGCCATCTCGCTCGTGTGGTACTACGGACGCCACCAGAGGACGTGGTATTCGCAGCACCTATTGAAATATGAAATGATAGTATGGCAAGTGCAAGTCTTACCTCAGTCGGCGCCACGTTGGGCGAGTTACGGCTGATGATCAGGATGAAATGTTGAGGACAACACAACACCCAGTCCCCAAGCGGAGAAAATATCTGACCCGGCCGGGAATCGAACCCGGGCCCAGTGCATGTGAGGCAAGCACTTTACCACTCAGCTTTTTTTTTAAATCTCATTTTTGTTCGATTTAAGTTCGTTGCATCTACTAGGGGCGGACGTCGCAAGACACTCGTTTCAATTCGTCGTTTATCCATTAACTCAGTTTTTTTTTATTACAGAGGGCAGCTAACCCTCCGACCGAACACGCTGAGATACCGTGCCGACAGCTAAGCAGGCGAACGTATCACTTATTGCATTCAACTGTCTGTTCTGCCAGCCATTTTATGACGCCTCACACCGAGATCCCCTCGCAGATCTCGGAAAGCTTGGGGTGAAATACATCGATGTAGCACGATGTCACTAACCATAACAGATAGGCGGTGGCTGTTTCGTATAACTGCTAGCAAGTGAAACAGGTTGTACAAAGGACAATTCAGAAATTGATTTATCGTACTAACGCTGAAGGACTCACACCATTCCAAATGACGCTACAGTTATATGTAAAGAAATTTTAATGGCGACATTATAATTACAGTTCATTTGGCATAGTGCAATTATACATAAATGCCACTGATAATTATACACCATTTCCAGCGCGTAGGAAACAAGCCGATGGCTTCAGTGTCCACTGTGTCCTGCAGTTCCTTGTCAGAAGTGAACCCCCGACCTTTCAGGGATTGTTTCAAGGGACTGATGATATGCGAGTCACATGGTTTCGAGGCTATAAGGATCATATTCCAGGACCTACAGTCGAAATTTTTGAAAGAGATCCGACATCTTCTTGGTCACACATTTCACCTCAGCGCTGCAATAGTGTGCACCGAGCAAGACACTACTTTCCTACACCATCTTGCGACAAATTTGGAAGCATGCTCCCCTTCTGTTTGAAGTATTTGTATAACCGCTCTCTCTGCTGATCGTGGAGATCTGTTATGCAACGAATTGCGGAAACAACTCTCAAGAAATGAGGAAATTACTGTAAAGACGTTAATTCCGCTTGTGCAAATGGGGATACCACCACACTATATCTCGGTAAACTGATTCATAGGGCCGTTACAGTGAAAGTCTCCTATTCAGTTCGGCATACTTTACATAAGGAATCATTCAACTTGTAAATATTGTAAATAAATGTATTAATATTTTATTCATTTCGCAGATGTATGATGTGTTACGCTACCTTGTGAGCTACAGACACAATAATTCAGGTGACGTCCAATGACTGGTTCCACGTTAGAAGCCATTCAGCTCTCATGAAACCCACTTTCCGCTGTTACTGTTTCCCTACTAACAACGCAGTACTCTCCACTTCCTCTTATACGGGCGGGCCGCTTCTCGCGAGATCTAGTGGTCGATTCCACATGTCATAGCAGTGTCCGGAAACTTCTGATCATATAGTGTAGAATACTGGAAGCACTGATACAGACTCGATCTTTACCTGTTCTGACTCTGTTAGTGCCCAGGTACAAATGCAGCTATCCAGGGGAAAAAAAGATTAATACAGCCCAAGATGTAGTGAGTCTCCAGCAAACGTTGATACCCACAAAGCAAATTATACATCACTAGAATGATCCTGTCTAAGAAAATTTATATTGGCACAATCTTCTAAGTAGGCTACAGTAGCTGTGACTGTACAATTATGTCTCATGGATAATGTTATGGAGAAACAAGTCCTATAACTTCGAATCTTTCGTGAAGGTCACAGAAAATTGTCACTTGGAGCTAATTCTTTTGTGATACGCATAATAGATACACCATCGTATCATCTCAGCACTCTTTTTTATTAAAACACATCCAGTTACGTTCAAAGGAGCGATTACAACGTACTATTTTTACTCGAAGTACATTGTTTCTCAATCAACAGCAGTGAACAGCCACATAATACCCGATCACTGCATTCTCAATTACTAGCAGTCGCTTCCTCAGGTGTCCTACAAAAGTACACTTACTTTCAAAAAATTCGCGACCAGATTTTTCTTGTCATTATTCTCTGAACAACCACGAAGCAGTGGCGGCCAGTTATCATGCGCTAATGCGCTACAGTACATAGTAAATATCATATTAAAATTATGCCATTTTGCTTTGAATGTGAGCCAGGAACCGAACTAAAATCACGTCATTTGTCTTCGAATGCGAGCCGAAAATCGAAATAAAATTACGCTACTTCTCTTCGAATGCGTGCTGGTCTGCAAATAAAAAGAATGAAAACATATCTCGTAGTGCGCTATCCACGATAACTAGAAACGAGTGTCGCGTACTGAAATTGCAGTCAGCCACGCGACGATCAACTCAGAGAAGCGACGCAGCTGTCTATTTCCTACCATGCAGTCTCTGTTGTGACGTCATCCCTTCCGGCACTAGGAATGCAGAGTTGCTAACACCACCAGGTCAGTATTTTTCTTTGAATTTTCGTGTAGCATATTGTACCAGTGTGGAGTATGAGGACTTTTGAAAGAAACGTGGTGACAGCGAATGGCGTAAATCATGGCTTCGTAATTTGCAGATCTGGATTCGATTCCCACTGATACAATTTTTTTTAATTTTATTTTATTCTCACAATATTGAATCACTTTTTATAAAACTTACAAATAACAGTTTATTTGATATATGTAAAATTAATATAATCTATTTAATTATTGTATAACTATTACCCTTGTAAATTAAAAACAGTCTAGATGGTGATAAAACAAGTGAATATACGAATAAATTTACTATGAAAGTGTTTCCGCAGATCTGCTGAAGGGTCCCTTTCCCAGAAGATTTTTGGAGAAGAAACCTAGGTTCAAAGATTTAAGAATACAGACTTCAAATACATCTCTAACAGCAGAGGAGTTTGCTTCTATCACAGCAGACCTATTGAAAATTAGATAAAATTTATCTTTCAGAAAACTTGGAAAACGGATAAACTCTCATGAGAGTGGAAGGTGGCTTTGATACATTCATTACATAAGAATGGAAATAAACAAGATTTTAATGACAACAGAGGAATTTTTTTACAACAAATCGTATATAACATATTTTCTAAGATCATACTAAACATAGTAGAAACAACATTGGAGAGTAATTTAGGTGAATATCAAGATGATTTTAGGAAGGGCAGATCATGTTTCGAACAAATATTTAGTCTGAAGTCAATCATTTGCCACAGGTTATGTATCTATGCTTCTTTGAAATTGCCTGTAGCGTATTGTGCAAGCGCAGAGTATGAGGGATTTTTAAAGCGCCATTATCGTAATTCCACTGTGGGAGAGAGTAGTCTAAAGATAATTCGATTTCCACAAATACCAACATTTTTTTCCGTTATATTTCATTCCTCGCAATGTTAAACTATTAATTATAACATTTAAACATATGTACACAGTTTATATACATTAAATTAATATAGGTCTGTTGAAACTAGTTACGATTACTACCCCTGGAACGAAAAGGCTATAGGTTAACACACCGTAGTAGATTGATTTAATTTTGCCCGAGCCGCCACTGCTTCGAAGTAAACGGAAATTTATTTTTCCACCTGCTGCAAGTCATTAAACATTAAACATCAATTGCTGTTGATTGTATGAGAATGTAAGCCACGGGCTGCCGTAAGTAATGCAGATGTAGGTACGCAGTTTGGTAAATTGCACCTTTTGTTGACAGGTGTACGTGCTTCCCGCCGGCTCGGAGCTCCACGGTTGGGCCACTACAGCGCCGCTGCGCGCTGACTTCAGTGGCGAAGACACCCAGCGTGAGTTGTTGCTGCACGTGCTAGACTGTCGCCTCCTGCTCGCTTCCACTTGCTCGGCGCCGCCAGGCACAAGTGAATGTACTTCGTGACGACGTCGGTATCTTTGTACAACTAAAATACGAAAAGCCTGAACTGACAATGTATAATTACATTCACTAACCTGTACATTGTAAATTTACGCTGAAATATACGTCCTTAACTCAGTCGTAGAGACACTTGAAGCTCACATAAAGACTTGTTGGAAATACTATTACTCATACGAAATCTGTTGATTTTTGTCGTGTGTGATTTCCGATATGAGATACTAAAGTGTAGCAAAGGAACTCGTGACTTCTATAACAGCAATATTTTTTCCACACGCCTGCCACAGAAGCGTTGTGGCGGGTTGTACGACAAATCAGGTATTTATGCATTAGCTCCGTACTCCATACGTAAACGCTGAAGATGACTTTAAGGAAGGAAACGTAAGAGCGGCTCAGTGTTTCTGCAAGGCTCGTAAGTACTTGTACGCAGAACATGATGAGAAGTTTGGCGACACAGTTACATTTAATTTTCATTCTTTTACTTTTTTAAGTTATTGAAAATGTAGTAGTGCCTTCTCCCTTTCTATGGATACTCTGGGAGATGGAAGGAATATAAGTTAACCGAGAAAAATGTTAGTCACCCCTTCAAAAGAACACTCTGGTGTTGAACTGGCACCAGGTATGTGACCCCTCGCCGCTGAAGTGAGGTGGTCTGTGTTGTATTATTCTCCGTTGCTATGCAGGATGTTAGTAACTAACCACTGTGGTTCCCATGATGTCAGATCAAACTGGGGCGCTACTCCTAACTTCACTTCGGGAACACAAACCAATAATCACAACTGCTGAACTGACTACTGTGCAATGTCCAAATCTTTTATTAAATGAAACACAAATACTCAGCTTCAACGATATTGTAGCATATTCTAGCCTATGGCAGTCATGCTCTGAGGCTAAGTCGAATTACCCGATGCAGTCCTCTGTCCAGTGTTGAAGATACACTCGGACAAGCTCACGATAAGACTCACCAACCTCTTCGGCCGCCCCCGGTAGTCGAGTGGTACGGTTGGCCTCTGTAATAAAAAACTGAGTGGAAGGATCAACCACCGAACTTGAACAGAATGTCTTGCGACGTCCGCAACGACCAAACACAACGATCAAAAAAAAAATGTGGTCAGCGCGACAGAATGTCAATCTTAAGGGACCGGGTTCGATTCCCGGGTTGGGTCGGAGATTTTTCTCCGCTCAGGGACTGGTTGTTGTGTTGTCCTAATAATCATCATTTCATCCTCATCGACGCGCAAGTCGCCGAAGTTTCGTCAAATCGGAAGACTTGCACCCGGCGAACGGTCTACCCGACGGGAGGCCCTAATCACGACATTTACATTTTTCCAATCTCCTCGACAACACTGTCGATTAAGCCGCGGTGCGTGATTAAGATCGTATTACAGGATGATTCAAAAAATGGTTCAAATGGCTCTGAGCACTATGGGACTCAACTGCTGTGGTCATAAGTCCCCTAGAACTTAGAACTACTTAAACCTAACTAACCTAAGGACAGCACACAACACCCAGCCATCACGAGGCAGAGAAAACCCCTGACCCCGCCGGGAATCGAACCCGGGAACCTGGGCGTGGGAAGCGAGAACGCTACCGCACGACCACGAGATGCGGGCTATTACAGGATGATACTACGGCTCTTTTCTATGGGTTTCATGCAAACAGTGACTTCCAACATAGCTCCGCGCTGTAAGCGACCCCTGCAGACCGCCGCTCTCAACATTACTGGCGTAGTCGCTTCGCCTGGGCGTGTATGCAGTTCCGTTCAGCATCCTTTGCTGGTGGTACGTCACTCTGACAGGCGTTGCAACATCACTATGTATACGACCGTCGGTTGTATGGAATCAGCGTAGCAATCCGGATCGATGTGACCACCGTTTCTACAGGGAACAGTATACTAGTCACAGCCAAGTAACACCTCGTACGAACTATGTTCGTAGAAACATCCTAACCGACAGGGACCGGTGACAGGTTCATGTCATACCAATGGCAAATAGTTTCAAACCCGTCAAGAAGTGCTACTGTCTGTGAAAGGAGTTCCTCTTCAAACGTCAGGGGCGTTTGATAAGTAATGCAACTTTTTTTTCTTGGCGAATTTCTGTTGAAAAAATTCAAAATTTTTTGTGGAACATTGCGACATATTCCCACCTTCAGCACCTATAGTTCCCTGAAGTTCCGATAGGTGTCGGCTTGTAAGTAGCCTTCAAAATGGTGTCTATAACGCAGAACTCTGCCATTGAGTTTCTTTCGTCGGAAAACTAGAGCACTGCAGATATTTGTAGGGGCTTGAAGAGTGTCTACGGAGATCTGGTAGTGAATAAAAGCACAGTGAGTAGTTGGGTGGGGCGTCAAACACCATCGCAATAATGTTACACAAAACATGTCCGATCTGCCTCAGGCCGGTCGGCCGCATGTAGCTGTGGCCCCTGCAACTTGCGGACATTATCAATCCAGGTGAGCGGCGGATCACCGTCAAACACCTCACTGTTCAACTGGACGTCTCTGTTGCTAGTGCTGACACGCTCGTCCACCAATTGGGTTACTCAAAGGTCTGTGCCCGCTGGGTTCCTCGCCGCCTAACAGAAAACTTCTCTCTCTTTGCCCCAATGAAGGATATGGAAGCGGCCGCGGTGGTCTAGCGGTTCTAGGCGCTCAGTCCGGAGCCGCGCGACTGCTACGGTCGCAGGTTCGAATCCTGCCTCGGGCATGGATGTGTGATGTCCTTAGGTTAGTTAGGTTTAAGTAGTTCTAAGTTCTAGGGGACTGATGACCATAGATGTTAAGTCCCATAGTGCTCAGAGCCATTTGAACCATTTTTTTGAAGATACACTCCACAGGAGGCAGTAGCGGATAATACGGAGGTTATTGATGCAGTAAAGCCTGTAGTTTGTTGACGGCGTAGTTCAGGACAGGTAAGATTCTGTGAAGCTTTAGGAGTGTTTTTCGTACCATGACATGGTCCTACTCGTTCAAGTTATACGTACACGGACCAGACTCTCTGTTCAAAATTTCTCTGTGTCCAAATATTAGTCTGTCTTCTACATCCTGCAACGAATCAAGAGCGTTGCTAATATTACCTCTACGAAAAATGATCTTTGATAAGACTGTTATATGTTCAAGAAATATAGTAAGCCTCAACATTATCTATAACGAATACAGACCGAAGCAATGAATTAAAATTTGTATCGACGCTGGAATCCAAAAAGAGGTCTACTGCTCATTAGGCAGCTTCGTTAGCTGCGAAGCTAGTACGGTGTAGTGATTGGCGAATCTGGTTCGTCAGCAGGAGACCTGGTTCAAGTCTCAGCCCTGATACAAAGTCTAATTCATTGCTTCGATCTGAATTTATTATTTTAAAAGGTCATGCCCATATAAAAATTTAATAATGAAAATAATCGACCTTTTTAGATTGAAGCAGATTATGAGCAAAAAACATTAAAAGCTGCGAAAACTTAATACATTTCTAATGAAATGAGCATAGTACCTCTAATATATAATATTGGAATAACAGATCAGTTAGTTGCACCCACTCGGATTGAAACAGCTGCCGACATTCACCAAAACGATTAAGCAAGTTCCCTCAATGGCCGTGCACTGCTATACCACGACGAGATGCAAGCAAATTCTAGTCCACGCACATTTTTCAGATTTAAAGTTTTTACGTGGTCTAAATGCTTACCCAAAGTAAATCCACCTACTCCTTCCTAACTGGTCGCAGCAAACTGGCTTTATGGCGGGCGCTGTACGTCATGCGTGTTTTTCTAGTACACTGTATAAAACACGACATGAAATTTAGATAAATATGCAAAAGAATGGAGTAAAACTCACAACTTCTGCAAATACACATTTAGACGTAGTAAAATATGAAAAAACATAAAATCCAAAATTTATTATCACCACAGATGACTGTATAACAAGGAAATGCTGAAAGAATCGAAGCAATGTGAAAAGATATAGTATTCGTAAGTATATATTTTGCTATAAGAACCATTTACTAAAAGAAAATAGTTTTCGTTTAAACTTATGAAATTACCGAAGTAAGTACTTAAAATCTCTGGAAATTATGTGACCTAAAATAGGTATCAAGAACGAGAAGTTTACATATAACCTCAGCTGCAACATAATATGGTTATTAAATGGGTCTTCCTGAATCAGATTTACGAGAGGAGGGCTTGCTGACAGCCATAATGTCCAATGAAGAAACATGAATTTGCGGAATATAGTTTGCCGTTATCCCATGTAGGCGGCCCATAAACCAGGAGTGTAATAGTTATTAAGAACTGCCACTGCAGTTTTCCCCTGCAGAAGGCCACTTGTATAGCGATGCAGGGAAGTGAGTTATTTCTAGTCTCCTCGATGACTGAAGTATCTGTAGCAGGCAATATTGACAACGTGTTGCACCCACAACAGTGTAATGATTACTGACATCACGGCACAAATCTCGCTACTATTTGAACGTTGTAGTTTTTACATTATTTTTCTTTGATATTCACTTACGGCGAGAAGTACTCCAGTAAATTTATGTTTATGTTTCACACCAGGTGCTCAGTGTCAAAAACAGTCCACTTATTAAACACATTACTCCACTGTCTGAACACCTTAGCTTTAGAAATACTTTGTGAAGCATTAGTTCATGACAACAAGCACTTCGATACCTTTGTACTTTATGTGCACAGTTCGCGCTATGCATCTATTGAAGTCCACTTACAAAATTCGTTACTCCAGTCTCCAAACATTGCATTTTTCAAATTACTTCACCAGATGATAGTCCATGATAAGAAACATTTCAATACATTTGTACTTTAACTTCACAGTCGGCACTATACATTGAAAACCACTTCCGATATACACCGGAAACAGTTCCTGTACACTTCTATGTGCCTTGATGACAGTATTTATTCACTTACTATTCCTTATACATTTCGGTGTTCACCATTTTCAAAGGCTACAAAAATTTTATATAAACTGGTACCAGCGAAGTAACATTATTGTGATGTCACAAGATGTTTGTTACATAATGAAATAAAGCACTCACCGGAAACAAATAACGTTATTCGTGCATAATAACCAAAATAAATCTGTCCAATGGGATAACAAAGTATATGGTCAACCTTCAGTGATGACAATAAAGTGCAAACTAATTTTGCACAACAGTGGTAGTGCGACATGAAGAAATACCGTTGGTGGCGCTACAGTCATGGCGATGGCGAGTATGAAAGTCACAATTTTTATATACAAACCAATGTACGGCTAATGAAAATACTACCTATTAACATACAATAATTTTCTAATGCAATTATATACAGTGACCTTCAATACTTTGTACGGTACAAGGGAGCTAAAAGCGATGATCAAAATTTATCACAAAGAGTTGTATAACAGACTTATACATTTAATGTAAATAATTTCCTGATATATACAAGTTACCATACGTACGTAAAACAAAATGTTTAGGTTTGATTTTTAATCATGAATAAGTGCTGTGGGGTTTGTTCAGTTGTGTAAGAAATGAGAATTTGCGACATTCATTATACTTTGCGTAGATGTTTATTTTTCATTACTCATTGCAAGTAGAAACGAATATATACATTACGTATAAGTTACATCCATGAGTTTCATATCTCATTCCTTGTAATTTTTTTGGTATTTCACCATTGTTTTCCGTTTGCTGCTTGGTTTCTATGCAGATATTTCCCCATTGCATTTTTTATATTTTTATATATTTTTTTAAAATTTGTAAGCCTCATGATTTGTATATAACATTGCAATTTGTTTTGTATTTTATTTTTCTCAACAGTGATTTTAGCCTTCTTTAGATGTTGGTTTATAGATCGCTGTAATTTATAATTTTGTAACTGTCAATCATGGGACACATCATCGTACTCTGGCAACACCTAGTCTTGATTATATGCACTAAATTCTTACATCTTGCTTCTTGTTGTTGTGGTCTTCAGTCCTGAGACTGGTTTGATGCAGCTCTCTAAGCTACTATATCCTGTGCAAGCTTCTTCACCTCCCAGTACCTACTGCAACCTACATCCTTCTGAATCTGTTTAGTGTATTCATCTTTTGGTCTCCCTCTACGATTTTTACTCTCCACGCTGCCCTCCAATACTAAATTGGTGATCCCTTGATGCCTCAGAACATGTCCTACCAACCGATCCCTTCTTATATGATCTACCCATCTAATCTTCAGCATTCTTCTGTAGCACAACATTTTGAAAGCTTCTATTCGCTTCTTGTCAAACCAGTTATCGTCCATGTTTCACTTCCATACATGGCTACACTCCATACAAATACTTTCAGAAACGATTTCCAGACACTTAAATCTATACTCGATGTTAACAAATTTCTCTTCTTCAGAAACGCTTTCCTTGCCATTGCCAGTCTACATTTTATATCCTCTCTACTTCGACCATCGTCAGTTATTTTGCTCCCCAAATACCAAAACTCCTTTACTACTTTAAGCCTGTCATTTCCTAATCTAATTCCCTCAGCATAACCCTACTTAATTCGACTACATTCCATTATCCTCGTTTTGCTTTTGTTGATGTTCATCTTATATTCTCCTTTCAAGACACTATCCATTCCGTTCAACTGCTCTTCCAAGTCCTTTGCTGTCTCTGACAGAATTACAATGTCATCGGCAAACCTCAAAGTCTTTTTTCTTCTCCTTGGATTTTAATACCTACTCCGAATTTTTCTTTTGTTTCCTTCACCGCTTGATCAATATACAAATTGAATAACATCGGGGAGAGGCTACAACCCTGTCTCACTCCCTTCCCAACCACTGCTTCCCTTTCATGTCCCTCGACTCTTATAACTGCCATCTGCTTTCTGTACAAATTGTAAATAGCCTTTCGCTCCCTGTATTTTACCCCTGCAACCTTCAGAATTTGAAAGAGAGTATTCCAGTCAACATTATCAAAAGCTTTCTCTAAGTCTACAAATGCTAGAAACGTAGGTTTGCCTTTCCTTAATCTAGCTTCTAAGATAAGTCGTAGGGTCAGTATTACCTCACGTGTTCCAACACTTCTACGGAATCCAACATCTTCCCCGAGGTCGGCTTCTACCGGTTTTTCAATTCGTCTGTAAAGAATTCGCGTTAGTATTTTGCAGCTGTGACTTATTAAACTGATAGTTTGGTAATTTTCACATCTGTCAGCACCTGCTTTCTTTGGGATTGGAATAATTATATTCTTCTTGAAGTCTGAGGGTCTTTCGACTGTCTCATACATCTTGCTCACCAGATGGTAGAGTTTTGTCAGGACTGGCACTCCCAAGGCTGTCAGTAGTGCTAATGGAATGTTATCTGCTCCCGGGGACTTGTTTCGACTCAGGTTTTCAGTGCTCCGTCAGACTCTTCACGCAGTATCGTATCTCCCATTTCATCTTTATCTACATCCTCTTTCATTTCCATAGTATTGTCCTCAAGTACATCGCCCTTGTATAGACCCTCTATATACTCCTTCCACCTTTCTGCTTTCCCTTCTTTGCTTAGAAGTTGGTTTCCACCTGAGCTCTTGATATTCTTACAAGTGCTTCTCTATTCTCCAAAGGTCTCTTTAATTGTCCTGTAGGCAGTATCTATCTTACCCCCAGTGAGATAAGCCTCTACATCCTTACATTTGTCCTCTAGCCAACCTTGCTTAGCCATTTTGCACTTCCTGTCGATCTCATCTTTGAGACGTTTGTATTCCTTTTTGCCTGCTTCATTTACTGCATTTTTATATTTTCTCCTTTCATCAATTAAATTCAATATTTCTTCTGTTACCCAAGAATTTCTACCAGCCCTCGTCTTTTTACCTACTTGATCCTCTGCTGCCTTCACTACTTCATCCCTCAAAGCTACCCATTCTTCTTCTACTGTATTTCTTTCCCCCATTCCTGTCAATTGTTCCCTTTTGCTCTCCCTGAAACTCTGTACAACCTCTGGTTTAGTCAATTTATCCAGGTCCGATCTCCTTAAATTCCCACCTTTTTGCAGTTTCTTCAGTTTTAATCTACAGTTCATAACCAATAGATTATCATCTTCAACTTTTGAAGTCCTGCCTTCCTCAGTTGCGTGTAATATTACGGTATATTGATAATTTTTACTTATGGACCGTCTGAAAGCAACTGAATAAAACACAATTTTAGTGCCATACGCGTTTCGCCTTTATTTTCTGCAAGGCATCATCAGTGGCCTGGAATATGTACATATGTTATTTAATTTACATTTTTGTCACTGTGCCTATAGGTTATAAACAGTTCTGCTGGTTGGTATTTCCTATTAAGCAGTAATGTTTGGACTGTACTTACAGGTTGCATGGAGAATTTCTTACATATTACGCTCCTGTTGCATTTTTGGTGATGTTCTTCTTGTTATGAATGCTAATTTCCAGTTTTTTTTCCCACATTCCTCTGCGCTATGAACTGAATGCTTGTTTCAATGCAATATTTTGGTTTCTGTTGCCGACTGTCAAATGTTTATGCCAAAGATAGAATGTTATTGCCAAACTTTCGAGTGTAATTATTGAAGTATCTCTGATCTGTTCGTGTATGCATTAGTGTGTGCGTTTATGTGTGAATGTGTGTGTGTGTGTGTGTGTGTGTGTGTGTGTGTGTTTTGGTGTGATCTAATATTTTTTCTGGTGCTGTGTGTATATGTGTGTGTGTGTGTGGGGGGGGGGTGGGTGGGTGCGCGCGTGTACGTGTGCGCGTGTGTGCGTGTGTGTGTTATGGTGTGGTATTTTTTTTTTGCTCTGTTTGTGTGTGTGTGTGTGTGTGTGTGTGTGTATGTGTGTATTTTGGGGTGGTATAATTTTTTTGTGGCCTGTGTATGTGTGTGTGTGTGTGTGTGTGTATGTGTGTGTGTGTGTGTGTGTGTGTGAGTGTGTGTGCGTCCAGGTGGTGTGAGGAAGAGTTTTTTGATTTATGTTATCATTTCCTTTTAAGTGTTGTAGGGAGCCTGTGCTGATGTGTGTTTGTTCATTTATCACATGTTTGTTTTCTGCTATGGCTTTCTGGATGTGGAAGTTTTCTTGCGTTTGTATAAGATGTTTGTCATGGTTGCTTATTCTCATTATTTTCATTTCTTGTTCCATGTTTGTGGGATGATGGTTATGGTGTTTTAATCCTCTGCAAATGTAGAATGGTTTGTTTCATACTTCCAAGATCTGATATGTTCTTTGTATCTTGTTTCAAAATTCCTGCATGTCATGCCTATGTATATTGCATCGCAACTTTGACATTCAAGCTTATATATTCCTGATTGTTGGAATTTGTACCTCTTAGTAGCTGGCTGGCTTAGGTGTGATTGGAGGGTTTGCCCAGGCTTATATGATATTTTCAAGCCCTATCTCTTTAGGATGTTTGCAACTCTGTGTGCTAGATTATGTGTGTAGGTCATTGTGTACCATCTGGTTATTTTCTGTGTGGTGTTGTCATTGTGTGTGTTTGTTGAGTGGGTGTGTAAGTTTTCAGTTTGTGAGTTCTTTTGTATTCTGGAAATGTTGTGTTTGATTTGTATTTGTATTTTTATTTTTTGATTGAGCCTGAGTACTACAATAACAGATATGCTCAGACTGACAACTGAACAAAACTACTTTCAGTTTGAGAAAGAATATTATCTACAAAGTGATGGACTGCCCATGGGATCCCCAATATCAGGAACACTAGCAATCATTTTCATCAGTCAACTAGAAAATCAGATATTTTAAAAGATAATCACTGATGAAAGTTTCAAAATCATATATTTGTACATATGTGTGGATGACATTATTTGTCTGGTAGGTGAGCCAAGTGAAAAAATAGATGAACTCCATTCAGAAATAAACAAAGCTCATCAGAACATAAAATTCATACTTGAAAAAGAAAAAGAAAATCAAATTTTCTTGACATTACAATAAAAAAAGAAAATGGTAAACATACATTTAACATCTTTAGAAAACCAACAGCCACAAAACAAACATGTGATAAATGAACAAACACACATCAGAACAGGCTCCCTACTACACTTAAAAGGAAATGATAACATAAAACAAAAAGCTCTTACCCACACCATCTGGACACACACACACACACACACACACACACACACACACACACAGCCCACAAAAAAAAAATTATACCACACCAAAATACACACACACACACACACACACACACCACCAAAAAACATATTATATCACACCAAAAAAAAACACACACACACACACACACACACATACACACACACAAACGCACACACTAATGCATACACGAACAGATCACAGATACTTCAATAATTACACTCAAAAGTTTGGCAATAACATTCCATCTTTGGCAAAAACATTTGACAGTCGGCAACAGAAACCAAAACATTGCATTGAAATAAGCATTCAGTTCATAGTGCTGTGGAATGTGGGGAAAAAACCGGAAATTGGCATTCCTAAGAAGAAGAACAACACCAAAAATGCAACAGGAGCGTAATATGTAAGAAGTTGTCCATGCAACCTTTAAGTACAGTTCAAAACATTACTACTTAATAGGAAATACCAATCAGCAGAACTGTTTATAACCTATAGGCACAGTGACAAAAATGTAAATTAAATAGATAACATATGCACATATTCCAGACCACTGATGATGCCTTGCAGAAAATAAAGGCGAAACGCGTATGGCACTAAAATTGTGTTTTATTCAGTTGCTGTCAGACGGTCCATAAGTAAAAATTATCAATATACCAATAGATTGTGGTCAGAGTCCACATCTGCCCCTGGAAATGTCTTGCAGTTTAAAACCTGGTTCCTAAATCTCTGTCTTACCATTATATAATCTATCTGAAACCTGTCAGTATCTCCAGGCTTCTTCCTTGTATACAACCTTCTTTTATGATTCTTGAACCAAGTGTTAGCTATGATTAAGTTGTGCTCTGTGCAAAATTCTACCAGGCGGATTCTTCTTTCATTTCTTAGCCCCAATCTATATTTATCTACTACGTTTCCTTCTCTCCCTTTTCCTACACTCGAATTCCAGTCACCCATAACTATTAAATTTTCGGCTCCCTTCACTATCTGAATAATACCTTTTATTTCATCATACATTTCTTCAATTTCTTCGTCATCTCTGAGCTAGTTGGCATATAAACTTGTACTACTGTAGTAGGCGTGGGCTTTGTGTCTATCTTGGCCATAATACTGCGTTCTCTATGCTGTTTGTAGTAGCTTACCAGCACTCTTATTTTTTTATTCATTATTAAACCGACTCCTGCATTACCCCTATTTGAGTTTGTATTTATAACCCTATATTCGCCTGAACAAAAGTCTTGTTCCTCCTGCCAACGAACTTCACTAATTACTACAATATCTAACTTTAACCTATCCCTTTTTAAATTTTCTAACCTACCTACTCGATTAAGGGACCTGACATTCCACGCTCCGATCCGTAGAACGCCAGTTTTCTTTCTCCTGATAACGACGTCCTCCTGAGTAGTCCCCGCCCGGAGATCCGAATGGGGGACTATTTTACCTCCGGAATATTTTACCCAAGAGGACGCCATCATCATTTAACCATAAAGTAAAGCTGCATGCCCTCGGGAAAAATTACGGCTATAGTTTCCCCTTGCTTTCAGCCGTTCGCAGTACCAGCACATCAAAGCCATTTTGGTTAGTGTTACAAGGCCAGATCAGTCAATCAACCAGACTGTTGCCCCTGCAACTACTGAAAAGGCTTCTGCCCCTCTTCAGAAACCACCTTGCTTATGTAATACAAAATAAACTGTATTATGTAATAGGTGAACAGGAAAGTTACGATACGCTAAGGTTTAGTATTTTCATGGACTGTATTTTTGTACGAGTGTATATTGACTTCACACTGCCACTGTTCTGTGAAATTAGTTTGCACTTGTCTGTCATTACTGAATGTAGAATGGATAGTTTGTATCCATACTGGATAGATCTATATGGATTATTACGCGCGAATAATTTTATGTACTTCTGATGAGTGCTTTGCGTAATGTACATCTTGTGATGTTACCTTAACCTTCCTTCTGTGATACCAGTTCCACGACTAGGAGACGTATGGTTGTCAAGAACTGCTGTATCCTGAGACCCTTCAACAGATCGTCCAGAGACGCATTGGCTTCGACATGGCCGCAGCGAAGAGAAACGAGACGATTCAAATGGTTCAAATGGCTCTGAGCACTACGGAACTTAACATTTATGGTCATCAGTCCCCTAGAACTTAGAACTACTTAAACCTAACTAACCTAAGGACATCACACAACACCCAGTCATCACGAGGCAGAGAAAATCCCTGACCCCGCCGGGAATCGAACCCGGGAACCCGGGCGTGGGAAGCGAGAACGCTACCGCACGACCACGAGCTGCGGACAAACGAGACGATCTAGGTGGCGAATCACAGTTCGTGCCTGAACAGCTCAGTCGGTAGCGCATTTTCCCGCGAAAGGTAAAGGTCTCAAGTTCGAATTCCAGTACGGCTCACAGTTTTAATTTTCCAGGAAGTTTCGTAAACAGGATCCGTCGCTGAACACCGCAAAAAGCCACTCAGTGTCCAAGTTTACTTATGCTCTACACCATGCAAACATATCTTGTTTTGTGCTATAGTGTCAGCGACAAACAGCTCATAATAACTCGAGAAGTCAATCTGGCTTCCAGTAATGTGTCCCTGAAATCTTTGCCAGGATGTCGGTTGTTGCCATGTGTCTATTCGTTACAGGCAGTTGAACGACACTACGATCTTCCCGACGTGTACTCCTTTTGGACTGACCGTGCCCATTCTTCTCATGACAGTGTCTTTCTGATTCACTGTGGCCATCGCTTGACCTGCAGTCATCGCGCTAGAGCCAACTATATTTGTCATCTGCACTTACGATGCTCGTATGTCCCTCATGCCAATTTCTGATATGTCCTTCGGCAGTATAGGCAGAATGACAACATAGCACAGTACATAAACAAGTATATAAGTACATCACCGAAGGACAACACACAACACACTGAATGTAACTCAGTCTGGAACCGCGTTGCCGCTACGGTCGCAGGTTCGAATCCTGCCTCGGGCATGGATGTGTGTGATGTCCTTAGGTTAGTTAGGTTTAAGTAGTTCTAAGTTCTAGGGGACTGATGACCTCAGAAGTTAAGTCCCATAGTGCTCAGAGCTTTTTTTTTTTAATTTAACTGATGGAAGAATAAATTATAAAAATGTGACAAATGATGCAGGCGAAAGGAAGTACAAACGTCTAAAAAATGACACTCACGAGAAGTGCAAAATGGTTACGCAGAAATGGTTAAACGACAAGCGTAATGACTCAGAAGCATATATTGCTAGGGGAAAGATTGATACCGCCTATAGAAAAATTAAAGAGACCTTTGGAGAAAAGAGAAATAGCTGTGTGAATATCAAGAGCTCAGATGGAAAACCAGTACTAAGCAAAGAAAGGGAAGCCGAAAGCTATAAGGCGTATGTAGAGGGACATGTACTTGAGCACAATATTTTGAAATGGAAGAGGATGTACATGAAGATGAGATGGCAGATGTGATACTGAGAACAATTTGAGAGATCACTGAAAGACATAAGTCAAAACAAGGCCCCGTTAATAGACAATATTGCGACAGAACTATTGACAGCCTTCGGAGAGCCAGCAATGACAAAATTCTTCCATATTGCGAGCAAGATGTATGAGACAAGTCGAAATACCTTCAGACTTCAGAATATAATAATGCCAGTTCGAAAGAAAGTAGGTGCTGTTGGCTCTGAATATTACCGAACTATAACTTTAATAAGTCATGGCTGTAAAATATTAACAAGAATTCTTGAAAGGAAAAACTGATAGAAGCTGACCTCGGTGAAAATCAGTTAAGATTCCGGAGAAATGCAGAAGCAAGCCGGGCAATACTGTCCATAATACGCGCCTTAGATGATAGGGTAAGGAAAGGCAAACCTACATTTATAGCAACTGTAAACAGATAAAACTTTTGACAATGTTGACTGGAATGCTCCCTTTGACATTCTGAAGGCAGCAGGGTTAAATACAGGAAGCGAAAGGCGATTAACGAATTGCAAAACCACAAGACAATTATAAGTGTAGAGGGGTATCAAAAGGAATCTGCGGTTGAGAACAGAGTAAAACAGGGTTGTAGCCTATCCCCGATGTTATTCAGTCTGTACATTGAGCAAGCAGTAAAGGAAACCAAAGAAAAATTTGAAGTAGGAATTAAAGTTCAGGGAGAAGAAATAAAACTTGAAGATCGGCCGATGACATTATAATTCTGTCAGACAGCAAAGAACGCAAAGAAGTAGTAGAACGGGATGGACAGTGTCTTGAAAGAAGGGTAAAGGATGAACATAAAAAAGCAAGAATGGATAATGCAATGTAGAAGAATTAAATCACATGATGCTGAGGGACTTAGATTAGGAAACGAGACTATGAGAGTAGTACATGAATTTTGCTGTTTGGGCAACAAAATAATTGATGATAGCCGGAGTAGAGAGGATATAAAATGTAGACTGGCAATGGCAAGAAAAGCGTTTCTTAGAAGCAAAATACGTTAACATGGAGAATAGATTTAAGCCTTAGGACTTCTTCTGTGAAAGAAGTTGTATGGAGTGTAGCCGTGTATGAAAATGATACGTAAGCAGTTTAGTTGTCGTTAGCGTGAGCTTCGATTGGTGGACCACTGCCGTAGTGGGCATGTGGAACAGAGGACACTAACGACACGTCTGAAGGTACTCGGCACCGGCCTAAATAGCTGGGCAACAGCAGGATTCAGCTGGATCCATTTTCGTCCTCGTGACCCGTGGGAGCACGCAGTTGCGCGGAGCCTGGTGAGCGTGCCCTGCCTTCTGCCTGTCTGCCTGTCGTCTGTTGGTGTGCCCCTGTGGATTAGGCCACCTGCAATACGGTGTTGTAAAAAGGGTTGTTGGTGAAATGTGCGGACGGAGTGTACACAGCAAATTTCACCTTTCTCAACGCTCGTAATATGGCGAGCAGCTGCAGGTGCACATGTTTCTGTCCACGCTGTGACGCGCTCTTCACCTGACAAGTTTCAGTAACATTAAGTATACCCAACATCCACAATATTTCGTCACAATTCTTCATCTTTAGGAAAGACTACTTTTCTGTACTGAAAATACGCTCAGTAAGGTTGAAATTTCAGTCAACATACCCCACAGGTACAGAAAAATTGGAGTATCCGTTTGTTAGGCTTCGATCGAGGCTTTCATAGAGTTACAGTTTCAATTTTCTCAGTTAAAATCATGGCTTTCACATCAGAGTTTTAAGGACCAGGGATTTTATGATCGCATTGGAAGAAAGAAATGAAAGAAAAAGGAAACATAACCATACTGAAAAAAGTACAAACGTTGAGGACCGATAAAATTAAAGAAAAACTCTAAATCTACTGCCCTGATGCACAGACTGCCTACACCACGCTTGTCCGTCCTCTTTTAGAATACTGCTGCTTGGTGTGGGATCCTTACCAGATAAGATTGACGGGGTACATCGAGAAAGTTCAAAGAACCGCAGCACTTTTGGTATTATCGAGAAATAGGGGAGAGAGTGTCACTGAAATGCAACGGGATTAGGAGTGGACATCATTAAAACAAAGGAAGTTTTCACTGCAGCGGAACCTTCTCACGAAATTTCAATCAACAACTTTCTCCTTCGAATACGAAAATATTTTGCTGACGCAGAGCGAAAAGACCACCATAATACAACAAGGCAAATCCGAGCTCGCACCGATATGGGTGTTCGTTTTTTTCCGCGCGCTGTATGAGACAGGAGTAAAAGAGAATTATTATGAAGATTGTTCGATGAACCGTCCGCCAGGCATTTAAATGCGCAAAATATCCATGTACATGTAGATGACGATGAGGCGTGATGTCAGCACACCACTCTCCCGGCTGTTGTCAGTTTTCGTGTCCTGCCACTCGCTCAAGTAGCTCCTCAGTTGGCATCACTTGGCTGGGTACACCGCATTACAGTCCTTAGAACAAGTAAAAATAGCTGATAGTACTGACAATCGAACCCCTATCCACCGCACGGCAGTCAGTCGTGCTGACTACTCAATTTACAGATCCATGATTTCAACAATTTTTTTCCAGCTGACAGCTCGCCAGTGCATGAGCGGTGTTACAACTCGTGGTCAAGGTTGGAGTCGATGACGTCTCACGACCACGTGTGAGTATCGCCGTATTACGTATCAACCACAAAGTAACCTTTTCAGATGAGCGCCTGCCATCCGAGAGCAAGCAATGGACTCCCTGTAGCAGTCTCATATCATGACGCGCCATTGGTAGGAGATTAGTATCTGTCGAATTAGGGAATGACCGACCCATCTGTAGGCTGCCATTGACACCGCAACACAAACTGCTGCGCTTGGAGTGTTGCTGCAATCGAGAAACATGAACTGCTGATGAGTGGCGACACACTGTGTTCAGAGATGAATCGCGGTTCTGCAATATCCCTGATGATCGTCGTCGGCGAATATGGCGGCGCAATGGGAGAGATCCCATTCTTCCAATGTTTTAGAGAGGCACAGACGTGTTACTCCTGGCGTCATGGCGCGAGTAGCCATTGGGTACAACCTCCAATCAAGGATGGCACTGTCTGAGGGAACTCTGACGCCACGACAATAACTCACGGACGCTGTACACTAATGTGTTACCTCACATTCCATAGTATCGTAGTGCCATTTTTCAACAGGACAATGTCCATCTAAGTAGCCGGCCGCTATGGCCGAGCGGTTCTAGGCCCTTCAGTCCGGAACCACGCGGCTGCTACGTTCGCAGGTTCGAATCCTGCCTCGGGCATGGATGTGTGTGATGTCCTTAGGTTACTTAGGTTTACGTAGTTCTAAGTATAGGGGACTGATGACCTCAGATGTTTAAGTCCCATAGTGGTGAGAGCCATTTTGAACCATCCAAGTATGTCTCTGTGACCTGTCTGCGTCATGCTGAGGAACTGCCATGCCCAGAAAGATCCCTACATCTGTCTCCGAAAGGACTTGTGTGGGACTAGATCGGACGTCCGCTCCGTCTAACCGCACAACGGCTGCGGGACACCCTTCCCAACCGAGTTATTGTATGCATTTAGGTTAGAGTGGGTGCAACGTTATACTGATAAATGGTTTCTTAATAACAAATTATTCACATAGTTGCCTTAATTTTCTAATCACTGGAATAATCTCACATACCATCTCACCAGTCGAAGTTTCATTTCGTTGACTGCTCCATTTCCGGGTGCATCACATTTATGTCTTTTTTTTTCAGGCAATACATATGTCACACGGTAAATGATCAATACATTTCCTGGGGAAAATTGCTAACATATTACTTACGCCTGAAGGCTAACATATTACTTACGCCTAAAGGTAAAAATAAGTCAGCTTACAGAAATTTCGCGCCATTTGGGTCACGCCGCTCTGCCGAAAACCAGAGCAAATTTCAAAAGCTGCTAATATGTTTTCCTAGGGGACGGAAAGCTCCATTGTCCAATCACGACCACTGTCGGGGAATAGTTCAGATGAGAACGTTCACAATGAACTGCGGAGCCCTAGAAGGAAAAGAGGAAAAAAGAGAAGAAGGGAATAGTGGCGGGAATTTCTCCTGTGACAATAGACATCGTACAAACTACGAAATGTCCACTGATGACGATGCCTTTGAGCGCCTTAAAACACATCTTATCGTCATCCACTATAAAGCAAGTACTGAAAGTATCATAAATCGCTTAGAGGAAAAAGCATAGGTATGTAAATAAGAAAAGGAACATATTGGTTTTAGAAGTAAAGTATAGAGTTTTTTTAGGGTTCCGTGCCTCAGTCTGTACAAACGGAACGCTTATAGAAGCGCTTTATTGCCTGTATGCCATCTGTCACTCTGTCAGACCATTAAGAATCCTTTTTCTCAGGAACGAGTAGACGTATCAAGTTCAAATGTATGTCACACATTAAGAATTTATGTGCAGCTTTGAAATCAATTGAGTAACAAGATACGGCCATTTATTCACATATTTTGAAACTCGAAAACTCACTCATCTACAGAAATACTGTGCTTCCCGGTTACCTAGAATCATGAAATTTGGCAAGCAGCAAGGTTTTACAATAGAACAAAAGGGGAAAAAATCATATAATTGTTGATCTGCATTTATATAACACGAAAAAATATCTTTTATCCTTTTTATTCATGTGTCTGTTTGTCAGTCCGCCTGTTAGGAGTCTTTTCCTCTAGAACAGTTACGTGTATTTAGATCAAATTTATGTCACATACTAAGGTCTATGGTTCCTTTGCCGTGTAAAAATTTTAAGTTTCTAAGTCAGTGCAATCAAAAGATACGGTCATTTATGTCACTCATTCTGATACTCGTAAACTCACTCACCAAAACCTATAGGGTGATTCCCTTTGAACTAGAATCGTGAAATTTGGCAAGGCGCAGGGTTTGACAGTAAAAGTAGAGGAGAAATCTGATAATAGTTGATTTGTAATTACATAACACAAAAAAATATTCTTGTCATTTTTTACCCATCCGTCTCTTTGCCTGTCCGTCCGTTAAGACGCTTTTTCCAAGAAGCAGTTTGGTGTATCAAGTTCAAATTTATTTCACTTACTAATGCCTATCGCCCCTTGGCGGTGTAGAAATTTTAAGCTTCTAAGTCAATTCAGTCAAAATTTACGTCTTAGGTCACATATTTTCATTCTCGGAAATTCACTCGTATAAATCTATAGTGTCACACACATCATCGACCTAGTATCATCAAATTTGGCAAGAAGTAAGGTTTTCAGTGCAAGTAAAGAAAAAATTCTGAAATTGTAAATTTGTAATTATATCACACGAAAAAAATTATATCTTTTGTCATTTGTTAGCCGACTTCACAGTTGAAATTAAAGCAATCTCGTAAGTCTTGGAGTCCTTGCGACTGATATCTCGCCATTATCAATGTCGATAACAGGCAAAAGTCGGCAGTATTGTTGACTCTCGGGACGGATAAATTGTCTATATTCAGTGCGCGAATCCTACCTAACACGTTGCCATTTTTACAGTGTTTTCGACAAATTTTTGAGAAGTGTAAATGACATATGTTCCCAGCAGGTATCACATGAGTATCAAACTCATTGATGCACAGTATTATCCCCCTATACTGTTCCTGTACTGATACTCATTAACACTGTCGTCATCCGTACAATGGTTTACCATACCGTTTTTATTTACACGGAACACAGCTGCTTTAACATACACCAGCTGTTGACGTTAAATGGAACTTCATATGTCCGCGCAAACCTGCTCCACTCCATGGCTCCGCCCGGCGCTAAGGCCTCCATCACGGAGATAATCCGATTTGTATTGGAATTGCCAATACTGAGAAGTGAAATCGAGCTGCCAGTAATAGCCAGTCCTGCACTACGTACCTGCGCTTTCTCTCAACAATGCCATTTTCGCTAACCCCTGATTGTATTGGCCCCAAAATGCTAATGAGGTCACAGCGTTCAAAGCCGTAATACGTCGCGCTTATCACTCTCTCGAAAATGTGAACCACGCAATAAGGGCTACGGGCATCAGTTCGCAAGCACGAGAAGCTTCGCGCAGCTTTGCACCCTTCATTTGCAAACATTTTTTGATGTACGAGGCGTGTTTTCTAAGCAAGTGCCGTTTTGAAATTTAAAAAAGACGTGCTAAGATACCTCAATTTTATTTTTACATGAAAGCCTGTACCTCAGACTACTTTTCTACATAATTTTCGTCAACATTGAGGCACTTATCATAACGTTGTACCAGTTTTTCAATACCCTCCTCATAGACGTCTGCCGCCTGACTTGTTAACCACTGCATCACCACTGTTTTGACTTCATCATCGTCTTGAAGACGCTGACGACCCAGGTGTTTCTTCAAGTGCAGGAACAGATGGTAGTCACTGGGAGCAAGATCGGGGCTGTACGGAGGATGATCTAGAGTTTTCCATCGAAAAGGTGTGATGAGATCTTCGATCTGATTCGCCACATGCGGACGGGCGTTCTCTTGCAGCAAAACGATGCCCTTGCTCAACTTCCATGGACTGTTGCTTTGATTCTGGTGTGACGTTGGCCACCCATGTTTTATCGCCCGTAACAAATTGGCTTAAGAAATCATTACCGTCGTTGTGGTATCACTCAAGGAAAGTCAATGCCTAAACGTTTGGTTTTGTGCACATCCGTCAACATTTTCGGTACCCAACGTGCGCACAATTTTCGGTAATTCAAGTGATCGGTCACAGTGCCATACAAAACACTACGAGAAACATTAGGAAAGTGATCCCGCAAGGAGTAAATCGTAAAGCGTCTGTTTCCTCTCACCTTATTGTCCACTTCCTTTCATTAACGACCGAAGGACGTCCACTCTGTTGTTCATCATGCACATTTGTGCGGCTATCTTTAAATGCTCTCACCCACTTTCTTACCATTCCATCACTCATAATGTACCGAGCGAGGTGGCGCAGTGGTTAGCACACTGGACTCGCATTCGGGAGGACGACGGTTCAATCCCGTTTCCGGCCATCCTTATTTAGGTTTTCCGTGATTTCCCTAAATAGTTTCAGGCAGGTTCCTTTGAAAGGGCACGGCCGATTTCCTTCCCAATCCTTCCCTAACCCGACTTTGCGCTCCGTCGCTAATGACCTCGTTGTCGACGGGACGTTAAACACTAACCACCACCATCACTCATAATGTTTTCTCCGTAAACTGCACAGATCTAACGATGAATATCGATCACTTTTAGGCCTTTAGCACTAAGAAATCTTATAACAGCCCGTACTTCTCAGTCGGTGGGACTAAAGATTATTGGAGGCATCTTAAACACTCAGTACACAACCGAAACAAGGAAGAATCAGACTGTAGTGGCGTCAGTTCGTAGATTAAGGTACAGGCTTTCATGTAAAAATAAAATTATTGAGATATCTTAGCGCGTCTTTTTTTAATTTCAAAACGGTACTTACTTAAAAAAAACACACCTCGTATAACATCATTAACGTTGCCCTATCACAACAAAATCTGTATGTTATCCATTTTTGCAAGTCTACTACATAGGCTAAACATCTTTCACTTGGCATTTCTACAATGCAGCTCTTCGATTATGTTTATTTCCTAACTAATATCAATCTCGCATTGCATTAATCTGCAGTAGCTTTTTAATACCACTCGCATGGAGTGTAACCATCGAGTATTTCCTTTCAGCAAATCAACACTTTTAGCAAAAACTGCAGAGATATTAAAACGCTTCTAGTATTCGTACCGACTCGGTTTGCAAGAACGCAACTAGGCACTCCACTATGTTCCAAAGAGGCAGATATTGCTCGTCATGCTATAATGCGCTGCCCACTTGCAGCATCGCATCCCTGAACAAGGTGCGCTCGATACATATTGCTCGGCTCACGGACTTCGGCTAGCGTCAGCCGTTCAGACAAGAGGCGCTGAATTGTCGGTAGTGTGGAGCAATGCTCCGCCGAAACAATCACTCTGGCGCTGAATTTTGTTCTGTTTGAACCTACAGGGAGTGAAAAAAAAACACGACAAACACAACAAATTACCATGAGGCGTAGGAAACTCGTTAGCATTCAAAACAGCCTCCTATTACCTCGTAAAGGATAAATGCAGATCCCGCATGATTTTCTAGGGAATCTTATACTATACTTCCTGCAAAATTGCGGCAGGTTTAGGTAACGGTGATGTAGGTGGACAGCCACCACTTACCCTTCTCTCTTTCCAAAGTAGACCCCAAAGGCTCAATAATATTGAAGTCAGCAGACTGGTGGTCAGGGGAGATGTGGTGATTCATCCTCGTGCTGACAGAACCAGTCTTGGATGTTGCGAGCTATGTGAACAGGAGCCCTGTCCTCTTGGAACACGACACCACCACTGGTGAACAAATATTGTACAATGAGGTGGAGCTGATCAGCCAAAACGGTCACATAATAGTTCGCAGCAATGTTACTTTGCTAAGTAACCATGAGGTCCGTGGAATATCACGACATGCCTGGCCAAACCATCACCGAATCCCCACCGTGTTTCACTCCTAGGACGTAAATTCGCCAGAAGTTCGAAATAGCGTAAAATGACACTCATCCGATAAAATGACTTCTTTCCATTGTCCCATAGTCAACGTTTCACGGTTTTGACACTACATATTCCTGTTACGGGCATGTGCATTACTGATGAGTGTTTTTCCAATTCTAGGTCCCTCTGCAATTCCTTGCTTATGGAACTCCCTCAGTGTTTCTTTTTTTTGTGCTGACAGGCTTCACGAGTGTGACATTCAATTCTGCAGTGACTTCTGCAGCCTCCTCGTTTTTGCGTCACAATTCTCTTCAATCGCCGTCTGTCGCGATCACTTAACACGCACTTTCATTCACGTTGTGAATTAGCGGATGATGTTTTTCCGCTTTCGCAGTATGCGGTATAAATAATTGACATTGTACCTCTTGAAACAGCAATCATTTCGGCTACCTTGGTTACGGAAGCAACGACCATGCGATCACTAAGAACTGGCCCGCGTTAGAATTCACTTAGCCCCGACATAAGACACCGAAAAGAACAGAGAACATTTATGACCACGACCGATGATTGCAAAGCATTGAGGAAATTTGCACAGATCCGTTTGTGGAGAAATTCAACAGCACAACCTGCAGAATTGACTACCATCTGCACTTATGTTCAATCATTTTTCCACCGAGCGAGGTGGCGCAGTGGTTAGCACACTGGACTCACATTTGGGAGGATGACGGTTCAATCCCGCATCCAGCCATCCTGATTTGGGTTTTCCGTGGTTTCCCTAAATCGCTTCAGGCAAATGCGGGGGTGGTTCCTTTGAAAGGGCACGGCTGACTTCCTTCCCCATCATCCCCTAATCCAATGAGACCGATGACCGCGAGGTCTATACCACCAAATCCCCCCCCCCCCCACCCAATCATTTTTCTAGTGCTGCTTCCACACTTCCAAGCCCTGTACCATATCTAGCTCGGATCATGGACTTAACTGGGATACCGAATTCCGTACTGCGAGTTGGTGGACGCTGGCTGCGATTTTTATCACGTTGCATCCTAGTTGTGTGAGATCGCCACGTGCTCTTAGAATAAGCAAATCTCTTCATGCGTATCCGGGTAGATACGTGTAGACGCATTTGTTTCTCGAGGTAAGATTAGCCGGGATATTTTCTCCTGGAAGTTAGCTTTCCTTTTGTGATCAGTTCAGAATCATGTGTACGTGTGGATAGTAACATACAGTTGTACTTCATTCATCCATGAGCATTCATAACGTTCAATTCTTCTCTCACTCAGTAATGATGATGATTGTGATAATGATAATGTTGTAGATAAAACAGCTATCTATTACAAATTATTACTTAATGAAACAATCAACACCGCCAAAAGTCATTTATTTAAAAATGATGACCGGTTTCGGCCTTTATGCTGACCATAATCAGGTCTACGGCACCATTTAGTTGAAGTCGGCAGTGAACAGAACAGTTTTATGATGCCACGGTCGCTTACTGCAGTAAAAATGATGCCGTTGATCTAAATATGGAAAGCATAAAGATCGAAAACGGTTATCATTTTTAAATAAATGATTATTTGCGATCTTGACTGTTTCATTGAGTGATATGTTGATGTGGGTGCACGATATCTTTCAGTTATATGTGAGTAAACTGCTTGGTAAAATTATTTTGTGACTATTCTAAAAACGGGATATATTATGAGCCGTTTTGCAATGCATGAAACTGCTTATAGTCATCTGTGTAAAACTGCTCATTATATATCTAAACCAGTGAGCATTAGACTGAACTTTCAACAGTATCTGCATGTGGCTTCTTATTATGTTGAAACTCCATTTGTTTGTTCGTCGGACCACGTAGCTTTGCATGTTCACGATTAACTCTATTAACACTAGTCATACCCTGATTCATTGTTCTCTTCAACGGCTCTGTTCAAACAAGCAACGTATTAGCTTCGTAGCGCCACGCATTATTCTCGTGTTTTAGATTCCAGCTCACCGTTGATTATTTCTGTCTGTAGGTTTGACGACGAATGTAAATTCACAGGCAGACCCACCTTTACATCAGTTCTCTTCATACGTCCTTCGAAAGTCACGAGAACTCATAGGCTAATATTTTTGGATGCATAATCTCAGATTTCATTGCTAGTTCAGATCTCGCAAATTATGAATACAGGTACATTGCACGAGTATTCTCCTACAGAGCGAATCTCTTTACGCTGGGAATCTGTTAGTTTTGCAGATCTCCTTGCTAATCTTAACTAATATGTCTTCTTCTGAAACACACGAGCAAATGTTACGGTGCGCTTGCGAATGTTTAATAGTTTTCAGTGAGTATTTTTGAGTTACACCACATGCTTACCTAAACATTGGGTGAAAATCAGTTGAATAGATGTAGAATTTTAGTTGAATATTCAAGTTAAAATACGAGGGTCGTCCACAAAGTAAGTTCGGTTTGTATTTCTATCCGCGGCATAGCTACGATCACAGTTCCGAGCATGCGCGGCAGTTACTCTGACTCAAGGCCAAGACACGTACGCCATTTTCAGATCGCTGCTGCCGACGTGTGCTTTGTAGTGCTTCTTTATAATACCAGCCGTAATTTAAAATGCCGATGCGCGTGAAATCAGATCTGTGATTCGTTTTCTAAACGCAAAGAATGTTAAATCAAAGGAAATTCATCAGCAGCTCTGCGAGGTTTACGAACAAAATGCTATGAGTGATTAAATGGATAGAAGATGGTTTAGACTGCTCAGTGAAGGACGTGCGCGATGAAGAACGAAGTGGACGTCCGTGTGTGGTTGCTGATGAACTGGTTCACACAATTGAAGAGAAGATTAAGCACAACCGTAAGTTTACACTTAGTGCCCTTGCTATGGAAGTTCCGCAAATCTCAGGATCACTAATTCATGAAATTGTTACGGAAAAACTGAAGTTTCGAAAACTTTGCTCACGTTAGGTACCCAAAATTCTTACGGAACAACACAAAAAACAACCGATGGGAAGTGCACTTCCCTTTTTGACACGTTACATTGAAGAAGACGATGGTTTTTTTCTCAGATAGTCACGGGGGATGAAACTTGGGTATCGTACGACACCATTGAAACAAAACGACAGTCAATGGAATGGAGGCAAACTTCATCCCCAACGAAGGTTAAGCCTAAGCAAATCTTGACACCTCGAAAAGTCATGAGACCCTTTTTTGGGACAAAAATGCATTTTGCTGATTGATTCCTTTTTTTTTCATGATAATGCCCCACCTCACACGGCGAATGCTACCAAACAACTCTTATAGGAATTTCACTGGGACGCGTTTGATCATCCCCAGTAGAGCCTGGACCTCTGTCCTAGCGACTTTCATCTCTTCTTACACCTAAAATCTGTCCTTGGTGATCAACACTTCAACGATGATGACCAGCTGAAAGAACATGTTACCACATGGTTGAATATCAGGCGGCAATCTTCTATGAAGAACGCATACAAAAACGTGTGCCACGCTATGACAAGTGCATACAAAATTTCGAAAGCTATGTAGAACAGTAGTTTAACAGTTGCAGGTTTTTGTACAATAAATATTTTTTTCTGTATATGTACACGTTTGTTTTATATAACCAAACGGAACTTACTTTCTGGACGACCCTCGTAAAAAGGCAAAGGTTAGCTTTCTAAAACACGCAGTCATACTTATTCAGTGTATGATATTTGTGTATGAGAACATATGAATATATGATAACCGTGTTTTTCTTTTCCACCCATCAGTTCTTCAGCTGTCTTCCAGTCTTTGCCTGTCCCTACATTTTTTCCTCTACTGGTCCATGTTAACTATTCCAAGATGCTGTACTAAATGATCTGCTAACCTTTTCCATCTTCTGATTTATTTATTTCCTTAGTTATTCTGGTAAGCGATTCTTTATTTCGTACTTTATCTGCAAAATTAATTTTTTAACATGTTTCGATAGTAGCGCATTCCTTATTCTACCAGGGTCAACGTACCATATTATGCAGTGGTCCAACACAACACTTTCTGGAAATTCTTCCTCACATTCATATTAGAAATCAGTACAGATTTTTTTATTTAAGACAGCATTTCTCATAGCTTCCTGTACTCCGACATCCAGTGTAACCTAGCCTCCTAAGTAGAAGGATTCTTTCACATTTTCCAGTGTTGTGTCGGTGACGAGTTACCAGAGTCTGCTGAGACGAAGCATCGGAAGAAGCTGTCCAAAGGGTGTTTCTACTTCACCATAACGCCCCAGTTCATTCTACGTAGAACACAGTCACACATGTTGCTTCCTTGGGCTATTAACGTTTGCCTCACGCTCTTCATCTCCAAACATGGCACTCAATGATTTCTCCCTTTATCCTTGGATGAATAAACCGTAGCGTGGCAGGCATATCAAGATCGACGACAAGGTGTTTTCCCTTTTGTAACGTTTCCAGAACCGCCAGAATGCACACTTCTACAGCCAAGATCTCCGGAAAGCTATCCATCGTTGGGAAAAATTATGAAGGATGGATACGTAGAGAGGGACCAACACCATCATGGCCGAAGCTTGGTTTTTCCGAAGTGATAATTAAAACTTAACGACTGCCGCTTGTGAAGCAATCTTGATGAACAGATATGTGATGAGCGATGAACAAGAATTAAGATCCTCAGGTCGCGACTGTGGCTTCAAGCTGCAGCATGAGGCCAATGGTCACTACCACAGTTTGCGGGTAGTCTATCTCAACAGGTGCTGTGCTACCGACTGGTGAGATATTGCCCACTGTTGTGTGTCCATATCTGGTGAGATATCGATATTGCTACGCTACATCATAGCCAGCCTGCTTAACAGTGCCGATGGTTTTGTCAGCAGCATCATATAAAAATCATATGCTTGTAAACATTCTAATTACATGCCAAAGCTCAGTAAAAACGTACCAGACCCCACATCTCCGCTCTACAAGCCACCGTACTGTCTGTCTGTGTATCAGTATTATTTTTGCCCTTTCTATTCCACTCGCGGAAGGAAAAATGTGAGCACGTATCTACACGAAATAGAATCACTCTGATTTCAGCGTCGCCGTCATTATGAGAGATGCAGTATCCACGGGGCGCTGAGGCTCCAAGCGGTACAGCTGAGTTAGGCGGGTTGTTTGAGAAGCAGGCGTTAACCGGCGAGACACCACAGTGACGAGAGGTTGTAGAGCGAGCCGCCTTCACCCCATTACTATGTAGCGTCTGTCACGTGGGTGGAGGTGGAGCATGGCTCAGTATCCTTCCAGCCAAAGGATATTTAGGGGGCTGTACAACACGAGGAAGTAGAGTACGAATACCCAAGAAGAGGATCACAATTGAAATACTATAGTTTCTAAAACCGACTGGGAGGCAAAAGATGCAAATGTTGGGAGCTCCACTCTCCTTGGAGACTTCAGGAAACTCCTTTAAGATCTGCTAGTAACATGATGCAGGGTGAAGTGAAGAGACAGTTGGATTTCAAGTGGAGATCGTCGTCTCCACTTCTGCGGCTTACGTCCTCCCAGCTAGTAGGACAGATTCTTTTTTAAGGACAGATTCCTTATTTGCCGTTGACCACATGTAGTGAAATAGGCTTTATGAAGTCCAGATACATTAGAAGTTACTATATTAGTTAGTGTTTACATTACAAATACAAATTATTTATGTTACATTGATCAATTGTACAGTATTGCAATCATAGACTTAAAACTCAAGGTCTATGTTACAAGTATCCAAGAATTCTGTAACACTATAGTATTGATTGCCTATTAACCATTTGTGCAGTTTACTTTTCAAATTACTGAAAGGTTTATTGAGTGCAGTATGTGGTAATTTGTTAAATAATTTCAAACAGTTCACTTTGTGAGAGTTGCCTGTTTTTGTCAGCCTATTCAAGGAAAGTTAATACTCTCTGATGTTTAATTTCGTTCTGTTCGTTTTAGCATATATCAGTGATACATAAATATAAATATTTATCACTGTCATTATTTTCATTTTGATGAATATGAGACGTCAGTGTTCCCTTGGGCCAACCTTCCACATTACTCGTAGCACATTTTTTCTGCATCAGTAGTGCATCACTGACATCACATGACATCAGTGGCCAACAGACGACAGGCTATCAGCCGTCTTCAACGACCGCCGTTCGTTCACCATTTCATCGCTCCGCAAACGATTTGGAAGTGTAAACTAACCTGATTAAGATTTTTTATAAAAAGTAATTACTAGTCACATACCGCGCGTAGCGTCGATGCTCTTCCAACGAAAGCTAAGTACTATACATAATTTCTCTACTAATCAATGTTGTGCACTCTTACTGAGAACTGTCAGCCAGTGGTTTCATTAGTCACCTTGGCAGAACTGATTTAATATTTACATACATGCTCGATATGGCAGCACCCATACAACTTCAGAATTTAATAACTTTAAAACAGCACTAGGTAATAACATATTTGGTTTTCACCAGGTGACAAGATGGTTCAAATGGCTCTGAGCACTATGGGACTCAACATCTTAGGTCATAAGTCCCCTAGAACTTAGAACTACTTAAACATAACTAACCTAAGGACATCACACACACCCATGCCCGAGGCAGGATTCGAACCTGCGACCGTAGCAGTCCCGCGGTTCCGGACTGCAGTGCCAGAACCGCTAGACCACCGCGGCCGGCAGGTGACAAGATGACTCATAATGTTATGTTTCTTCATTCGTACACACCAGTAATGCAAGTGCACATAAAGTTGAAAAATACAATGACCTAGGCATCTTTTCATTTCACGCGTAATGCTGAGACAAACAAATTCCCATATACGAACGTTATGACAGTCCAGGTTGACGGATACATGAAAAGACATCACAATGGAGAAACAAATCTTTGGCACAAAGTTATTGAGTGTGTCCTTCTTGGCCAGCGTACCCACCGCAGACTGCTCTTGCTGATGTTTTCCCATCAGCTTTAGCGCCTGAAGTTGCTGCTCCTTGTAGGCATCCAAGATTTTTAGCACTTTTGACCGAGGCATTTCCAACACTCTGGCTGCCGTTCTCCTTGATTTCGTAGGGCTCCTCGAAAACGACTACAGCACTTGCCCTTGTTGGCTTGTGAATGAAGAGCAGTCCAACCGATGTTAACGGAGAACACTATCTGTTTCTATAAACGACGTATTCCAAGACCGAATTGTTGGTCTGTAGTGTGGCACCCTTCCATACTGTCCCCGAAAGTTTTGTTGCGCTTGCGTATCAGACTTCGTCTCTATGAACCAGGCCATACACTGACCTTTCTCAGGTGATGTTCACATTTTTCGTCACTTCTGTGACACCGAGAAAATGAAAACTTTATGAGTTTTCTTTTCCCATGTTGAAAACCAACTGCTATTTCCTAGTAAAGTTTCACATTTATTACTGTATGAAGCTGAAAGGGTAACTAACTGACATTTCGTATGTTATGTCTTGTGGGCCCGCATTCTCCTCTATGCACATCATCTTTCTTGTAATGTCTTCCATTCTAGTTTGTTGAGCATCTCTGTGACACACTCAACTGACTAAGCAAACCCATGACGAATGGTGCTGCTCTCCTTCGAACCTTTTGCAACCTTGCCGTGTCACGGCACAGATGTCAGCAATACGTGACGATATCGTTGTAAGGTTCTGTCCCACTTTATACACTGGTGGCAGTAGCAGTCATACATGCTGGTTGGAACACAACCAACGACGGCGACAAACGCCAGATCCAAGACAGTAGAGATGACAAGTATTTGTGTTTGTTACCGTCCCTTTTACCGATATGAAAAACTCAGTTTCTTTCCTGCATCCACACATGCATCAAAATATGCAAACCTGTCCCCAGCTACGCAACTATATTTCTTCATCAGCAACTGAGTCTTTGCCCCAGGGAACTACTGTATTTTTGTTACTATTCTATCCGAAACAAAATTTGGTACTGTTAAATTTGTGCAGAACCTTGGAAGGAAGGAGAGTTTTCGGTATCTGTAGAAGTAACTTCGGGCGTGATCCGGGAAAGTTTACTGAGATCCTTGCTGTTCGTATTCTATATTAACGATTTCTCAGATAATACACTGCTCAAATCATTCAGAGGAACGTGAATTTTGGGTATTTGCCATACCCCACTGAGCAATAATTGAAGATTGGGTATGTTACCAAATTATACCTTACTCTTTCAAAAATTATGTACACAACAAAGCCTCATTAAATCCTCAATAGTTTATATCAGAACAGAAATGACTGACAGGTGTCAAAAAAGGTAGAAACAATCATTTATCCCGTCATCCTGGAGGTTTTCCACTGCAATTTGAGAACTTCGATGATTTTCATGCCCTCCGTGAACGTTTATCATTGCCTGACACCTACACAGCATACTCTGTGAAAGTATACGGATGTCATCCTGTGGTATCCGTTCCCACTCTTCAATGAGAGCCCATGAGAGGTTTTGAGAATCTGTGGTGGAACAGGACAACCACGATCACGTCTGCCAAGCATACCCCACATGTTCACGATGGGGTTTAGATCGGGACTCACCGCCAGCCATCCAACTACTTCAATGTCGACGTTTCACAAGACATCCCTACTGACGCCAGTCACATACGCCCTGGCATTAGAAGGAATTCAGGTTCACCACTGCATGCAGCAGCCACCACAAAGTCCAACAGAATCTATTCGTCCCACTGCCTGGCAGTAAGGCGACCATGAACAACGATAAAATCTACGTGGCTGTCAACAATGAAGCATCCCCATAACATCATAAAGCTTGAAAATCTGTCGATTCCCTGGACAACATATGGCGGGTATCCCTCACCACGGATCTCCGCACAGCAGCACGGCGATCACTTTGCGTCAGAGGACATCTGGACTCTGTGAATGATACCTTTCGCCAGTGACGAAGTCACCAGATGACGTTTAAATAACTTACAAAAATTGCGAATGAATTTTCACTTTCCAGCAGAGTGTGGGCTGGTATGAAACTTCCTGGTAGATTATAACTGTGTGCCGGATCGAGACTCGAACTCCCGATCTTTCTTTCAAGAGGCAAGTAATCTGAGCTACCCAAGCACAACTCAGGCCCCGTCCTCAGAGCTTTACTCCCACCAGTACCTTATAACCTTCCGAAATTTGGAATTCCTACATTAGGCAGTGGCGCAACTTGAACCTGTTTTCCCGGCCACAAGCGCGCGTGGAAGAGGAAGTGTTTACACCGCTGATACTGGCACGAGTTGTTGTCTAACTAGATCGCCATTGAACATACTCTCAGAAGGGCTAAAATTGACAACGAATATTCAAGTCCCAAGGCTTTTCAAAAAGAGCGTTTTCTGAGGGTTGAAGTTCGTTTACCTGCTACAGACCTAGTTCGGATACACCTATCCATTGCAAGCAGCACAATGGTCGTCAAAACGACCGATGAAGCTGCATGTCAAAAAACTATCGGCGCTTCTCAGAACGGATTTAAATTTCGACATTTTGATGGCCACATCAGCGATGTAACAGTGACTTCTTCAGGCTAGGGAGTGAAGGTCATTCGGATGTCTGAGGACCAGAATCGATGGTTACTGATTCGCTGTCACCAAGCCCAGTCATACGCCTGAATGCTAGGCGAGTTGTAGTACCTACCCCATGCTAAACTGCATCCGACAGATACGGATCGCTCTAAACAAACATATCCTTTCCTTTCATACGTACTGGAGGATATCGAATTATTGTGTCCGCAGCCTCACAAGTAACACGCCGGGGGGTGGGAGGGGGGGGGGGGGGAGAGTGGAGGTCGAGTCGAGAATGTGGCGGCAGCAACGGACCATCGAGAGCCTGATGAGCAACGTGAGGCTGAGAGCAGGGCAGAAAACAACGATTGCCAAAGCGCCGCCATAGTTCGGGCGACACTTCCTCCCCTAGGCTAGGGGGCATTGAAGATCTTAGAGCTGAAGAGGTATCTTACATGGAACATGTGCTCTTAGAGGATACCGAAAGGATTTCTTCGGATGGTGCCCGCCCTGGATGTCCTGACTTTCAAACGGTCCCTCTTCATTGACATCTATTGACCCGGTAACGCCGATGGATGAGTCACTGACAGCATCCCGGCAATCACATCGAAATACAGCAGTGGGGAGTCAGTGACAACATCCCGACAATCACATCGAAATACAGCAGAAGGCGTTTCTGGTATTGATGTCCAATGTGACTGGGTAGAGCAAGTCGAAGAGGCACCGGAGTTGGCGCACCTACTTGATGACGGCCCTTTACAGACGCCCATCACAGGACTAAAACACTGGAGGCAACCCTCTGAGCACAAATAGTGGACTATAGCCAATGGACTTTACGATGGCGTGATACGAGCATGACGTCGACAATGAACCAAGCAATAACGTGGGAACAGCGAACATTAATACTGTACGATCGCTTGCAAAGTTGCAACTTTTCTGAAACATGATCTACGCAACAGACGTGGATATCCTGCTGCCGCAGGAAAACTGCAGTGCTGCCCTTCCTGACGCCCATGATTATAACACTTACCTAGCGCCGTCCTCAGACGTAGGATGTGGCACAGCGAACTTAGTCCGGAAAGGGATTCCGATGTGTGCCCTCTATTATCTCCCTTCGGCCCAGGGTTTGACGATGGCCGTGAGCGGAATTCGTACTGTCGACATCTAAGCACCCATCGGATTTGACAACCGACAGGCTCGTGCGTAAGTCTGTTCGCAGAAGACTGCGCCCCTATTCCGTTGCAGATATGATAACATCTTGGTAGGAGGGGATCTTAATTGTGTTCTCACGCCTATCAAGCCACGAATTTTAACTCCTGCTATGCACTGCGCTCAATCTGCCGAGACATGACACCAATGGACACATGGGAAAAGATCCAAGGGCAGCGCGATGGCTACATGTTTTTTACTAGTCATTCAGCGAGCAGACTGGATCGGAGTTATGTTTCTAACAATAAGAACGCGTGTTGGCTGCTGAACGTTGGCCTACAGCTTTTACGAATCTCCTTGCATATTTATGCACGTTAATTCGTATGGCAGCAGATCAAGTGGATCCTGAATGTCGCCTGCGGATCGAAGACGCATGCCAAACAAGCACTTGCCGTCTCCCGATGTGCTGTACGGTTCTTTCATGGCACCTGTAATGTGCGAAACCGGCGATACGAAGGGCTATAGTAACTTAGGACAAGGAGAAAGGGAGATGGCTCCGAGATACACTTGAATTTTAATACATGGTGCTTCGTGACCGGTTCTTCATGGCTCCATTACAAAAGCATCAAACGGAAGTAGACCACAATTAGGAGTGCATTTTATCCATCACGAAACGTCGACTGAAGGGAGTTTCCATCAGTGCTCAGTGCTTGGACAACGTCGATGGATTATTAATGAATAATAGCCAGCTACACTACTATGTAAGTTGTTTATATTCTATCTCATTCACGATGAGCCCATTTCGGCAAATTGCCATCGACAGATGCTCTGTAAATACATATTTAAGCGATGGCCTTAATATAATGGTTTTGAAACTATGATGTGAAAATTTATAATATGTGATTAGGTGTTTTATCTTACACGTAACATCGTTGCTGTCATGTCCTGTCTGCTTTGGAATTATTACTTTCTCCCAGTACAGTGGATATGTATATCGGATGTTACTTGTTTCCCATATATGCTACTTTTCTGACAGCTTGGATGACAGTGGGTCAGCGATGTTACATCTTAACATAGTTACCATTAAAAATAAGCGATGTGTGAAATTCAGTTGTTTATTATAATTTTTTCATAGTAGTGTATTTCCATGCATCATGTATCCAGGAGACGGTTCTCCATGATGGGGATGATTGGCCTTTGCCGTCACAACAGGACTTTGCTGCTGGTTTTCTGGAGCATTACCGCCTCCTTTTCGCCGGAATGCCGACGGATGATCGAATGGGTGAAGGCATACTGCGATAGATGCACACGGGGATGGAAGGTTCGGCCGCAGCCGCGCTACAGGAGTCCCTAGCACATGAGGTAAGGATGGCAAAAAAGAACGGTGCGCTACATAAATCCTCTTTGCCACATGGGTTGACACACGAATTTTATCGCGAATTTTCGGATCTAGTGGTGACCCAACAGATATTGATGTATAATGAGTTACTGCGTCCTGACCCCGACGTCCAGTCGCCGAAAACGGCAGAGAGTATCAGCACCATCAATTTCGACCGCTCAAAATGCTCAGTACTGGCTACAGTCTTTGGGCGAATATTAGAGGCAAGGCTCAAAACTGTAATATCCAAGACATTATCACCAGATCTGGCTTGTCTAGGGATTCAGAGCAACATGCACTCTATCCTAGGTGAATACAGTGACATCATTGCCCTGATGGAAGCATGCCACATGAGAGCGGCGTTCACATGACTGGATTTTGATCATGCCTTTGACAGAATCAACCATGATTTCCTTGACCATGTGACGCATGGCGATACCCTATGATTTTGCCGTCCTCACGGCCCCCCTTCGTGATGCTCCTTCTGTAGTGAAAGTTAATAGCAGGGAGGCAAGTACGATTCCTGTTTACAGCACAGTTGTGGAAGGATGTCCTTCGTCGAGTGTGCTGTTTGCAATAGCATTCGAAGCATTGATGCAGACTCTTCCAAGGACTTTTAGAGTCATGTGGAACCAACGAAAACGCGCCATTACGATGGCGATCCACGACGTTATTCTTCCCTTGTCCTTTGAACAGCGAGTGATGGTAGTCATAATATCGTCTTCTTTTTTCCACGTCGCGCGATTCTTTGCTGATTTTAGTTATGCTCAGTTAAAAATATCTTCCACGAGGATTCCCACCACCCGTGAGAGCTATCGATACTTGAGGCGTCATCATGGCAATAAAGCTGTCGAACTGAAATACCCAACGAGAGATTGAAGACAGATCTGGCGAGCCTACCATACAGCTCTCCTCTCCACAGCAGCGAAATCGTCTTGATATACATTTATCAACCGCTAAACAGTTACACGCCAACGATTGTATGACATTCACATGGTTGATTACGATGTGTGGTGGCAACTCCTTGTGTTATACATTGGTGCAGCTCGTCGACGTATCCCGGAAGCAGAGGAACAAACACTCTGTCTTTTAATGTAACCCCACACACAGAAATCCACTGGGGTTAAATCAGGTGATCATGGTGGCCAGGATACTGTTCCACCACGTCCAATCCAAATTGGCGCATTGGCACGGAGATACAACTTTACGATGGTAATGTAGTGGCGCGTTATATTGCTGGAAAATAAATTCTCTGGCCATATCCTGTTGCGATTACGGTATTAGATATGTTCAAGCATGTCCAGCCACGAGAGGCCAATTGCAGTTGACTCGACAAAGAAGAAAGGACCATCAATCTTGTTACAGCTTACAGTGCAAAAAGCATTTACCTCAAGAGTGTCCCGTACACGTTCGATTACATGACGCGGTTTCTGTTCATTACATATCCGAACATTATACCGATTCCCTTTACAGCAGGCATTGAAGGTGGCTTTCTCACTAAAAGAAATTTTATTGCGAAAATCATCTTCTCCGCATTTTGTTAAACATTTCTACACAATAGTTAGCTCGTTTTTCTTTGTCACTTTCTCTTAATCTTTGCAACAAATCCAGTTTGTGGGGTATGAATGACAGACATTTCCGTAATACCTTCCACTGTAACACTAGGCCTATTCTATTGTAAGCTGGCACGTCTTGTTGATTTACCCGGTCAACGAATGTAAGACTACCGAACTTGTTCAACTGCTGCGTGAGAGACTGCTGGCCGACCCTGACCCGGCGACTGTCTTTGAGGAGGTGGCTTGCAATATTTAGGCCTGAAGTGTAGTAGCACTCCACACGCTCTGCACCGTTCTATGTCTCCATGATGACTCTTGGAATAACTCATTCACGAGTGCGACCTAGCAGGAACATTGGGAACTAACAGTGTTAAACGAAAATAAAATTTGAAGATGTACTACATTCACTAGTGTATCAAACATTTCTATATTTGTAAGTTACTTACCCTTTTCACAATTAAAGGTCACTTTTCTATAACTAATTTATAAACATCTGTAATTTGCCACACTACTTGCATGTGATTATATGTACAGAGTTGCAATTTTTCTTTACTATTGAATAAAAATTGAAGATGCTATTGGTGTTGTAAAATGCAGGTCTGTAATTGCGAGGCTTTAATTTTCCTGCAAGGTTGTTTGAAATGTTTCCCACACATGGGATTTTGTGTTAGAGAACAGATGTGGTGTAATTCCACGCATTTTCTTTTTTCGGATATATTATCATCCAGAAGAGACCTGCAGCCATCGCTGTAACGGATATGTTTGACGGACTGTAGTTATGTTGGAAAAGCTGATGCAAATAATGGAACAGATTCGAGGTGATGCACCATCTAATGGAGGAATATTTTACTAGATATAGAGGCTTTTGTAAGATAATCACTTTTTTCTTGGTAGCATTTATTTCGTTACGTAATTCACATAAATTGTTTTATTTTCCCTTATACTCATTTACATCTTTGCAATAGTAGCAGCACGGTTTGCTTTCGCTTTTAGGAACCACACGAGAGATATAATAACAAATGAATAGAAGAAGTATCCACTACTGTGGAAGAACGTGTTAAATACTGGAACATTTCTAAGGGGGACAGTTTGGCAAACACTGCCTCGGACGAAGTTATAAAAGATATCCGATAACACTTCTGGTGACGGGTCTTAATCCAGCAGATAGAGGTAGCGGTGGACGTACGGTGTGAACGGCAGCCTGTAAAAGAATCATACGAGCGCCGAGCCAGCAGCCCGGAGAAATACAAAGGGAAGCCGTAACCGTGGCAGCGAGGCCAAGATATCCAACAGAGCGACCGATTTACGGCCGGCTTTATTGGCGGCAGAGGGGCGAAGGGGTGGGTAGGGCAGGGTAAGGGGGGGCGGGGGCGCTGGATGCGGCGGGGAAACGGATGCGGAAGACGTCTGGAGGTTAGTAGGGGAGGAGTGGAGGGGGCGGGCTGTTTCCTGCCGGTTCTAAAGCTGCCTCCGCTGCTGCTGTTGCTGCAGATGCCCGTGGTTCGAGGGCCTGTCTCTGCCTGCCTTTCTTTGGGCTGAACCTCAAATCCCCTTGTAGCACGGAGCGTCCCCCAAGCGAGGAATCCAATGAATTTATCTCTAGCCCTGACACTACTGGTCGAGTTTTTAGACCACTCTTTGGACATCAGTTGCCCTGCTGATTCAACATGCCTACGTCAGTAAACTAGAGCTAAAAGGGTGAGTCAAGCGGAAAACATTTTTTTTACATGTCATTTAATGTATAAAATTGGAACATGTTATAGCTGGCAAATTTCAGTAATGTAATTTCCTTGGCTGCAGCCTCTGTCGCGGCCATTCGTCCTGTATCGAGATGGTTTCGCCATCCCCTCCGAACGGAAGAGGAATACCGTATACGACTGGTGCCTGATGACAGGCACATTTGCCACACAGCACTGACCTGCGGGTTGCCGTCCACCCAGGTGCCTGCAGCTGACGCTCGACTTCACCGCGCCATCCACTGCCGTAAGGAGGGAGCCAAGACCACCGAACAGCATCCGCTAAGCCACGTGACGCTGGCCACTTCTTGTTATCAATACGCCGCGCAGTCCTTATAAGATCGCCACCTACAGATCTCGAGCATCCCATTAGAATGGTAACCAGCTCCCACTTCCCAACGATGAAATCCGTCCCGAGACACACCACTCTTTGCAACCCTAATCATAACGCTCCACCTCACACCATTCCCCAGTTTTCTCCTTCGCCCTTTATCCACCTTGCTGAATTCATGTCCCTGCTCTGTGGTTATACAGGGCTCCACAGTCATACTCATCATCGCACCTTCACCATGGCAACTTTTCATTTGTTTATATAAAAATCTTCGCTATCGTTCACCTATGTATTTTTTACAAAATCATCTGTTCTTGCCACATTTTATAAGTTTGTCTGAGCAGCGCTTTTTGTCCGCTTCCTGCATGCCCCCATTGTGCGGAATCGAAATAACAATAAAAAGATGTTCTCCAGCAGTCTAATGCCGAGTCTGATTCCGAGTAAACGACGAATCTTCGACGCAGCGTTACCGGACCAAGACAGCGCCAGTGCACCACCGACTGTGACCGCGACCGATTCTGACCTTGCAATGTAACCTATGGTGACAGACGGTGTGCTTCGTAGAACTATATTCGATAAGCGACAGTTATTCTTATTAGATCAGGACGATCTCCTGTATTCTTCCATAGAGAATCAGTACCCTATTGTTCATGTATTCTGTTGGTTTCTTATAGAAATAAATTTCTATTGTTCAATGCTGCTTGAGCACTTACTTTTTTTCCGCGTGCACCACCCCACAACGGCATACTTCAAAAGCCTGACAAAAAATGAAGCATCCAGACAGGGAGAGGGAAACTAAATGAAGCATTACTGGTTGAGAGGGTACGTGATTACAAAACTGAGTCACATTTACAAAAGACTTGGCAAAATGAGCCCGCCCCACCTGGTATGGATGCATGCACTCATTCTTGACCCACAACTGTAGTAACTCTCCCTTGATAAGCTGGACACTGTCACTGATATTAGACCACAAGTTCTGTCGTGTCAGATACGGGGAACATTGCTGGTCACGGGAGTACCTTAAAGTAACTCATACCGTTCACTGAGCCACGATCAACGTATGCACGAGCTTTTCCTATTGAAAAATAGCATCAACATACTGTTTCATGAGAGATAACCCACGAGAGCACAGGGTGTCTTTAACGTACCGTTTTGCCATCACAGTTCCCTCAACCAGTACGAGCTGTGACCTGTCATACCCAATGGATCGTCACACCACGCTACGAGTGATACTGCTGGATAATGCACGAATCGACCAGCTAGCCAAATGGTGTCCCACAATATGACTCTTTTCAAATCCTGTCAGATGCTGATTAAGCTGTTGCACACGAGTACTTGGCATCTCCATGTCCTTCACATTAACCGTTAAACATCTGACCCTGTTCATGCCCATTACATACCCTGCCAGGCCTGATAACAACCCATTAAACAGGAACAACACTAATTCACTCCGATGTCCGTTCTACATTTCACAGAAGATTGGAACTCTAAATCATTTACATACTCGCTGATGTTGTGCACGTGTACGAAGTTACATTAACATGCAGTCATGTCTTATGGGTGTTTGAGTTTCTTTATCAAGTAGCCTGTAACAGAAGACACGTTACTAATGTGAGGAACGTCTCCCATTGGTGAACGTTACACGGGTCACGGTGAAAAAGATTCAGGCGAGCTAACCTATTAGTGTCAACGTTCTAAAGCAAAATGTCACTGCACTGCACTGCGATAACATTTCTCTCGGTAACAGCGACCGGGCTGGCAGATGAAACACGGACATGCTAATAAGGCCACATGTATTTGAAAATCTCTCCATTCCGGGTTGGAAGTTTTTGTAGATCCATCATATAGATTATAGGTGGTGATGTGGGACTGCAAATGATCAATAACTCTTGAAAAAGTATGCCAACAGCAGTAATACTTCCCAAAAAATTTTATTGTTTAAGCAACCAGTTCCGACACCTTATTAGCGTAATCTTCAGGCCCCTGAACATCAGAAATCAACAGATCACAATATAGTTTAAGACTGGTATACAATTATCCATGATATTATAACGACATTTAATGTCAATCAAAAGTTGTTAAGACATGAACAGGTATATAGAATTAGATGTGCAAACGACCTATAATAATGTAAATATACAATCAGATACTGTTTGGTATTAGTGAATCGATATAAGAGAATTATAACAAAAAATGAAGGAAGTAATATACAAAATTAACTACATGAAATAGTAACAAGTAAAGAAGTAAACACATTATTATTGACTACAAAATTGGACACAAAAGTAACAAAAACGTACAGACGTAGAAAACAGTAAAACGTTTTTATTATTAAACATTGAATCTATTGGTAACTTGTAAATTAAGCAGAAATGTGAAAAAATTGAAACAACTCATAGTTCTAAAAGGGAACAAATTCTATAATTTAAGATTACCTACGAAGTCCATCAACTTGAAGTATAATGTGGTACAAACTGTAATACAGGTGATGAAAATATCTCAAGACATAGGTCTCTTACAAAAGAATATGTCCCACTTGACGAAGAACTTGAAACGTCCCCTTTGAATAATTTATACAAGACTGTGCTTAAACTGACACACAATATTTTTAGCGCAACGTAATCTGACTTTCAGAAATCCCTACAAAAGAATGGCCCTGACTAACATTAACCTATACCTTTCAGAAATCACTTACCTCACAAAAATCTTCATTACACGAACTACTGCAATACAGCGAGCGCCACTACTGCCAGCTAAATAAAAGTTTCAAACTACGGAAGGCACTAACTACTGATAGGGATAGTTAGCAAATGAAAGATATTAATAGAGAACAAACAATGTATTTACCTTGATAGTCATAATATATATAGCAGTTCATGACAAATTTCAAAACTCCGCCATCTCTCTCCCCACATCCACCACTGCTGGCGGCTCACCTCCAACTGCGCAAACCTACATGCTGTTCACATCCAGCTGCCGCTGCCCAACACTACAATGGCAGACAACAATGCAAACTAGCCACAGAATGCACACAGCACAGCCAGTGATTTTCATATAGAGCGCTACGTAACGTTGCCAATAAGAAAACATAAACAGCCTACTTATATAGCCCCCATGCACCCCACAAAAAATTTTACAAATTATTTTGGGCAGTGGCCAATAATGATTTGATAAAATTTTTCATAATTACAATAACCGAGATATCAAATGCACACACTTATTTATACAATATTGGTCAAAAGCTAAAATTTTCTCACAGTCCATAAAGACAGTCCAGATTGTTCATCACAGTAAAATTTCAGTGTTTTTTTTTTCTAAGTCTGAGCAGTAAAAGACAATGCACATGGAAGTAGTGGATTTCCATGCAGTCTTGAAGAAGTAGTGTTGTCCTTCCAACTGAAAGACAGTGCTGACTCTTGACATGCTGACAGGTAATGGGCCACAACAGAGCAAACCCACAGCAGAGTCATTCGACGTTTTGAAGAAGATTGGTAGGTAGGTCATCACAGAGTAGACCCACTGTAGTTCTGGTAGAGATTACGGTATTGGTGGGCCACCAGAGGTGCAGGCCCACTGCAGTCCTCGTAGAAAGTGTGGACAGGCCCACTGTAGTCCTGGTAGAGATGGCCAGCAGCCATCTGTTGTGTCTGTGCGGGTGCACAATCACCATCGAAGAGTCTTGCAGAGAAGATAGCAAGTCCATAATCACCACTTGTGCACTCACGAAGTTTTTGGAATTGTCCTTAGAACCAGCAATGCTGTTATCCAGTCCCTTGCTGAATTAGTAACACACGTGCAAACACTAACAGTCCCAACTTCTTACATATTGTGCATTACTATGACCAACAGAAATGTGTGCAGTGAAATGAATGCTTACACGTTACTTAATTTGATGAACTGGTGTCAATTACAATATTATAACATGAGAATACAATTACAAAGGTACAAAATACATCATTAAAGAACATAACAATACAGATAACATTTGTAGTACAGGCTTTACAAAAGAATCGAAATAGACATATACATCAGTGTTACAGGAATTATGACATGAGTAAATACATAAAAGATCAGAATAATTATTGAAACATCCACTTTACACATGAGCATTAAAACAAAACAGAATAAATAATGTCTAAGCATCTTTACAAGGTAAATAAGATATTATTAATGCCAATTATATTTGAGGATAAAAGTATTCCTCATCATAGTGAATGTAGATTAATATTAGAAGAAGAAAAAAATCTATGAAACTACACAGAGACAGGAAGAAAACAAATACACAAGGGTACACAAACACATAGTGGGATAACACAAAAGGAAATGACAGGGTTTGTTTTCAGTGTAACATTTGGTACTGCAGTCCAACCAAAACTTCATTCCATATATCGTCCCTCTTATTTCAACATTTGCTCCAGCCAAAAAAACATCCTATCCAAGCATGCTTTCTGTATTCTGTTCACATCCTCTTTCAAAGATAGTTTTTCTCCACTGTGCACTACTTTTTTGGCCAAACTAGTTTCTTATAGCTTCTTAATGCATTTCGTCCAATTCATCATAGTTAGTTTTTTATATAGTCTACCCCCTATTAAGCTAACTTAAATATACTGAGCTCAGATGCTAAACTAAGGGACGAGGCAATGCAGCAGCATAAAACAATTAACACAAACATCAAGGACAAAAATTTTAAATAGGCAAAGCAATTGCAGTACTACAACTAATATAAGGCACTGTGCAGGAAACAAGAAAAATAAATTAGTAGCAAAACTGGCTTAACAGCGTAATACAACGTGAAATTCAGTAACACTATGCCTGGCAAACAGCAGCAGCAACATATATCTAAACATGACATAGCTCAAGCAAAAAAAACATTACACTAAAGACAACAATGCAGACAAGGGAAATGCATATTCACATCTTAATGTCTATGTAATTAAAGTGGTGCACCACAACTTATTCTACGAAAAATATTACCAAGTAGTTGAAAAGAAAATTATGTATGCAGTTACTGTTATTAGTCCCTTCTTATTTTTCTTTCCATTCCAAGAGCTCCTTTATCGAAGAATGTGGGTCATAAAATAATTATTTAATAGATCTGTTGACAGAAAGTGTTCACATTAGCAAATGCATCGAAGTTTATTTTATAAAACTAACGCTGTAACACAGTTGGAAACCAGATATTAAATGAAATAAGCATTTACGCAAACCAAAACATAAAAATATCATTCAGTAGTCATGTGATCTTTCATAAGTTAGTAGAAATTCTCTCAACTCTCGTAGAAAGATGCTTGTCATAATCAGGTGTGCAGATGTAAGTATCCTTCCAAGTAATGAGGGTGTCGCATTTGCAATGTTTTCTCTAAAGGAATGTCAATGGCGAGGATAATGGCCTCCCTTTTTTTTTCACCTAATGGCTTTCTTTTGTCAGACGACTACCTCTCAGCTGGGTGCCCAAAAGGCATTATGTGCAGGTGGTCACTCAACTTTCTTACGGAAATATTTACGACAGCAGTTTCCGCTACAGTGACAGTCTCATATAAAAATACACTCCTGGAAATTGAAATAAGAACACCGTGAATTCATTGTCCCAGGAAGGAGAAACTTTATTGACACATTCCTGGGGTCAGATACATCACATGATCACACTGACAGAACCACAGGCACATACACATAGGCAACAGAGCATGCACAATGTCGCCACTAGTACAGTGTATATCCACCTTTCGCAGCAATGCAGGCTGCTATTCTCCCATGGAGACGATCGTAGAGATGCTGGATGTAGTCCTGTGGAATGGCTTGCCATGCCATTTCCACCTGGCGCTTCAGTTGGACCAGCGTTCGTGCTGGACGTGCAGACCGCGTGAGACGACGCTTCATCCAGTCCCAAACATGCTCAATGGGGGACAGATCCGGAGATCTTGCTGGCCAGGGTAGTTGACTTACACCTTCTAGAGCACGTTGGGTGGCACGGGATACATGCGGACATGCATTGTCCTGTTGGAACAGCAAGTTCCCTTGCCGGTCTAGGAAAGATAGAACGATGGGTTCGATGACGGTTTGGATGTACCGTGCGCTATTCAGTGTCCCCTTGACGATCACCAGTGGTGTACGGCCAGTGTAGGAGCTCACTCCCCACAACATGATGCCGGGTGTTGGCCCTGTGTGCCTCGGTCATATGCAGTCCTGATTGTGGCGCTCACCTGCACGGCGCCAAACATGCATACGACCATCATTGGCACCAAGGCAGAAGCGACTCTCATCGCTGAAGACGACACGTCTCCATTCGTCCCTCCATTCACGCCTGTCGCGACACCACTGGAGGCGGGCTGCACGATGTTGGGGCGTGAGTGGAAGACGGCCTAACGGTGTGTGGGACCGTAGCCCAGCTTCATGGAGACGGTTGCGAATGGTCCTCGCCGATACCCCAGGAGCAACAGTGTCCCTAATTTGCTGGGAAGTGGCGGTGTGGTCCCCTACGGCACTGCTTAGGATCCTACGGTCTTGGCGTGCATCCGTGCGTCGCTGCGGTCCGGTCCCAGGTCGACGGGCACGTGCACCTTCCGCCGACCACTGGCGACAACATCGATGTACTGTGGAGACCTCACGCCCCACGTGTTGAGCAATTCGGCGGTACGTCCACCCGGGCTCCCGCATGCCCACTATACGCCCTCGCTCAAAGTCCGTCAACTGCACATACGGTTCACGTCCACGCTGTCGCGGCATGCTACCAGTGTTAAAGACTGCGATGGAGCTCCGTATGCCACGGCAAACTGGCTGACACTGACGGCGGCGGTGCACAAATGCTGCGCAGCTAGCGCCATTCGACGGCCAACACCGCGGTTCCTGGTGTGTCCACTGTGCCGTGCGTGTGATCATTGCTTGTACAGCCCTCTCGCAGTGTCCGGAGCAAGTATGGCGGGTCTGACACACCGGTGTCAATGTGTTCTTTTTTCCATTTCCAGGAGTGTATTTCACAGGTCAAGAATTTGCGTTGCAAATATGTAGAAGCAAAATCTTACAGCATAATACACATCGTCGTCATAAAAATATCATAACATCTCAGTCAATTCTCAAAATCGTCGTAGCTTCCTCCAATAATTTCAAAACCTAAAAAAATTCTCTGCTCATGTCAAAAGTGTCATCTGCCTCAAACGTACTTTAAAAATCGTGATCCCATACCAAATATATCATTCAAAGCTCTCATAATATCACAATGGGTCCGAAAAAATATGAACAGTTTACAAAGTACAGACATAATACAATTTCGTAAGTGTGAAGTTATCCAACGGTGTAATCACGTAAACATCTGTCACTGACGTAATAAAAAAGTTTGTCTCTCTTAGTTAAATGATCAGATAGCTGTGTAATTTGTGTTAGAGAAATATGGTACCGATGTGTAAAGTTTTATAAGCAAATACCATATTAACTAGGGCTCCTTGTGCTTGCCAAACACATGGTACACAAAGTAGGCGTGTACCCCCCTGAGGATTATTGTAATTATACCCTCAGGTATTACAGATTACAGCAATGGAATGAAATGTATCACGGAAAACTTTCTTTGTAATTCAAAAATCTTTAAAAATAAATGTTTTAAGTACAAAATTAATCACTCAAATACGTGTCCTGTAGCGCTAGATGTGCGTCTTGCTGTAAGATAATCTCTGTGGAAGTGTCGTAGTTATCATCCTCCAAAAGCTAAGTTCTGCAGTAGTCAATGTACTTACCTCATGATAAACAAAGGTGAAATGCTTTGCGTATAGCTTATTACGCTTATTGCCGTGATGAAGAAAGTACTGTGCTGTAACGTATTGTTGTGCTACAGAAAAGGCTGTCTCCTTGTAGCTATACCACAAAAGTTACTACTAAAACATGTTTTGCTTTCCAGAAGAATTCAGAAAAACCGTGCAGATATAAAACAGATACTCCGAAAAAGCAACAATGTAAATTGTGTCACACATTAGTAACGTCGTGATATAATCGTGTAGCTGTCACATAAACTAACCACTGTGTCATCTGGTATCTCTCAGAAAGTACTTTAAATCCGGAATGTATTTTCAAGTAAACCAAAATGTTGCAATAGAATCCCATTAGCAGTACTGGTAAATGTTCTAAGTATGTGGGCCTTATAGTCGTTACGTAATCGTGCAACTAACAAGCAAGAATGTACACACACAATAACACTGTGTCGTCTGTTCGCAATAACAATGCAGTCGTAATTTCTGTTTAAATAAGTTCTCTTGGTTCTTGAGTGCATATTGAACTTCAAAACATTGTTGCATGTTAACAGTTTCTCAGTGTGACAAATTGTACTAGTAACGTGAAGTGAAAATTGCAAAGACTAAGTTAAAAAGCAGATTATCTGTCAATAAATGGTTTTACATGTGAAATGTGGTGTAAACCTTTACTCTTCCTAGTACGCAGAGTTTCAACTTCAACGCAATTATCATGTGGTATACGTCGGATTCTGTAAGGTCCATTGTAAACTAGAAAGAATTTGTGACTCAAGTGTTTCTTCTTATGTGACAATGAATGAGCTTTAATGAGAACTTTCTGACCAATACATAATTTCTTTGCATTTGCTTTACCGTGTAGTTTTCTCCTTTTGTCTGCTGCAGATTTTATATTTTTAAGAGCCAAATCAATTATGTCTTTGTGTCGAAGTTTACGTGTATTCGGGAAAGGTACAAGCTCTCTGATTCTGTTCGGAGGTTCTACATTCTTCAGTACAAGAGTAGGTGGTAAAGCAGTGGAATCATGAGGCATTTCATTCAGCACATTTTGAAATAAGTGTAAATATCTGTCCCAATGCTGATGCTTTCTGTGACAATAAAGTCTGCAAAACTTATTGATTTCTTTCATAATCCGTTCAGACGGGTTACAATGTGGTGAATACAATGAAATAAAAACAGGTTTGATTTTATGATTCCGAAGCATGCGTGACCAAACAGCAGATCTGAATTGCGGTCCGTTATCTGAAATGACTTTACTAACGTGTCCAACTTCACGTAAGAAATTTTTAACAAAGGCGTTGGATACAGACCATCCAGTGGCTTTACGTAACGGAGTGAAAGAAACAAATTTTGAAGTAAGTTCAACAGCGACTAGAACGTACGAAAATCCATTCGATGTTCTGACAAGGGGTCCCAAGAGATCAACAGCAGCAAATTCTTTTAATTTAGAAGGAATAATAGGAAACAACGGAGCACGATGTGAGATAGTAGATGGGTTCGCCTTTTGACAAAGTTTACAAATAGACAAGACTCTTCGAATTCGCTTTTCCATATTGTTAAAATAACAAGTCGTTCGAAGAATATGATAACATTTTCGTGGGCCAAAATGTGCGTAGCTGAAATGAATGTACCAAATGAGCTTATTAACAAAATCGTCTGGAATGCAAAGTACCCATAGCTTGTCATCAACAGTGCAGCGTTTGAACAGTATGTTGTTTCTAACCAGGTAATAATGCCGAATCTGAGTGTGTGTCTTTTCATGCCATTTACTTTTGATGTCTTTCCAAATCGGATCTTTATCTTGTTCATGAGCAATGTCCTTTAAAGATGTGGTGATGAAGTTTTCAAAGGCGACTTTCTGAATGTAAAGAATAATGAAATTTTTCTCGAGGGTGCCTTCTGTGTTACTTTTCTCAAGCCCAGCCGGTGCGCGTGACAGCGCGTCCGCAACAATGTTCTCTTTGCCGGGAATGTAGACTATTGTGAAGCGGAATTCTTGCAGAAACAATGCCCAACGTTTTAACCTATCATGATTTAATTTTGAAGACATAAGAAATTGTAATGCACGATGATCACTGTATACTTTCACGTGCTTACCAGAAAGAAAGAAACGGAATTTGTTAAATGCCCAAACGATAGCTAAAGCTTCTAATTCAGTAACGGAATAATTTTTTTCAGATTTTGTTAGCACTCGGCTAGCAAAAGCAATGGTTTTCTGAACAGTAGTGTCATTTTTATGGCTTCTTGAAATAAGTGGGCAAGACCGACTTTAGAAGAATCCGTGCTAAGGCAGAAATCTTGTGACAGATCTGGATGAGCTAGTATTGGCGCGTTAAGTAGCGATTCTTTCAAAGAATTGAATTCCAACTGTGCTTGTTCGTCCCAGTTCCAAATAGTATTTTTTCCAGTGAGAGAACAAAGTTTTGGTGTAACTAGAATTTGCATATTCAGAAAACGACGGTAAAAATTTACGAGACCTAGAAAACTGCGGACTTGTCTTTTTGTGGATGGAACTGGAATGGCTCTGATTGCTTCTAACTTTTCAGGGTCCGGCTGAATGCCTTCAGAAGAAATAATATGTCCCAAAAACTTCACCTTTGACCTACAGAATTCAGACTTTTCCAAGTTAACTGTAATTCCAGATTCTGCAAAAATACGTAACAAACTGTTGAGGATGCGGTTATGTTGTTCCCATGAAGCTTCTGCTATTAGAATATCGTCCACATATAAGGTGATGTGACGTTTTAAGAACTCAGGTAATATGGAATTTAACCCGCGAATGAATGCTGCCGAAGAAATGTTCAAACCAAAAGGAAGTTTCTGAAACTGATAACAAACGCCGAAACAAAGGAAAGCTGTGTATTTTCTACATTCTGGATGAAGTTCGATCTGATAAAAGCTGGATCTAAGATCAATGGAAGACAACACTTTTACACCATTAAAATTTTGAAGTTCTTCCATCGTCTGCGGCCCGTCTGTTTCAGGAATGATGATAGTATTGATTTGTCTCGAATCTAAAACAAGCCTGATCGGTCCATTTTTCTTCTCAACAACATGTAATGGGTTGTTGTATGAGCTTACTGCAGGCTCAATAATGCCCTCTTTAAGCATATATTGTATTTCTGTTCTAACATGGTCCCTATAATGTGCTGGAATTACGTATGGTCTAACGCAAAATTTAGTATGCTCACGAACACGAAATTGGTATTGAAATCCCTTGATTGTTCCAGTTTTATGAGTAAAAACTGTGGAATGTGCTTGTAAAATCTCAAAAAGGTCCTGCCTATCAGTGTCATTACAATTCTCAATTGTTTGAATTTTATTCTGAATTAACTCATTAATTTCAAATATGCCATCGATGTCATCCCTGTCAGTACTTGCAGAGTGATTGTTAGTGTCTAGTTCCGTAGAAAATTCCGAACTGTTGTCTAACAGAAGGTAAAGCCGATTAATTTCCTCATCATGGTTTGAGATCCAGTCTTCAAATTTCAAAGCTATTGACTTACCTTCTTTCTCTAAACTTATTTCAGCATTGTGAAAGCTTAAGATTGCTTTGTATTCATTCAAAAAGTCTACTCCCAGTATAATTTCCGTCGACAATAATGGAACAATAAGAAAGTTCATAGAGAAGCTGTGGCTTTGACAAAAGAATTCTAAGTTGGTTTGTTGGCGTACATCTACACTTTTTCCAAAGATTGCACCTTGTAATTTAATCTTACGTAACGGAAGTGTGGGACAATCATTCGATTTGTTGCATTTGCTAAAGGCTGTTTCACTAATTACTGAAATGGGACTGCCAGAGTCAAGTACTGCAGTAAATTTTACGTCATTTACTGTAATGTGAATCACAGGATATGCAATGTTGTTATGTTTTACGTCGTGTTCCTGGAGTAAGATGTCTCTGATGTCTTCCATTCTTACGTAATTACTAGCTACGGCACCTGCATCGTCAGTTTCATAAGTACGTTTTGTGGCTGCCAGCGGTGTGAGTCATTGCCTACTGTCTCTTTGTTGGCGCGCGTCGTTATTGGGATTTGGAGACCTAACTTCTACAAATTCACTGTGACGAGAATCCCGCCAGTTCTGATGCAGTTCAGGTCTGTCGTTACGATCATATCGTCTGTCGTCATGTCGGTAGATTCCATAGTTTCTTTCTTGTCGGTCACGTGGTGGAGAATTTCTCCCTGAGTCGTAACTGCGCGCTGGACCGTTGTGTCTAAAGTTATTCTGTCTCCCTTGATAATAATTGTTTTGGTTCCCATATTGTCTGTTTCTCTGATTGTCTCTGTGATAGTCATTACCGCGGAAAGGTGATCTTTCCCTGTAACTATTACTCTGCCAGTGGTTTTCATATGGGTGGTGTCTGTTTTGGTCACGATTTACGTTGTAAGAATAGGCTTGTTGTGGCCATTTATTGTTTCTGTCGTCACGGAATTGTGACGGATGTGACCTGTAGTGATTGTTTTCCTGTTTTCGCATCACGCGACTGTCTGTGTCAATTTCTAGTTCTTGTAAGAGTCCCTGAAAAGCTTCAATGTCGTCTTTGCAACGTCCTGCCAAAATAATATGCCGTAAATGTTCAGGTAATTTGATTAAGCAAATGCAGATGAGTTCTGAGGGGCTGTATGGGTTTGACAGGTACTGATTCTTGTGCAACATGTCTTCAAAATATTTGACAAGACTGGAAAATTCAGATTGTTCAAAGTGTTTCATCATCTTGATGCTATGTTTTACTCGGTCTTGTGTAGCTTGTGACCAATATGCTGAGAGGAACGCATGGTAAAATTCTCCTTCACTGTGACAATCGTGAATGACCGATCGCATTCTTACAACTGGTTCATTCTCCAAGTAGCCACACATAAATTCTAACCTGTGCTCCAATGACCAGTTGGGAGGAAAACAATGAGAGAATTGATGGAGCCACGCTTGTGGATGAATGTCGTTGGCAGAATTCTTAAACGTTTTGAATTTACGTGTAGTAATGAACAGCTTATAGTCAAAATCATCGTGTCGGCGAGTAGCATGTCGGTCATTGTTACGTCGTGTCGGCGGTTCCATCTCAAAATTCGGTGCACATTGCCAATTTCTTTCATAACTTCCGAAATGCCCTGTGTTATTATTTTGTGGCTGTTCCGTATTTCTATGTCCTTCTTCCCGTATTGGAGCGCGAGTGTCCTCTGAAATACGTAATTCTTGTATTACCTGTCACAGCTGATCTTGTACTTCCCGGATTTCTCTTTGGTGTTGCGTATTAATTTGATTCAGATTTTGTTTCAGTTTCCTAATTTGTTCGCACTCTTCTGTGTCATTAAAGACTACCGGTTTTGTGTCATTCAGATTATCATCTACCTTCGTAGATAAGTTAGTGACCTGATCCGAAAGTTCGGCTACTTTCTCTGATAATGAACTAATTTCCTCCATGTGTCTTTCTGAACCAATTTTCAGAGTATCTACTGTGTCCTTTAAGTTTTCCTGAGTTTTTGCAAGTTGCGTAACCGAATCGGTAGATGCAACTGAGTCCATTTTAGCTTGCAAGGTCTCATGATTTTCATGAACAATAGTTTGCAGTTCTTTTATGGCTGCTTCGTGATTCTGTAATGCATTTTCATGACGCGAAAAAATAGGTTGGAAATGCTCACAAATTTGTGTTTTTACGTCATTACAGACTTTTTGACATTTCTATTCAATGTTATGTAACTCAGTAGTTAAATCTTCACGTGTTTGTTCAAGCGTGGTGTCTAATTTTTGAAGATTTTGTTCCATTACGTCTAACTGTTGCTGTGTTTGTCTCTGGTGTTGTTCCATTGTGTCTAACTTTTGAAGATTTTGTTCCATTGTGTCTAACTGTTGCTGTGTTTGTCTCTGATTTTGTTCCATTGTGTCTAACTTTTGAAGCTTTTGCTGTGTATGTCTCTGATTTTGTTCCATTTGTTGCATTAGTTGTAATAACAATGCATTACTGTCTGGAATCTGTTCCTCTACGCTTTTCGGCAGTGCATTTGCACCGGCAACATTCACATTTTGACAAGCTGAAAACGTGTCTTGACTTATTTGAGAAAACGGTGAGGACGCAAAACCTGAATCTATAGTATTTGTGAAATTGTGTCCTGTCATTTCGGATTCCTGAGGCGAGCTGTTGCCGACCGATCGATCGATAATGCTTCCCTGTTCACAACCTGTTTCACTGTCTACACCATTATTTGCCGCCCGCTCCATTTCCCTATGCACAATTACCAAATTACTACTTGGAATGTCTGTTAATTCACTACACAGTGGTGCTGATAAGCTACGCTCGTCGTCACTATTATTTCTCAGTTTACTTTGGAGCCTAGTGTTACGTTTTTCACACGCCATTATTGTGACAATATTTCACACGATAACACAGAAAAACACAATTTGAAGAGCAAAAATAAGAGAACACATTAACATAGCACTGAAAATAATATCTAGTTAATTGCAGCTGCGAAATACTTGGTGCAAATCTACATGCATGCCACAACTGTTTTACTGTGCAACAATGAAAAACCACAACTACCAAGGAAATTCTCTCTATAATTACGCGCTAGCAATAAACAAAAGCTACACTAAATACACAAACTACAAGAAAAAAACCAGAAGATTCCAGTGAGGTATCCTAGGCTAAGGGTCGCCATATGAAACGTCCCCTTTGAATAATTTATACACGACTGTGCTGATAAACCTCTTACACTATTTGCTTTTCAAACATCTGAGCAAAACTGAACGTACTCAAACATTCACTAAAGTGACACACAATATTTTTAGCGCAACGCAATCTGACTTTCAGAAATCTCTACAAAAGAATGGCCCTGACTAACATTAACCTATACCTTTCAGAAATCACTTACCTCACAAAAATCTTCATTACTCGAACTACTGCAATACAGCGAGCGCCACTACTGCCAGCTGAATAAAAGATTCAAACTACGGAAGGCACTAACTACTGATAGGGATAGTTAGCAAATGAAAGATATTAATAGAGAATAAACAATGTATTTACCTTAATAGTCATAATATATATAGCAGTTCATGACAAATTTCAAAACTCCGCCATCTCTCTCCCCACATCCACCACTGCTGGCGGCTCACCTCCAACTGCGCAACGCTACGCGCTGTTCACATCCAGCTGCCGCTGCCCAACACTACAATGTCAGACAACAATGCAAACTAGCCACAGACTGCACACAGCACAGCCAGTGATTTTCATATAGAGCGCTACGTAACGTTGCCAATAAGAAAACATAAACAGCCTACTTACAAACTCAACAATTATCAATTATTGTGTGAGGGAGAGTGAATAATGATGAAGTGAAGAGTAAAGCCATAAAAGTCTACAAAATTTTATATGTCATCGCATAGTGTATAGGCATGTTTTGAGGGTGTCCTAATAATAGATACTCCAATATATTACAGTACTATCACGTATTAGGGGACGAAAAACTAAGGCCCAAACTTTGTACGAAGCAGAAAGAGTATACATCAAAAATTTGTCCGTTACATTATGATATGTGTATACACAGTCAAACGCTGACACTTACGTTAGGTGTCATTACATGAAAGTTACTGAAACGTGAGGGAAATGTAGCTACGAAGGAACCTAAGTCACCAAGAAAGCAATCAACAGAATGGAGGTGTCTACTCTCTCCCTCACACAGTAACTGACAACTGTTGATTATTGTCATGTGGGACGTATTCTTTTGCAATAGAGCTACATTTTGAGATATTTTCACACATTGTTACCTATACACGATAGTCACATAGCTCGTACCACTTTTACATTACATTAAATTACAGAGCTATATTTCCTTTTAGAACTATGAGTTCTTTTCATGTGTATAGATTCCTGTTGCACATACAAGTTATCAAAGGGTTCGAAATTTCATAATTAAACGAAGTGCATTATTTAGTGCGTCCTTATGGTTTTTTAATTGTCATGATTAATTTTGTGATAAATCATTACACTGGGACCATTACACTAACATGTTTATCTCTTTAATAACCAGTACATCTAATCAACAAAATTAGAAAAAGTTTTAATTACAAAATCAAGGTGATGAAGGATTTAAATGGTAATATGATGACTGAACCAAGAAAAATTTTAGCGACGAGCATGGGGTATTTTGACAACCTACTGAATTGTTCTGATCCAGAAGCACCAATTACTAGTTCCAGCAACAGTCACAACTGTGAGGAGTGTATCAAACGCCTAAAAAATGATGAAGCAACTGGCAGTGACAGCATCCCAACAGAGATACTAAAATATGCAGGAGAAGCATTGCACAGACGTTTATTTCATCTTATTCAGATAATCTGGAAAACAGAGAACATTCCAACAGAGTGGAGAGAATCATTAATAGTCCCTATACGTAAAAAAGGAGATGGGGAAGATCTCAGAAACTATAGAGGAATATCGTTACTCAATACAGATCATAATATCTTATCTTGTTTATTCCTATGCCGCTTAAAACCATATGCAGAAAGTATAACTGGGGATTATCAAAATGGCTTCCGCAGAAACACATCCACCACTGACAATCATATCTATAAATTAAAAAATTTGGGAATATAAACAAAAAATACAATCTCTGTTCATCGATCTAATTAAAGCTTATGACTCTACACAGACGCAGCTTGTGAAATGTAATGCAAAGTATGCATGGATGAAAATACAAGCAGGGTTTTACTAACTGGATTAAAGTCTGACCATTTAGAAATAACACTGGGTTAAGACAAGGAGATGCTTTGTCCCCCCTTCTCTTCAATATAGCTTTAGGAAGAGCTGTGAGGAAACTCAAACTGGTACCTGCTGGGATCCCCCAAGAAAGCAAAATTAACATGTTAGCATTCACAGATAACATAGTGCTCATTGGAAACAGTTGAACAGAGATTACGCAATCATTTGTGGAGCTTGCAACAGAAGCATCAAGACTTGACCTGAAAGTAAATGACGAGAAAACGAAATATATGACAGTTCAAAGATGTAGAGATCAATGCGATAACCAATCACATCTAATAGTTCGTGAACACAAATTTGAGCGTGTTGAACAGTTCACATTGCTGGGATCAGTGATAGATGAACAAAATCAGAGACAGATAGAAATAAAAGTGAGACTGCAAAATGCTAACCGAGCCTACTATGCAATACAAAATCTCTTAGGGTCCAAAGTGCTGACTAGGAAAACTAAAATAAAGTTATATAATACAATCATAAGACAAGTTCTAATCTATGGGGCAGCAACATGGAGTCTAACGATAACAGAACACCACCATTTACAAGTGTTTGAGAATAAAGTTTATAGAAAAATGTTTGGTCCGTATTATGACGGTGAATCATAATGCTGGAAGAGAAGACACAACATAGAAATCCACGAGCTATCACATCAACCAATGACAATAAATACTATAAATACTAGAAGACTGCAATGGGCTGGACATTTGATGAGAATGAAAGAAGATTAAATTGTGTTAAGAATATTCAGGGAGAAGCCATATGGCAAAAGACCAAGGGGCAGACACTGGAGTACATGGCGCAATGTAATCGATTGCATATGCGAAAGATTGGGAATGAATAAATGGCAAGAGACAGCACAAGACAGGAGCATCTGGAGGAATCATGGGAGATCGGCACGGAAGCTTCGAGTCCCTCAAAAGCCTACTATTACTACTACTACTATTACTACTACCAGTATCTGATTGTATGTTTACATTATTATAGATCGTTTGCTTATCTAGCTCTATATATTTGTTAATGTATATGTTGTATATATTTTAACAACTTTTAATTGACTTCACTTTCTCGTTATAATATCATCGATAGTTGCATACTGGGCTTACACTGACGTGCAAGGGCTTGAATATGCTAATGAAGCATCGAAACTGGTTGCTTAAATAATATTTTTTTTAGAAAGTGTTACGGCTGCTAGTATTCATTTTTCCACTAGTGGGTTGGAAGTGGGAAGGAAATGACTAGTAGTGGGTCAGTATACTCTCTGCCACACACTGTACTGTGGCTTAGGGAGTATCTATGCAGATGTAGATGCAGATGTAGAAGTTTCCTAAAATTAGGAAAGGAATAATGTAAAGCAGATACTGCATGACAGAAAACCCTATTAACACGAAAGTATGAAACTTCCTGGCAGATTAAAACTGTGTGCCCGACCGAGACTCGAACTCGGGACCTTTGCCATTCGCGGGCAAGTGCTCTACCATCTGAGCTACCGAAACACGATTCACGCCCAGTCCTCATAGCTTTACTTCTGCCAGTATCTCGTCTCCTACCTTCCAAACTTTACAGAAGCTCTCCTGCGAAGCACGGGCGTGAGTCGTGCTTCGGTAGCTCAGATGATGCCGGCACGGTAGCTCAGCGTGTTCGGTCAGAGGGCCGGTTGGCCTCTGTAATAAAAAACTGAGTGGTAGGATCAACCACCGAACTTGAACAGGATGTCTTGCGACGTCCGCAGCGACCAAACACAATGATCAATAACGAACAAAAAAATATATATATATGGTAGAGCACTTGCCCGCGAAAGGCAAACGTCCCGAGTTCGAGTCTCGGTCGGGCACACAGTTTTAATCTGCCAGGATGTTTCATATCAGCGCACACTCCGCTACAGAGTGAAAATCTCATTCTGGAAACATCCCCCAGGCTGTGGCTAAGCCATGTCTCCGCAATATCCTGTCTTTCAGGAGTGCTAGTTCTGCAGGTTCGTAGGAGAGCTTCTGTAAAGTTTGGAAGGTAGGACACGAGATACTGGCAGAAGTAAAGCTGTGAGGACCGGGCGTGAATCGTGCTTCGGTAACTCAGATGGTAGAGCACTTGCCCGCGAAAGGCAAAGGTCCCGAGTTCGAGTCTCGGTCGGGCACACAGTTTTAATCTGCCAGGAAGTTTCATATCAGCGCACACTCCGCTGCAGAGTGAAAATCTCATTCTGGAACACGAAAGTAATTGCCGCTGGCGTGCTACAAACAAGGCGTCATCACACTTGTAAACATTAGTATGATATCCACAGTAGTACAGGAGCTGCCGGAACAGGAAGGTGTGCCTAAGCACCGCGGAGTTCACCAGCGAGGCTCCTACTACCCCTAGTCGGTTATGCCAGTAGGTAATAAGAGTGTGCATTCACGTCGGCGTTTGTTGTTTGTGTGTGTGTGTGTGTGTGTGTGTGTGTGTGTTTGTGTCTGTCTGTCTGTCTGTTTCGTAGGTAGGCAGGTGTGTAGAGGTGTTAGTATGAAGCTGATAGAATGAACTACAGCCAAAGGATAAATAAATACATAATAACCCCAAAAGATAAATAAATGCAGAGTAAGTGCCGGCCGAAGTGGCCGTGCGGTTAAAGGCGCTGCAGTCTGGAACCGCAAGACTGCTACGGTCCCAGGTTCGAATCCTGCCACGGGCATGGATGTTTGTGATGTCCTTAGGTTAGTTAGGTTTAACTAGTTCTAAGTTCTAGGGGACTACTGACCTCAGCAGAGCTGCGGTGCATCGGAGTCTCACACTGAGCTCCCAGGGAAGAGCCAAAATACAGACTCCCCGAAAAGTTACTCTCGTCAATATAAATCGGCATTGCGAATTTTGTATTGAAACCGCATAAAATTTCTGTGTTTCATCGTCAATGTGATGGTCGAAGGGTAACAGTAAACCTGCTGTGGTGCATCGGAGTCCAACACAGGGCCCCCAGGGAAGAGCCAAAGAACATACTACTCGAACCGGTCCTCCTGTGGACAGAAATCGGCATTGTGAATTTTGTATTAATCCGGATGCAATTTCTGTGTTTCATCGTCAATGTGATGGTCGAAGGGTAACACTAAAGCTGCCGTGGTGCATCGGAGTCTAACACTGAGCCCCCAGGGAAGAGACAAATAACAGACTCCCCGAAACGTTACTCTCGTCAATATAAATCGGCATTGCGAATTTTGTATTGGAACCGGATGCAATTTCTGTGTTTCATCGTCAATGTAATGGTCGAAGGGTAACAGTAAACTTGCTGTGGTGCATCGGCGTCTCACACTGAGCCCCCAAGCAAGAGCGAAAATACAGACTCCCCCAAACGTTACTCTCGTCAATATAAATCGGCATTGCGAATTTTGTATTGAAACCGGATGCAAAATCTGTGTTTCATCGTCAATGTGATGGTCGAAGGGTAACAGTAAACCTCATGTGGTGCATTAGAGACTAACACTGAGCCCCCAGGGAAGAGCCAAAGCATATAATCTTCGAAACGGTACTCCTGTGGACAAAAATCGGCATTGTGAATTTTGTATTTATCCGGATGCAATTTCTGTGTTTCATCGTCAATGTGATGGTCGAAGGGTAACAGTAAACCTGCCGTGTTGCATCGGAGTCTAACGCTGAGCCCCCAGGAAAGAGACAAAAAACAGACTCCCCGAAACGTTACTCTCGTCAATATAAATCGGCATTGCGAATTTTGTATTGAAACCGGATGCAAATTCTGTGTTTCATTGTCAATGTGATGGTCGAAGGGTAACAGTAATCCTGCTGTGGTGCATTGGAGTCCAACACTGGGCCCCCAGGGAAGAGCCAAAGTACATACTCATCGAATCGGTACTCCTGTGGACAGAAATCGGCATTGTGAATTTTGTATTGATCAGGTGCAATTTCTGTGTTTCATCGTCAATGTGATGGTCGAATGGTAACAGTAAACCTGCCGTGGTGCAACGGAGTCTAACACTGATCCACCAGGGAAGAACCAAAAAACAGACTCCCCTAAACGTTACTCTCGTCAATATAAATCGGCATTGCGAGTTTCGTTTTAAAACCGGATGCAATTTCTGTGTTTCATCGTCAATGTGATGGTCGAAGGGTAACAGTAAACCTGTCGTGGTGCATCGGAGTCTAACACTGATCCACCAGGGAAGAACCAAAAAACAGACTCCCCTAAACGTTACTCTCGTCAATATAAATCGGCGTTGCGAGTTTCGTTTTGAAACCGGATGCAATTACTGTGTTTCATCGTCAATGTGATGGTCGAAGGGTAACAGTAACAATGCTGTGGTGCATCGGAGTCTAACACTGGGCTCCCAGGGAAGGGCGAAAGTACATAATCTTCCAAACGGTACTCCTGTGGACAGAAATCGGCATTGCGAATTTTGTATTGAAACAGGATGCAATTTCTGTGTTTCATCGTCAATGTGATGCTCGAAGGGTAACAGTAAATCTGCTGCGGTGCATCAGAGTCTCCCACTGAGCCCCCATTTAGGAGCCAAAAACAGACTCCCCGAAACGTTACTCTCGTCAATATAAATCAGCATTGCGAATTTTGTATTGAAACCGGATGCAATTTCTGTGTTTCATCGTCATTGTGATGGTCGAAGGGTAACAGTAAACCTGCTGTGGTGCATCGGAGTCTAACACTGAGCCCCCAGGGAAGAGCTAAAAAACTGACTCTCCGAAACATTAGTATCGTCAATATAAATGGCCATTGCGAATTTTGTATTGAAACCGGATGCAATTTCTGTGTTTCATCGTCAATGTGATGGTCGAAGGGACACAGTAAACCTGCTGTGGTGCATCGGGGTCTCACACTGAGCCCCCAGGGAAAAGCCAAAAAAAACAGACTCCCCGAAACGTTACTCTCGTCAATATAAATCGGCATTGCGAATTTTGTATTGAAACCGAATGCAATTTCTGTGCTTCTTCGTCAATGTGATGGTCGAAGGGTAACAGTAAACCTGCTGTGGTGCATCGGAGTCTCACACTGAGCCCCCAGGTAAAGCCAAAAGACAGACTCCCCGAAACGTTACTCTCGTCAATATAAATCGGCATTGCGAATTTTGTACTGAAACCGGATGCAATTTCGTGTTTCATCGTCAATGTGATGGTCGAAGGGTAACAGTGAACCTGCTGTGGTGCATCAGAGTCTAACTCAGATCCCCCAGGGAAGAGCCAAAGTAGATTCTTTTCGAAACGTTACTCCTGTGGACAGAAATCGGCATTGTGAATTTTGTATTGACCCGGATGCAATTTCTGTGTTTCATCGTCAATGTGATGGTCGAAGGGTAACAGTAAACTTGGTGTGGTGCATCAGAGTCTCACACTGAGCCCCCAGGGAACAGCCAAAAAACAGACTCCCCGAAACGTTACTCTCGTCAATATAAATCGGCATTGCCAATTTTCTATTGAAACCGGATGCAATTTCTGTGTTTCATCGTCAATCAGATGGTCGAAGGGTAACAGTAAACCTACCGTGGTGCATCGGAGTCTAACACTGAGCCCTCAGGGAAAAGCCAAAGAAAAGACTCCCTGATACGTTACTCTCGTCAATATAGATCGACATTGCGAATTTTGTATCGAAACCGGATCCAATTTCTGTGTTTCATCGTCAATGTGATGGTCGAAGGGTAACAGTAAATCTGCCGTGGTGCATCGGAATCTAACCCTGAGCCCCCAGGGAAGAGCCAAAAAACAGACTCCCCGAAAAGTTACACTCGTGAATATAAATCGTCATTGCGAATTTTGTATTGAATCCGGAAGCAATTTCTGTGTTTCATCGTCAATGTGATGGTCGAAGGGTAACAGTAAACCTTATGTGGTGCATCGGAGACTCACAACTAGTCCCCAGGCAAAAGCCAAAAACAGACTCCCCGAAACATTACTCTCGTCAATATAAATCGGCATTGCGAATTTTGTATTGAAATCGGATGCAATTTCTGTGTTTCATCGTCAATGTGATGGTCGAAGGGTAACAGTGAACCTGCTGTGGTGCATCGGAGTCTAACACTGGGCCCCCAGGGAGGAGCCAGAGTACATTGTCTTTGAAACGGTACTCCTGTGGACAGAAATCGGCATTGTGAATTTTGTATTGATCCGGATGTAATATCTGTGTTTCATCGTCAATGTGACGGTCGAAGGGTAACAGTAAACCTGCTGTGGTGCATCGGAGTCTAACACTGAACCCTCAGGGAAGAGCCAGAGAACAGACTCCCAGAAACGTTACTCTCGTCAATATAAATCGGCATTGCGAATTTTGTATTGAAACCGGATGCAATTTCTGTGTTCCATCGTCAATGTGATGGTCGAAGGGAGACAGTAAACCTGCAGTGGTGCATCGGAGTCTCACACTGAGCGCCCAGGGAAGAGCCAAAGAACAGACACCTCGAAACGTTACTCTCGTCAACATAAATCGGCATTGCGAATTTTGTATTGAATCCGGAAACAATTTATGTGTTTCATCGTCAATGTGATGGTCGAAGGGTAACAGTAAACCTGCTGTGGTGCATCGGAGTCTAACACTGAGCCCCCAGGGAAGAGCCAAAAAACAGACTCCCCGAAACGTTACTTTCGTCAATATTAATCGGCATTGCGAATTTTGTATTGAAACCGGATAAAATTTCTGTGTTTCATCGTCAATGTGATGGTCGAAGGGTAACAGTAAACCTGCTGTGGTGCATCGGAGTCCAACACAGGGCCCCCAGGGAAGAGCCAAAGAACATACTACTCGAACCGGTCCTCCTGTGGACAGAAATCGGCATTGTGAATTTTGTATTAATCCGGATGCAATTTCTGTGTTTCATCGTCAATGTGATGGTCGAAGGGTAACACTAAAGCTGCCGTGGTGCATCGGAGTCTAACACTGAGCCCCCAGGGAAGAGACAAATAACAGACTCCCCGAAACGTTACTCTCGTCAATATAAATCGGCATTGCGAATTTTGTATTGGAACCGGATGCAATTTCTGTGTTTCATCGTCAATGTAATGGTCGAAGGGTAACAGTAAACTTGCTGTGGTGCATCGGCGTCTCACACTGAGCCCCCAAGCAAGAGCGAAAATACAGACTCCCCCAAACGTTACTCTCGTCAATATAAATCGGCATTGCGAATTTTGTATTGAAACCGGATGCAAAATCTGTGTTTCATCGTCAATGTGATGGTCGAAGGGTAACAGTAAACCTCATGTGGTGCATTAGAGACTAACACTGAGCCCCCAGGGAAGAGCCAAAGCATATAATCTTCGAAACGGTACTCCTGTGGACAAAAATCGGCATTGTGAATTTTGTATTTATCCGGAAGCAATTTCTGTGTTTCATCGTCAATGTGATGGTCGAAGGGTAACAGTAAACCTGCCGTGTTGCATCGGAGTCTAACGCTGAGCCCCCAGGAAAGAGACAAAAAACAGACTCCCCGAAACGTTACTCTCGTCAATATAAATCGGCATTGCGAATTTTGTATTGAAACCGGATGCAAATTCTGTGTTTCATCGTCAATGTGATGGTCGAAGGGTAACAGTAATCCTTCTGTGGTGCATTGGAGTCCAACACTGGGCCCCCAGGGAAGAGCCAAAGTACATACTCATCGAATCGGTACTCCTGTGGACAGAAATCGGCATTGTGAATTTTGTATTGATCAGGTGCAATTTCTGTGTTTCATCGTCAATGTGATGGTCGAATGGTAACAGTAAACCTGCCGTGGTGCAACGGAGTCTAACACTGATCCACCAGGGAAGAACCAAAAAACAGACTCCCCTAAACGTTACTCTCGTCAATATAAATCGGCATTGCGAGTTTCGTTTTAAAACCGGATGCAATTTCTGTGTTTCATCGTCAATGTGATGGTCGAAGGGTAACAGTAAACCTGTCGTGGTGCATCGGAGTCTAACACTGATCCACCAGGGAAGAACCAAAAAACAGACTCCCCTAAACGTTACTCTCGTCAATATAAATCGGCGTTGCGAGTTTCGTTTTGAAACCGGATGCAATTACTGTGTTTCATCGTCAATGTGATGGTCGAAGGGTAACAGTAACAATGCTGTGGTGCATCGGAGTCTAACACTGGGCTCCCAGGGAAGGGCGAAAGTACATAATCTTCCAAACGGTACTCCTGTGGACAGAAATCGGCATTGCGAATTTTGTATTGAAACAGGATGCAATTTCTGTGTTTCATCGTCAATGTGATGCTCGAAGGGTAACAGTAAATCTGCTGCGGTGCATCAGAGTCTCCCACTGAGCCCCCATTTAGGAGCCAAAAACAGACTCCCCGAAACGTTACTCTCGTCAATATAAATCAGCATTGCGAATTTTGTATTGAAACCGGATGCAATTTCTGTGTTTCATCGTCATTGTGATGGTCGAAGGGTAACAGTAAACCTGCTGTGGTGCATCGGAGTCTAACACTGAGCCCCCAGGGAAGAGCTAAAAAACTGACTCTCCGAAACATTAGTATCGTCAATATAAATGGGCATTGCGAATTTTGTATTGAAACCGGATGCAATTTCTGTGTTTCATCGTCAATGTGATGGTCGAAGGGACACAGTAAACCTGCTGTGGTGCATCGGGGTCTCACACTGAGCCCCCAGGGAAAAGCCAAAGAAAACAGACTCCCCGAAACGTTACTCTCGTCAATATAAATCGGCATTGCGAATTTTGTATTGAAACCGAATGCAATTTCTGTGCATCTTCGTCAATGTGATGGTCGAAGGGTAACAGTAAACCTGCTGTGGTGAATCGGAGTCTCACACTGAGCCCCCAGGTAAAGCCAAAAGACAGACTCCACGAAACGTTACTCTCGTCAATATAAATCGGCATTGCGAATTTTGTACTGAAACCGGATGCAATTTCTGTGTTTCATCGTCAATGTGATGGTCGAAGGGTAACAGTGAACCTGCTGTGGTGCATCAGAGTCTAACTCAGATCCCCCAGGGAAGAGCCAAAGTAGATTCTTTTCGAAACGTTACTCCTGTGGACAGAAATCGGCATTGTGAATTTTGTATTGACCCGGATGCAATTTCTGTGTTTCATCGTCAATGTGATGGTCGAAGGGTAACAGTAAACTTGGTGTGGTGCATCAGAGTCTCACACTGAGCCCCCAGGGAACAGCCAAAAAACAGACTCCCCGAAACGTTACTCTCGTCAATATAAATCGGCATTGCCAATTTTCTATTGAAACCGGATGCAATTTCTGTGTTTCATCGTCAATCAGATGGTCGAAGGGTAACAGTAAACCTACCGTGGTGCATCGGAGTCCAACACTGAGCCCTCAGGGAAAAGCCAAAGAAAAGACTCCCTGATACGTTACTCTCGTCAATATAGATCGACATTGCGAATTTTGTATCGAAACCGGATCCAATTTCTGTGTTTCATCGTCAATGTGATGGTCGAAGGGTAACAGTAAATCTGCCGTGGTGCATCGGAATCTAACCCTGAGCCCCCAGGGAAGAGCCAAAAAACAGACTCCCCGAAAAGTTACACTCGTGAATATAAATCGTCATTGCGAATTTTGTATTGAATCCGGAAGTAATTTCTGTGTTTCATCGTCAATGTGATGGTCGAAGGGTAACAGTAAACCTTATGTGGTGCATCGGAGACTCACAATTAGTCCCCAGGCAAAAGCCAAAAACAGACTCCCCGAAACGTTACTCTCGTCAATATAAATCGGCATTGCGAATTTTGTATTGAAATCGGATGCAATTTCTGTGTTTCATCGTCAATGTGATGGTCGAAGGGTAACAGTGAACCTGCTGTGGTGCATCGGAGTCTAACACTGGGCCCCCAGGGAGGAGCCAGAGTACATTGTCTTTGAAACAGTACTCCTGTGGACAGAAATCGGCATTGTGAATTTTGTATTGATCCGGATGTAATATCTGTGTTTCATCGTCAATGTGACGGTCGAAGGGTAACAGTAAACCTGCTGTGGTGCATCGGAGTCTAACACTGAACCCTCAGGGAAGAGCCAGAGAACAGACTCCCAGAAACGTTATTCTCGTCAATATAAATCGGCATTCCGAATTTTGTATTGAAACCGGATGCAATTTCTGTGTTCCATCGTCAATGTGATGGTCGAAGGGAGACAGTAAACCTGCAGTGGTGCATCGGAGTCTCACACTGAGCGCCCAGGGAAGAGCCAAAGAACAGACACCTCGAAACGTTACTCTCGTCAACATAAATCGGCATTGCGAATTTTGTATTGAATCCGGAAACAATTTATGTGTTTCATCGTCAATGTGATGGTCGAAGGGTAACAGTAAACCTGCTGTGGTGCATCGGAGTCTAACACTGAGCCCCCAGGGAAGAGCCAAAAAACAGACTCCCCGAAACGTTACTTTCGTCAATATTAATCGGCATTGCGAATTTTGTATTGAAACCGGATAAAATTTCTGTGTTTCATCGTCAATGTGATGGTCGAAGGGTAACAGTAAACCTGCTGTGGTGCATCGGAGTCCAACACAGGGCCCCCAGGGAAGAGCCAAAGAACATACTACTCGAACCGGTCCTCCTGTGGACAGAAATCGGCATTGTGAATTTTGTATTAATCCGGATGCAATTTCTGTGTTTCATCGTCAATGTGATGGTCGAAGGGTAACACTAAAGCTGCCGTGGTGCATCGGAGTCTAACACTGAGCCCCCAGGGAAGAGACAAATAACAGACTCCCCGAAACGTTACTCTCGTCAATATAAATCGGCATTGCGAATTTTGTATTGGAACCGGATGCAATTTCTGTGTTTCATCGTCAATGTAATGGTCGAAGGGTAACAGTAAACTTGCTGTGGTGCATCGGCGTCTCACACTGAGCCCCCAAGCAAGAGCGAAAATACAGACTCCCCCAAACGTTACTCTCGTCAATATAAATCGGCATTGCGAATTTTGTATTGAAACCGGATGCAAAATCTGTGTTTCATCGTCAATGTGATGGTGAAGGGGTAACAGTAAACCTCATGTGGTGCATTAGAGACTAACACTGAGCCCCCAGGGAAGAGCCAAAGCATATAATCTTCGAAACGGTACTCCTGTGGACAAAAATCGGCATTGTGAATTTTGTATTTATCCGGATGCAATTTTTGTGTTTCATCGTCAATGTGATAGTCGAAGGGTAACAGTAAACCTGCCGTGTTGCATCGGAGTCTAACGCTGAGCCCCCAGGAAAGAGACAAAAAACAGACTCCCCGAAACGTTACTCTCGTCAATATAAATCGGCATTGCGAATTTTGTATTGAAACCGGATTCAAATTCTGTGTTTCATCGTCAATGTGATGGTCGAAGGGTAACAGTAATCCTGCTGTGGTGCATTGGAGTCCAACACTGGGCCCCCAGGGAAGAGCCAAAGTACATACTCATCGAATCGGTACTCCTGTGGACAGAAATCGGCATTGTGAATTTTGTATTGATCAGGTGCAATTTCTGTGTTTCATCGTCAATGTGATGGTCGAATGGTAACAGTAAACCTGCCGTGGTGCAACGGAGTCTAACACTGATCCACCAGGGAAGAACCAAAAAACAGACTCCCCTAAATGTTACTCTCGTCAATATAAATCGGCATTGCGAGTTTCGTTTTAAAACCGGATGCAATTTCTGTGTTTCATCGTCAATGTGATGGTCGAAGGGTAACAGTAAACCTGTCGTGGTGCATCGGAGTCTAACACTGATCCACCAGGGAAGAACCAAAAAACAGACTCCCCTAAACGTTACTCTCGTCAATATAAATCGGCGTTGCGAGTTTCGTTTTGAAACCGGATGCAATTACTGTGTTTCATCGTCAATGTGATGGTCGAAGGGTAACAGTAACAATGCTGTGGTGCATCGGAGTCTAACACTGGGCTCCCAGGGAAGGGCGAAAGTACATAATCTTCCAAACGGTACTCCTGTGGACAGAAATCGGCATTGCGAATTTTGTATTGAAACAGGATGCAATTTCTGTGTTTCATCGTCAATGTGATGCTCGAAGGGTAACAGTAAATCTGCTGCGGTGCATCAGAGTCTCCCACTGAGCCCCCATTTAGGAGCCAAAAACAGACTCCCCGAAACGTTACTCTCGTCAATATAAATCAGCATTGCGAATTTTGTATTGAAACCGGATGCAATTTCTGTGTTTCATCGTCATTGTGATGGTCGAAGGGTAACAGTAAACCTGCTGTGGTGCATCGGAGTCTAACACTGAGCCCCCAGGGAAGAGCTAAAAAACTGACTCTCCGAAACATTAGTATCGTCAATATAAATGGGCATTGCGAATTTTGTATTGAAACCGGATGCAATTTCTGTGTTTCATCGTCAATGTGATGGTCGAAGGGACACAGTAAACCTGCTGTGGTGCATCGGGGTCTCACACTGAGCCCCCAGGGAAAAGCCAAAAAAAACAGACTCCCCGAAACGTTACTCTCGTCAATATAAATCGGCATTGCGAATTTTGTATTGAAACCGAATGCAATTTCTGTGCTTCTTCGTCAATGTGATGGTCGAAGGGTAACAGTAAACCTGCTGTGGTGAATCGGAGTCTCACACTGAGCCCCCAGGTAAAGCCAAAAGACAGACTCCACGAAACGTTACTCTCGTCAATATAAATCGGCATTGCGAATTTTGTACTGAAACCGGATGCAATTTCTGTGTTTCATCGTCAATGTGATGGTCGAAGGGTAACAGTGAACCTGCTGTGGTGCATCAGAGTCTAACTCAGATCCCCCAGGGAAGAGATAAAGTAGATTCTTTTCGAAACGTTACCCCTGTGGACAGAAATCGGCATTGTGAATTTTGTATTGACCCGGATGCAATTTCTGTGTTTCATCGTCAATGTGATGGTCGAAGGCTAACAGTAAACTAGGTGTGGTGCATCAGAGTCTAACACTGAGCCCTCAGGGAAAAGCCAAAGAAAAGACTCCCTGATACGTTACTCTCGTCAATATAGATCGACATTGCGAATTTTGTATCGAAACCGGATCCAATTTCTGTGTTTCATCGTCAATGTGATGGTCGAAGGGTAACAGTAAATCTGCCGTGGTGCATCGGAATCTAACCCTGAGCCCCCAGGGAACAGCCAAAAAACAGACTCCCCGAAAAGTTACACTCGTGAATATAAATCGTCATTGCGAATTTTGTATTGAATCCGGAAGCAATTTCTGTGTTTCATCGTCAATGTGATGGTCGAAGGGTAACAGTAAATCTGCCGTGGTGCATCGGAATCTAACCCTGAGCCCCCAGGGAACAGCCAAAAAAACAGACTCCCCGAAAAGTTACACTCGTGAATATAAATCGTCATTGCGAATTTTGTATTGAAACCGGATGCAATTTCTGTGTTTCATCGTCAATGTGATGGTCGAAGGGTAACAGTAAACCTTATGTGGTGCATCGGAGACTCACAATTAGTCCCCAGGCGAAAGCCAAAAACAGACTCCCCGAAACGTTACTCTCGTCAATATAAATCGGCATTGCGAATTTTGTATTGAAATCGGATGCAATTTCTGTGTTTCATCGTCAATGTGATGGTCGAAGGGTAACAGTGAACCTGCTGTGGTGCATCGGAGTCTAACACTGGGCCCCCAGGGAGGAGCCAGAGTACATTGTCTTTGAAACGGTACTCCTGTGGACAGGAATCGGCATTGTGAATTTTGTATTGATCCGGATGTAATATCTGTGTTTCATCGTCAATGTGACGGTCGAAGGGTAACAGTAAACCTGCTGTGGTGCATCGGAGTCTAACACTGAACCCTCAGGGAAGAGCCAGAGAACAGACTCCCAGAAACGTTACTCTCGTCAATATAAATCGGCATTGCGAATTTTGTATTGAAACCGGATGCAATTTCTGTGTTCCATCGTCAATGTGATGGTCGAAGGGAGACAGTAAACCTGCAGTGGTGCATCGGAGTCTCACACTGAGAGCCCAGGGAAGAGCCAAAGAACAGACACCTCGAAACGTTACTCTCGTCAACATATATCGGCATTGCGAATTTTGTATTGAATCCGGAAACAATTTATGTGTTTCATCGTCAATGTGATGGTCGAAGGGTAACAGTAAACCTGCTGTGGTGCATCGGAGTCTAACACTGAGCCCCCAGGGAAGAGCCAAAAAACAGACTCCCCGAAACGTTACTTTCGTCAATATTAATCGGCATTGCGAATTTTGTATTGAAACCGGATGCAATTTCTGTGTTTCATCGTCAATGTGATGGTCGAAGGGTAATAGTAAACCTGCTGTGCTGCATCGGAGTCTCACACTGAGCCCTCAGGGAAGAGCCAGAGAACAGAATCACAGAAACGTTACTCTCGTTAATATAAATCGGCATTGCGAATTTTGTATTGAAACCGGATGCAATTTCTGTGTTTCATCGTCAATGTGATGGTCGAAGGGTAACAGTAAACCTGCTGTGGTGCATCGGAGACTCACAATGAGTCCCCAAGCAAAAGCCAAAAACAGACTCCCCGAAACGTTACTCTCGTCAATAGAAATCGGCATTGCGAATTTTGTATTAAAATCGGATGCAATTTCTGTGTTTCATCGTCAATGCGATGGTGGAAGGGTAACAGTGAACCTGGTGTGGTGCATCGGAGTCTAACACTGGGCCCCCAGGGAGGAGCCAAAGTACATTCTCTTTGAAACGGTACTCCTTTGTACAGAATTCGGCATTGTGAATTTTGTATCGATCCGGATGCAATTTCTGTGATTCATCGTCAAACTGATGGTCGAAGGGTAACAGTAAACCTGCTGTGGTGCATCGGAGTCTCACACTGAGCCCTCAGGGAAGAGCCCAAAAACAGACTCCGCGAAACGTTACTCTCGTCAATATAAGTCGGCATTGAGAATTTTGTATTGAAACCGGATGCAATTTCTGTGTCTCATCGTCAATGTGATGGCCGAAGGGTAACAGTAAACCTGCTGTGTTGCATCGGAGTCTAACACTGGGCCCCCAGGGAAGAGACAAAATACATATTCATCGAAACGGTACTCCTGTGGACAGAAATCGGCATTGTGAATTTTGTATTGATCCGGATGCAATTTCTGTGTTTCATCGTCAATGTGGTGGTCGAAGGGTAACAGTAAACC